>NC_092745.1:79678967-79981997 GCF_047496795.1 Chiloscyllium punctatum
AATTTATCTACCTCTGACTGCAAAGACTGTATCTTCTTATTTCATTTTTTTGATGTTTTCTGTTTTTGATTATGGAATATACTGGGAAGAGGACTGGCTTATAACAGAGGACTGAGAAGAAATTACTATACTTTTGAAAATTAAGCTACTGAAACTTGTTGCATGGAAATGGGGGATGTCTATACAAAGTGAGTTTTGGCTGTCACCAAGTTGCTGATTGGTTTGTGGAATTGTGATTGGTTATGGATACCAAAGGCCAACAGTCTAATGACAATTCTGAGTGGTTCCTGGGTAGTTGAGCAACATGTAGGTGTAATCAATAAGGCAAGAAGCCCTCAGATCTCTGGAATGTGTGTGTGCCTCTGTGTGTCTAATTAAGTGAATAAAATTATGACGACTGTAGAGAGAGCAGTCCTATTTCCAATGGTAGAAATATTCATCGACAGATATGAAGATTGAGGCTAAAGGCGTAAGAGGTTTAGAGGGGATCTGAGGAGGGTTTTTCTCCCCCACAAGGTATCAGGCATCTGAAATGCACTACCTGAAAAGGTGATAAACCTTCATAACATGCAAAAAGTTACTTGGATGTTCAGTTGAAGCAGCTATGGACTGATAGTTACAAAGTGAAATTAGAGTGGATGGTTAAAAACAGAGAATGCTAGAGAAACTCAGTAGGTCTGGCAGCATCTATGGAGAGAGGAAGAGTTAACGCTTTGAATTCAAATCAGAGTCTAAATCTCAATTCTATTTCTTTCTCCACAGATGCTGCCATGTTTGTCATGTTCCTCCAGCATTTTATAGCATACATTAGGAATGCCTGCTGATCCCCTACAGTGAGATGACACATCTCTTCCATTCCGTCTCCTCCTCCAAAGGCTTCTCATCATTCTCAGAATCTTGGAGCCCTCTTGCTGGCCTGCTGCTCCATTGCTCCACTTTCCCGCTATTCACAAAATCTGTCCTATTCCCTTCCAGCACCTGTTGAAACCCGAAAGCATTGCTCCTTTAAGACAACCCTGGCAATCTGACATGTTGCTAATTGTGAGCACAGCACATTACTCAACAATCAATAATGTCTAAAACTCCAGGCTGATTATAATTGGTCCTGGTCCTGCACAAACATAGACTTTCCTTCTGGCTCTGCAGCCATTCAATTGCACCTTGAGCACAGGGCTGCGAGCCACAATCACAGAGATGAGCAGGCAGTCTTTATCATGTCCATCAAGAGCAAGATAAAATCTCATTGCAATCGCCTTGCTCACTAACACAGATTATTCAATTTTTCTCAAAAGCCACTTTGACATTTAGCAAAGGTAACTCAAATAGAAAGAAGCTTCTAGAAGATTGGAGGAATGTGGCTCAAGCAATCAGTGCAATGTTCACCAGCCCATTCCGTCCTCCTCCTCATTCTTCTTCTGAAGCACAAGAAGAATCGCATCACATCAATGATTAAAACCTCTTTACATTGTCAGAAACATCTAACAATTTTTTGTGCAGAAACTTACAACTTTAGTTTTACAACCCATTTCTAATTGCCCTGGAAATGTAGTGGTGAGCTGCCTCTTTAATCCACGTATATTTGGTGTCAGTAGACCCGTAATGCTGTTTAGGGAGGCAGTTCCAGGATTCTGACCCAATGACAGTGAAGGAATGAGAATAAATTCCCAAGTTACGATGCTGTGACTTGAACAGCAACTTGCAGGTCAGTGGTGTTCCCATGTAGGTGCTGCCCTTGCCTTTTAGATCATGGATTTGAAAGGTGCTATCTGAAGAGCCTTCACAAATTTCTGTAGTCTATCCTGTAGATAATATACAATGCTGCTACTGTGTGTCAATGGTGGAGGGTGTGAATGTTTGGGATATGTTGCCAATCTGGCTGCTTTGCCCTGAATGGTGTCAAGTTTCTTGAATGTTGTTGGAGCTGCACCCATCCAGGCAAGTGGGACTATTCATCACACTCCTGACTTGTACATTGTGCTTTGAGGATTTGGGTGATGAGTTACTCACCAAAGGATTTCTAGCCTCTGACCTACTCTAATGGGCACAGTATTTATACAGGAGGACCAGTTCAGTCTCTGGTCAATGTCCAGGATATTAATAATGGGGAATTCAGTGATGATAGTGCTAATGGATCTAAAGGGGAGATGGTTAGATTCTCTCTCATTGGAGATAGTCATTGCTGGCCCTTTGAGATGCAAATGCTACTTATCACTTGTCAGCCCAAGCCTGGATATTGTCCAGGTCTTGATGCATTTGGAAAGGGACTGTTTTAATAACTGAGGAATTGTGAATGGTGCTGAACATTGTACAGTCAGTGAACATCACATTTCTGACATTATAATGGAGGGAAGAATCTACCAGCTAAACATGTTGAATGATTGCCAATCCGTTACTTTCTCATTTCTTTTCTTGATTTGTGGAAGATACATAGGAGAAAGTGAGGACTGCAGATGCTGGAGATCAGAGCTTAAAAATGTGTTGCTGGAAAAGCGCAGCAGGTCAGACAGCATCAAAGGAACAGGAGAATCGATGTTTTGGGCATAAGCCCTTCTTTAGGAATGAAGAACCATTCCTGAAGAAGGGCTTATGCCCGAAACGTCGATTCTCCTGTTCCTTTGATGCTACCTGACCTGCTGCGCTTTTCCAGCAACACATTTTTAAGCTTGTGGAAGATACAGGTCACAAAGTGCTCTTCGCAGAATAACATAACTCACAAAGTCAGGGAAACATCATGTACATTCCTCCCGACTTCACCCTCATGCAACAATATGGTTTTTGAGCTAGCATAACATTAATTCCTATCAAGGGGGTATGTGGGGGGGGGGGGGGGGTGGGGGTGGGGGTAGGGAAGCTGCGTAGTGGTGGTGGTGAAAGCAGCATCTTTATAGAGCAGTCCTTTGAAGAATTCCTCTCTGCCCCTTAGCTAGGCCAATCAAACCTTTACAGCACTTGACAACAAATGATTTAATATGTAAGATATAGCATTACTGTCAGCTTTAGACAGGGAAAGATATTTGCATTTCTGGAAAAGGTTAGTGCATCCTCTGACATCGCCCTTTTTGTTAATTTGTTTTAAGGTAAACCCGATCTCTAAGTTTCTCTCTTGTACCATCTTGGCTGCTTAGAAGTTAGTTAAGTCACATACTTTTTGACTTCCGCTGAGTCATTTTGAACCACCTGGTTGACAAGAGTTTGAATGTTGACATCTCTTGATTTGTTCTCCATTCTTTCCCTCTCTGGGAAGCAAGCATGTGAGAGTGTAAGGCTGCTAACTTTCCACCATCATAATATGAGCAAACTAAGAATAGTCGGTTGGGACATGATGGGGAATTAAACAATGATAAAACTGACAGCAGTTAAGCATGTTATTCATGGGGGAATAAATCTCCAACATTTCACAATGTAACCTGAATTCCAGCATCTTAAACTTTCCTACAGTTGTTCAAAACAGCAAAAGACTCCTAGACATTTGAAATTTTTGCTAATTAGAGAAACTTAAATAAAGGTAGAAATCTATATATTGCTGCCTTACATTTGTCTCACTGTAGAATAAATAGAATGAATATTAAAATATCCTGCAAATGAAATGTTTTTTTCAATGCAAGGATTGTAAATTACCTATTTATGTCTTTGATCATTGCAGAGCTACAGCTTAGGAAAAAATTACTCTAATAAAAACATTGACAAGTACAGAATTTCCTAAAATATTTGCTTACTTAACATCATGTTCACTATCAGATCCTGCTATATGGAGTTATGGTTCTAATGTAGAAATGTAGGGTGTTGAATTGATTAAAGCACTAGATAATAACTTCATGCCTCAGTTAACAGTATAAAGCCTATTTAAATATATCTTAGCACATGTGGATAAAACTATAAAAAGCCAAATTATTTTCTTTGTTTAATGTATCACGAATTGTCTAGGAAATAAAGGATTTAGTACAATGCACTGATTAGGAAACTGCTGGAGTATTATTTACAGTGTTGGCCTCCTAAGTAGTCAGTTAAAGATGGCTGCATTATTTGGATAACACCAGGAATGAAGGAGTACAATTATGAGGAAATTTATCTATGTTTACTAACTGGAGCAGAGAGGATAAGAGGATCTAAAAGAGCATTCAAACCTTTTAGAAAATAAATACTGTCGTGTAAACTTGTGAAATGAATTAGTAACAAGAGATAATAAATTTAGGATTAAAGAATATCAATGGGCATTTAAAGTAAGTTTTCATATGAAGGTGAATATGAAGTTTTCATATGAAGGTACGCTGTTAAAGCTGAGACAATAATAGCATCTCAGAGAGGATAAGGTAAGCATTTTAAAAAGAAAGGTATTGAAGGAGAAGATTAACAGGTATATGGTAAACAATATGAAGCAACAACTGTCACAGGCTGAATAACCTTCTGTGAGTTGTTTTATCCTGCAGCACACCGGTGTGTCATAAGAACTGCTTAAGTGTACAACAAAATTTTGTACAAAGATAATGAAAATCAAGGTAAAACAGACATTGTTTCTTCTTCAATAATTCTATCCATCCAACATTACAACTCTCAAAACTTGTGAAAATTAATCATTTGGTATTTCGATTCTAAAACATGAATATTCTAAATACCAAAATTGAGTAAGATTAAGATGACATGACGGCTTTTACTAGTGACCATAAAAACCAAGCAACCGCTTGTGGTTTTTTTGTTGATAGTTAAACAAAACAAGCTAGTATTAGCATAATTCTTTGCAAAATCTAATTTGTTTTCCAATTTAAGGAGAAATGGATAAGGCTGTTGTCAAAAAAGATGATTCCTTCGCTAATTCAGTCGTTGATGAAACATCTAAACCGAAAGGAAAAGCAACAAGAATGTCAGCCTGCCCAGGTTTCCTATTAACCCTCTAAACTGCAATTTACTCTACATTTTTGCTTTAATCCATTTAATTTCAATTATGTATCAGTTCAATAATTTAATTAAAATGGTATTTTCAAAAATATTGTTACAAATAAGAAATTCCTTCAGTCAAATTCAGACCCCAAACCGAGTGCAGTGTGTGCAACAGATTTAGGTCCATGAACAGTTAGAAATCCTGCCCCAGCCCCACCCCCTGTTCCATTGATCTCACCACCCCCTTTGATTCACAGCCTCATTCCTGATGAAGGGCTTTTGCCTGAAACATCAATTCTCCTGCTCTTCAGATTCTGCCTGACCTGCTGTGCTTTTCCAGCACCACACTTTCATTTCTAATCTCCAGCATCTGCAGTCCTCACTTTTGCATAGTTACAAATAGTTGAGTTGAACAGATTTTGAATATGTGTCTGTGTTTGCAATTGAAGGTGATGTATTTGAAACATTTGATTCTTCTTTAGCTTGTTGTATGCAAACCTCTCCAGTAAGATCAAAACCAAAGTAATTGCAAGTGCAGTAAATGTGATGTTGATGAGCAATCAATTCAGCTAAAAGTGGGTGTGCCACGGAGATTTGTCTCATTGAAATGGGCCTTCATACTGAAAAGGTTGGAACCACTGGCTTTAAGCTGTAATTGTGGATTAGTGGTGCTGGAAGACCATAGCAGTTCAGGCAGCATCCGAGGAGCAGTAAAATCGACATTTCGGGCAAAAGTCCTTCATTAGGAATACAGGCAGAGAGCCTGAAGGGTGGAGAGATAAGTGAGACGAGGGTGGGTGTGGGGAGAAAATAGCATAGAGTACAATAGGTGAGTGGGGGGGGGGGATGAAGGTGATAGGTCGGGAGCGGGGGGAGGGTGGAGTGGATAGGTGGAAAAGAAGGTAGGCAGGTAGGACAAGTCATGGGGACAGTGCTGAGCTGGAAGTTTGGAGCTGAGGTGAGGTGGGAGAAGGGGAAATGAGGAAACTGTTGAAGGTCATATTGAGGCCCTGGGGTTGAAGTGTTCCGAGGTGGAAGATGAGGCGTTCTTCCTCCAGGCGTCTGGTGGTGAGGAAGCGGCGGTGAAGGAGGCCCAGGACCTCCATGTCCTCGGCAGAGTGGGAGGGAGAGTTGAAATGTTGGGCCACAGGGCGGTGTGGTTGATTGGTGTGGGTGTCCCGGAGATGTTGCCTAAAGCGCTCTGCTAGGAGGCGTCCAGTCTCCCCAATGTAGAGGAGACCGCATCGGGAGCAACAGATACAATAAATGATATTGGTGGATGTGCAGGTAAAGATTTGATGGATGTGGAAGGCTCCTTTAGGGCCTTGGATGGAGGTGAGGGAGGAGGTGTGGGCAATTCCTGCGGTGGCAGGGGAAAGTGCCAGGATGGGAGAGTGGGTTGAAGGGGGGTGTGGACCTGACCAGGTAGTCACAGAGGGAATGGTCTTTGTGGAAGATGGAAAGGGGTGGGGAGGGAAATGTAGCCCTGGTGGTGGGGTCTTTTTGGAGGTGGCAGAAATGTTGGCGGATGATTTGGTTTATGCGAAGGTTGGTAGGATAGAAGGTGAGCACGAGAAGCGTTCTGTCCTTGTTACGGTTGGAGGGGTGGAGTCTGAGGGCAGAGGTGCGGGATGTGGACGAGATGCGTTGGAGGGCATCTTTAACCACGTGGGAAGGGACATTGCGGTCTCTAAAGAAGGAGGCCATCTGGTGTATTCTGTGGTGGAACTGGTCCTTCTGGGAGCAGATATGGCAGAGGCAGAGGAATTGGGAATATGGGATGGCATTTTTGCAGGAGGTGGGGTGAGAAGAGGTATAATCCAGCTAGCTGTGGGATTTGTAAAAAATGTCGGTATCAAGTCGGTCGTCATTAATGGAGATGGAGAGGTCCAGGAAGGGGAGGGAGGTGTCAGAGATGGTCCAGTTAAATTTAAGATCAGGGTGGAATGTGTTGGTGAAGTTGATGAATTGTTCAACCCCTCCAACCGTAACAAGGACAGAACGCCCCTGGTGCTCACCTTCCACCCTACCAACCTTCGCATAAACCAAATCATCCACCGACATTTCCGCCACCTCCAAAAAGACCCCACCACCAGGGATATATTTCCCTCCCCACCCCCTTCCGCCTTCCGCAAAGACTGTTCCCTCCGTGACTACCTGGTCAGGTCCACGCCCCCCTTCAACCCACTCTCCCATCCTGGCACCTTCCCCTGCCACCGCAGGAATTGCAAAACCTACGCCCAAAGCTCCCTCACCTCCATCCAAGGCCCTAAAGGAGCCTTCCACATCCATCAAAGTTTTACCTGCACGTCCACCAATATCATTTATTGTATCCGTTGCTCCCGATGCGGTCTCCTCTACATTGGGGAGACTGACGCCTCCTAGCAGAGCGCTTTAGGGAACATCTCCGGGACACCCGCACCAATCAACCACACCGCCCCGTGGCCCAACATTTCAACTCTCCCTCCCATTCTGCCGAGGACATGGAGGTCCTGGGCCTCCTTCACCACCGCTCCCTCACCACCAGACGCCTGGAGGAAGAACGCCTCATCTTCTGCCTCAGAACACTTCAACCCCAGGGCATCAATGTGGACTTCAACAGTTTCCTCACTTCCCATTCCCCCACCTCACCGCAGTTCCAAACTTCCAGCTCAGCACTGTTCCCTATGACTTGTCCTACCTGCCTATCTTCTTTTCCACCTATCCACTCCACCCTCCCCCTCCCCCGACCTATCACCTTCATCCCCTCCCCCACTCACCTATTGTACTCTATTCCAGTTTCTCCCCATACCCACCCTCCTCTCACTTATCTCTCCACCCTTCGGGCTCTCTGCCTGTATTCCTGATGAAGGGCTTTTGCCCGAAACGTTGATTTTACTGCTCCTCGGATGCTGCCCGAACTGCTGTGCTCTTCCAGCACCACTAATCCAGAATCTGGTTTCCAGCATCTGCCGTCATTGTTTTTACCCTTATGCTGTAATTGGCCCAGAAATGACTGTTGACAATATTAATTAATAAATATTCATGTACTCATATCATCAAAGAATACCTGATAATTTATTTTCTGTCAAGCACAGGCAAGCTGTTCAGGTGGCACAGTGGCTCAGTGGTTAGCACTGCTATCTCACAGCACCAGGGTCCCAGGTTCGATTCCACCTTCGGGAGGAGTTTGCACATTCTCCCCGTGTCTGTGTGGGTTGCCTCTGGGTGGTGTTGTGTCCTCCCACAGTCCAAAGATGTGCCGGGTAGGTGAATTGGCCATGTTAAATTGCCCATAGTGTTAGGTACATTAGTCAGAGGGGAATGGGTCTGGGTAGGTTACTCTTTGGAGGGTCAGTGTGGACTTGTTGGGCCAAAATGGCCTGTTTCCACACTGTAGGGAATCTAATCTAATCATGTCAGTTCTTTAACTTATTTCGTGCAGCTGCACACAGGTGATGCCTTAAAGGGGCTAACTTTGCATGGTCTGTCCAGGAATGTTTAGCTTTATGCAGCAAGGCATTTGAGGGAGCATTGCATACAACATAATTCTGTTTGTGACTTGAACTGAAATGTTAACTTATTTTGGTTTAAACGGATGGCATTATCTCAGCTTTTAATTTTCCAGGCGTATTATTCTATTGTCAGCAATTTCCCAACAGCTTGATGACAGATGGATCCCATTTGAGGAATTTTTCTTTGTTCAGAATAAATTTTCTTTCCTTTTTTAAAACAGAGACGCTGACTTTTTCTGAGCTGGGTTCCTCTACTCGCTCACCTTAAAAGCCAATCTTTGCATGTGAGCCCAGGCAGTAAGTAAGGCACAATTTAATCATTCAGAGCGTCAGATCTGAACCGGATGCTTTTCCCATCAATTTTCACAGTACGTTGAATCACATATTTGTTACAGCACAGAAGGAGGCCACTTGGCCTGTTGGGTCTGTATTGGGTTTCCGAATGAACAATTCACCTATTGCCACAACTCCGTCCTCCACGGAACCTTGTTCATTCTTCCATTTGAGATAATAATCTAATTCCTTCTGAATGCCTCAATTAAACCTAGAATACCCTCTGGCAGCACATTCCAGATCTTAGCCACTTGCTGTGTAAAAAGCTTTTTTTCTCTTGGCTCCATTGCTGCTCATTCCAATCACAATAATTCAGTGACCCATTGTTCTCAATCCTTCCATCAATTTTCCTATCTATCCGATCAAGTCTCTCCTGATTTTCAGTGCTTTTACCAAATCTCCTCTCAATCTTTCTTCGAGAAAAATAGTCTGAGTTCCAAATTCTCAAATCTTTCTACATAACTGAAATTCCTCATCCCTTGAACCTATCGAGTGAATCACTTTCTCTAATGCTGGATCATTTGATGAAGCGATCTCGTTTCTAGTGGTCAAGAACTGTTTTGTTTCCCTTGTCCTGTTTTAAGGGAAAGATTAGGAGAAAGTGAAGATTGCAGATGCTGGAGATTAAATTCAAAAAGTGTGGTGCTGGAAAAGCACAGTAGGTCAGGCAGCATCCAAGGAGCAAGAGAATTGATGTTTCAGGCATAAGCCATTCATCAGGAATGTGGGGTGGGGGTGGTGCTACGAGACAAATAGGTGGTTGGTGGTGGGGGTGAACTAGCTGGGAAGGTGATAGGTAGATGCACGTGGGAGATGATGGTGATAGGTTGAAGGGGAGGATGGGAAGATAGAGAGTAAGGAAGGTGGACAGGTAGGAGAGTTCAAGGGGTTGATGCCGAGTTGGAGGGTTGGATCTGGGATGAAATCAGGGAGGGGAGATGAGGAAACATGTGAAGTCGACGTTGATGCTGTGTGGTTGGAGATGGCAAAAACGGCAGAGGATAATGTGCTGCAATTGGAGATTTGTGGGGTAGGAGGTGAGGACCAGGAGGGTTCTACCCCACAAATCTCTGGATACAGCGCATTATCCTCTGCCATTTCTGCCACCTACAATCATCACAGATATATTTCCCTCCCCATCCTGATCAGCATTCTGCAGAGACCATTCCCTCCACAAATCCATCGTTACGTCCATGCAACCCCCCAACGAACCCACCCTTCTCTTCTGGCATCTTCCCTTGCCACTGTAAGAGGTGTATACCTGTGCCCACAACTGCCTCCTCATCTCTATCCAAGACCCCAAAGGATCCTTCCACATCCGGCAGAGATTTCCCTGCACATCCAAACACCTCATCTAATGTGTCTGTTGCTCTCAATGTGGTCTCTTCTACATTTGGGAGACAAGGTGCTGGGGGACACACACCAAACAACTCCACCACCCTGTGCCAACCACTTCAACTCCTCCTCCCACTCCATCAAGGACATGCAAGTTCTGGGCCTCCTCCACCCCCAAATCCAAGCCACCCAACGCCTAGAGGAAGAATGCCTCATCATCCACCTTGGGACCCTCCAACCACACGGCACCAACTTCAACTTCACCAGTTTCCTCATCTCCCCTCCTCCTACCTCATCCCGGATCCACCCCTCCAACTCGGCACTGCCTTTTGAACTGTCCAACCTGTCCATCTTCCTTCCCACCTGTGCGCTCCACCCTCTCCTTCGACCTATCACCATTACCCCCCCACCTACATCTATTTATCATCTTCCCAGCTACCTCACTCCCTCCCCCACCTTCCTCTCAGCCCCCTTCTCCCTGTCCACTCAGATGAAGGGCTTTCACCCGAAACGTCGACTCTCCTGCTCCTCAGATGCTGCTTGACCTGCTATGTCTTTCCAGCGCCACATTTTTCTGACCTAATGGAAAGAATCACTTGCAGCAATCCAATTTTTGTCCCAACTAAGATTAGTTCATTCACTTTGGGAACAAGGCAAAGATAGGTGGAGGGACAGGTAGTATTGGGGAAGTGGGAGGCTGCAGAAGGACTTGAGCAGGTTAGGAGAGTGAGCAAAGAAGTGGCAGATGGAGCACAACATGGTCACGTATGAGGTCATGTACTTTGGTAGGAAGAATACAGGCATGGACTATTTTCTAAATGGGAAGAAAATTCAGAAATCTGAAGGCAATGGTACTTGGGAGTCCTAGTCCAGGCTTCTCTTAAGGCAAACTTGCAGGTTGAGTCAGTAATTAGGAAAGCCAATACAATGTTGGCATTTATTTTGAGAGGACTAGAATAAGAAAGCAGGGATGTACTTGAGGCTTTATAAGGCCCTCATCTTTAGAGTATTGGGAGCAATTTTGGTCCCCATATCTCAGGAAAAATGTACTGGTTTTGGAGACAGTCCAGAGGAGGTTCACGAGAATGCTCCCAGGAATGAAAGGCTTAACATATGAGGAAAATTTGAGGATTCTGGGCCTATACTCAATAGAGTTTAGAAGGAAGAGGCGGGATCTAATTGAAATTTAAAGAATACTGAGCAGCCTGGATAGAATGGACATTGGGAAGATGTTTCTATTAGGAGAGACTAGGACCCAAGGTCACAGCCTTTGTGTAAAGGGAAGACCCTTTACGACAGAGATGAGGAGAAGGTTCTTCAGCCAGAGAGGTGAATCTATGGAATTCATTTCTACAGAAAGTTGTGGAGACCAGGTCATTGAGCATATGTAAGACAGAGACAGATAGATTGTCAAGGGATCAAAGCTTATGGGGATAATGGATTTGAGAAACTTGTCAGGCATGATTGAATGGTGGAGCAGCTCAATAGGCCTAATGGCCTAATTTCTGCTCCTATGTCTTATGTCTCATAACACCAGAACTTAGGATTTACATCTCTTTGAGCCTGGATTCAGTTAGATCATTGCTGATCTGTGCCTCAAATTAATTTTTGTTTCTCGTATCTCCTTATACTTTTACTGATTAAAATCTGTCAATCTCCAAGTCACCTAGAACATTACATAAAAATGGTGACTGAAAAATGAGTGAATAATTCTAAAGGAATTGTCTTGTATTATATAAATTCTGCTTAAACAGGACCTCTAGAATCCTGCAGCATTTTAACGCCAATTTCTGCAAAAAAAACCCTACCAAAATTAGAAGACTCAGAAAACTGTGTGGACAGGTGCTGGAAACTATAAAATAAAAGTGAACAAAACTGTGGTAGATGGAATTCAATGTGGGAAATCACAAGAACAACCACAGAGATTCTGAGAAAGAAAATTGGAATTTTCTGCTTGGTGAGAGATGAGGTAGGACATGTGGAGGAGCAAAAGGATTTGGGTTTCCACACACACAAATCTCCACAGCTACTGAAGACGTATGAAAACAAATCAAAAAGACAAATGGAGTATTGACCTTTATCGCAAGAGGATTGTCATACAAAATAGGAGGAAGTTACGATTGAGCTGTGCAGAGTACTGACACCAGATTCCATCTGTTCAGCTTTAGGCAGAGTTTTAGGAAGTAAAATACGGTAGTCCCTAATTCTGTTAGTCCAATTAATGTTTCAGTTTGAATGCTGGCCAATCTTTATCATCTGCTTCCTTTAAATGTGCCTTTTTTTTCCAGGTTACTGTCATTTTACATGTAACTGCCCTAATATGAAGCAAATACACCCAGATTAAAGTAACATCTAAGTACTAATTATTTTGTAGTACTGTATAAAAACAATAAATTTGCTTTACAAAAACCAATTAATTGATTTTAATAGCACATTTTCTATTTAGGATGGTGTGTAAATCAAGGAAATTCCCTTTTTTGTTTTAAGCAGGTTAATATCTTGTGCCCGGAATGATGCTGTAGCCACACATGCTGTCTTTAAAACATATCATCACTGCATTTTCCTGCTCACTGCTTCTGGCCACTATCCCTCCTCCTGTTGTCTCCCACCAACACCTCACCCCTTGTTCTCTTGCTCACTCCCTCCCAATGGTCACCGCTCTCTCACCTCCTCAATCATAATGAAGGTCTGAGCCACGTGCAGCAAGGGTTAGAGAGAGGGAACCAGGAACGTGCGCAAGGGAGAAATGGCAAGTGGGATCCAGCTGGGGAAGGAAATAGTGAGTGGGAGGATTGTGAGAAGGAAGGGAACGGGGAGGCTAGAAGCAGTGAGCAGGTGCTGAGTAGAAAGAATTGTTAAGTTAATTAAGAGTTAGTAACAGCTTTTTTAGGTCAAGTAAGCTCACTGTAGCCAAATTTTTTTCAAAATTAAATTTACTGGGCAGGGACATAACCCACGCATATGACATGATTTCTTATTGGAAAATGATTCCTGTTCAGCACATCTTTGTTTGGCACACCATATTTTAGGAACACATCAGCAATACTAAACAAAGAATAGCTGACTCTCTGACGATTGACAGATTGTGTTAAACATGCAGAGAATGGAGTCTGAATGGTTGATCTGAGCAAAAGGAGAATGCACCTTATTAACAATTTCTCCATTCCCCAAGCAGCCTCTACATAACTTGATGTTCCATAATGCTAGACAAATAATTGTCTCCTTGTTATGTCTAGTTATGTTTAGTATTAAATCTCAAAAGGTAGCAGATCCTAATTAAAGGATACTTTAACTTAATACGTCTGAATCTATTAAGAGTTGTTCTTACCGGATGGGGATATATGTTTCCAGGTTATGGTAGGCTCTGGTTTTCCACTTGCTAGACAATATAGAGTGATATTGCTGAATTCATTCACGACAGAGCTGGTAGAGATGTCAAATATTTTTGGAGGAACTGGAAAACAAAAGGGGAGACCATTAGATAACATTTACTGGTTATTCTCACACTAATATTTTAGCTGATTCTAATAATTATTGGACTAAGCAGCCAATAAACATTAATCAGGATTCCAATGAGATACAAGCAGCTAGTATTCCAATCCAAAAAGATTGGCCCTGTTCTCATGGTTGAGATAACCAAATACCTTCTCAGATTCTTAACCTAGTTCAGCTGAAAAAAAAACGTCGTTGGACTTGTTATTTCACTAGAGGTCAATTTCACTGACCTCAACAAATACAACAATAACAAAGACTGACCTACACTGGACAGCATTGGAAACTGGAGGAGCAATTAGATAAGAATTTAAAAAGGAAAATATGAACTTAATTACAAATAAAACTAAAATGTAAACCTAAAATCATAAAGGTGAGAGAGAAAGGGAGAAAATATTAATGAAAATAGCAAAGAGAAGTCAAATATTTAAATAGTCTTTCTTTAAAATTGAGGAAAGAAAACCTCTAAATCAGAACAGATTTATTGCAATGTTTGTATCACCTCATGCTCTGAAATTGCTCTTAACTCTGTTCCACCTCTCTAACTAGTTTTTGTTCCCATTTGCTAGCCTTTCCCTAATTCAATATCAATATCTCTTGATCTTCTCCAACAATATTCTGTATGGGACCTTGTCAAAAGCTTTCTGGGTGTTCACACACACGACACCTTTTCCAATTCACCAGCTTTCACATCTGACACTTCTTCAAAGAATTCTGATGTCAAACACAATCCTCCTTCCAGAAATCTGTATTGGCAACTCTAACTAATTTTTCTTTCTCTAAATATTTAGTAATAACATCTTTGATTAGAGGTTCAAAACAGATAATAAACCAA
The DNA here is from genome assembly GCF_047496795.1 of Chiloscyllium punctatum. NCBI lineage: Eukaryota > Metazoa > Chordata > Chondrichthyes > Orectolobiformes > Hemiscylliidae > Chiloscyllium > Chiloscyllium punctatum. The sequence continues at coordinate 79,693,332 of NC_092745.1, forward strand.
TCACTACGTAATTGCTTAAACTAGTGTGGATGCAGGAAATTTGAAATAAAAACAGACAATGTTGTAGCTACCTAGCGTGTCTAGCTATATCTATGGAGAGAGAAACAGGGAGAGAATTTTTTCCTGTCCATGATCAATGTGGTCAATGATGTGTCAGTGGAAAAAAAAGCGAGATTGGAACAATGGGATTCTCGATGTTGAACGGAAGAAGTCAAGCTTTCATTGAAAGTTTTTGATGGTGAACTGACACAATCTCACTGGTGAGTGGTCTATTTGCATACCTTAACATTATTACCTAATCTCACCACACCTGATATACATACAGCACCTACTCCTGACTTGAGAAAGCTTGAGCAGTTGTCTAGTGGCTGCTACAGGCCTCCATCATGGCCAACATTTCTGAACATCTCAGAATACACTTTGGGGGAGTATCACCACAGTCAGTCAGTTGCATCATACATTCTCCCAGGGATTTGGACATGGTCAGTCTGCCACTTGGAAAGTTGAGAATTATAAGTTTTGTATCATTACAGTCAAGGGAGTGGACCATGCTCAGTTGAGCAGTCCCAGTGCAACTAGTTGAGGATTAATAACCAATCAGTCAGGGGCTTGGTTACTCATCAATCAGGGGCCTGTCAGTCAGGGCTGGCACTCCAAATCAGTCCAGGATATGGCCCAAAGTCAATTCTGGGATCTATTGATTGAATGTTCTCAGTGGCCACTGCTGTTTTGGGGGGACTGGAGGCAGAGTGATGGGATGCAGTGGGTACAATAATTGTGAAAGGTGACAACACAACAGAGCAATGTGGGAGATAGCATAGCATTGGAGAGAATGGGTCACTACAGGAGGGAGTGTCATAAATGGTTGCCACCAGCCTGGCTTCAATGGTGGGGCGATACAGTGAATCACAGTACTTGATAGTACTAAGCTGTAGGCTTAGGAATCAGGGGGCAAAGTCAGAGGTGGAGACTTAAATAAAAGGTTTTGGTGGAAATGTGCAGAAGCTCAAGGTTAAAAGGCTGAGCTGTAGCTCACTGTGACACACAACCCACATTGGGTGGCTCAGTGGTTAGCACTGCTGCCTCGTAGCGCCAAGACCCAGGTTCAATTCCCGCCTCAGGCCAACTGACTGTGTGGAGTTTGCACATTCTCCCCGTGTCTGCGTGGGTTTTCTCCGGGTGCTCTGGTTTCCTCCCACAGTCCAAAAATTTACAGGTTAGGTGAATTGGCCATGCTAAATTGCCCGTAGTGTTAGTTGTAGGGGGATGGGTTGTGCTTCGGCGGGTTGGTGTGGACTTGTTGGGCCGAAGGGCCTGTTTCCACACTGTAAGTACTCTAAATCTAAATTACGTTCCATCCTCATCCAAATCATGAATATGCAGTAAGAGTGAAGAATGGAAGCCATCTCACTGAAAAATGTCACAGTCATTTTTTTTGTGTGTTTAACGACATGGGCTCTACTTGTAAGTGACATGAGACCCTTCAAGGAGTAATTGCATTTATCAGGCTATTGTACGGTACAGACTGAAGGCAACTGTATTTGTAAAATTCTGCAGAACTGCACATACTGTCTGACTACGTCCAGTACAAATCCTGGCCACAAATCATCTTGTCCACATCACTGGCCATTATAGATTGATCGTGGTCAGCTCTGTCAAGTGTAAGTAACCACAGGTGACTTTTAGGCCGCAAACCACAGACAGACCATCGTCTGATAGACTGCATCACATCTTGCACCAAATGAAGTTGCCGACATGTTGTTATAAGCAATGATGTTTTTCCTTGGGTGATGCAGAAGCTGGAGTGGGGAATGACAATGTTCATTAAACTACAATCTCTTATATTTGTACAACATGGCTGGTGCTGCACACTTTGGAATAAAGTACCTTATATCAAAAGTCCACACAGAAGCATTCCATGGTCATCCATGAGATTTATGTTAAAATGCTGTTTGTATGTGCTGAAACTGTCAATTCTTTACTAAGGAGCTGGTTTGATTCTGATATTCCGCACATAAAGTTATTCGAACCAACATTGATAGATCCAGACATAACGGGTTTTATCATGTGGCTACTGCACAATGGGGAACAATGAAAATGAGGTAAGCAAAGGGGTCAGCAAGCCCAAGACCACAAGGAACTTCCATTGCTTGCTAAACTACCTCTACATGAAGAGGTCACAACTGAAGTTCTCCTCAGGATGAGGAGGTGGTACAAGAGGCCCAGAGTCTGTCGTCTTTTATTTTCTCCAGAGGAGTAAGATGCAGTGTCACTGCCAAATAAGAATGTCCCGGGACACTGTCATCATTTGGTCGAGCAGGACCTGTGATCTGAAGGAATGGGAGGTCAGCCTACCCCAGGGGCCATCAAGATGATAGCAGCATACATTTTTCTGCAACTGGCTGTTTCCAAGCATTGATGGGGGACCTGTGTGGGATTTCTCACAATCATACAAAAACTGTCACTGATGGAACCTGCATCAGATCACGCCATTTTATCTTGTTTCCCTGTGACAAGGTCAGTGCAGCAGCCTTGGGGCTAAAGGATTTGGCAATATAGCTCCCTCCCCCAGGTACAGGACATTATAGCATGTATGAAGTGCTGCATTTTGGAAAGGCAAATCAGAGCAGGACTTGTCTACTTAATGCTGAGGTCCTGGGGAGTGTTGCTGAACAAAGAGACCTTGGAGTGTAGGTTCAGAGTTCCTCGAAAGTGGAGTCACAGCCAGATAGGATAATGAAGAAGACGTTTGGTATGCTTTCCTTTGTTGGTCAGAGCATTGAGTTTAAGGGTTGGGAGGTTATGTTGTCACTGTACGGGATGTTGGTTAGGCCACTGTTGGAATATTGTGTGCAATTCTGGTCTCCCTCCTATCAGAAGGATACTGTGAAAATTGAAAGCGTTCAGAAAAGATTTACAAGGATGTTGCCAGGGTTGGAGGATTTGAGCTATAGGGAGAGGCTAAATAGGCTGGGTCTGTTTTCCCTGGAGCGTCAGAGGCTGAGGGGTGACCTTACAAAGGTTTATAAATCATGAGGGGCATAGAAAGGACAAAGAGACAAGGTCTTCTCCCTGGCGTGATGGAGTCCAGAACTAGAGGGCATAGGTTTAGGGTGAGAGGGAAAAAATTTAAAAGGGACCTAAGGGGCAGCTTTTTCATGCAGAGGGTGGTGCGTGTATAGAATGAGCTGCCAGAGGAAGTGGTAAAGGCTGGTACAATTATGACATTTAGAAGATATCTGGATGGGTATATGAATAGGAAGGGTTTAAAGGGATATGGGCCGGGTGCTGGCAGGTGGGACTAGATTGTGTTGGGATATCTGATCGGCATAGACGAGTTGGACTGAAGGGTCTGTTTCCATGCTGTACACCTCTATGACTCTACAGCCTGTACACACATTGCATGAAGTTCATCATTTCATGACATGGGTATTTTTGTCAAGAAAAACGGGATCCGTTTTGTCAATGTACAAGTCATTTGTGATCACTCTGGAGTTCTATGCCAAATATCCTGGAAGCTTCTCTGGTGTCTATATTCTTGATAACTCTCAGGTTCCTGCTTCATTTTAAGGGACGGATGCCTTACGAGGTTGGCTACTAGAAGCCTGATGAAGAGTTCTGGCCCGAAATGTCAATTTTCCTGCTCCTTGGATGCTGCCTGACCTGCTGTGCTTTTCCAGCAACACATTCTCAATTCTGATCTCCAGCATCTGCAGACCTCACTGTCTCCTACTGAAAGACAATGGCTACCCTCTATAACCATGCCTGACTACTCCAATTTGAAGTCCTCTGACTGAGGCAGAGAAATAGAGTGCAGCCTATTTTTCCATCATGGTGGAGTGGACAATAGGTCTTCTGAAGATGCTTGGATTGGTGTGGGAGGGCCTTGCTGTATAGCCCAGACAGAATGTGTCGCAGAATCCTTCCATGCTGTGCTCTGCCCAATTGCAGCAGGTAAAAATCAGTTGTGATGGACTCAGCAGCCTATTTTGCAGAGTGACAGCAGTTGTATGAGGCTAGTGAGGAGGCGGACCATCACCTTCATCATGGCAGAGTGCAACAGTGTCAGCCACAACAGGATTTAATTGACACCCACTTCCAATTCTGATGTGGATGAAGTCATCATTTCTGGTTGGTTAAAAGGCAAGCAGTCCCTGTTTATTCCCAGAAGCCTCTGTAGCTTTTTTGTTTGCTTTTCCTTCACATTTCTGGATATTTAATAAAGTTAACATTAATAACTGCTTGTTACATGATGATACCACATTCAATTCTGACAAGATGCCAGGGAATGCTGGGCATGAGGGAAAAAATAACATGCCAATCAGACAGGACTTTAACATCATTTGGTGCTAAAGATGGGTAGCTGCAGTTAAAATGACACTCAACTGGGCAACTGACAATGTAAAGTGGCAATACATTGACGAATGTGGGCTTTTAATTTCACCCATGCCACGTACATGCCCTCAGAAGCTTTTCTTTTTCATTTCTCCCCCACTATATATACAGTAAAGGGATAGTCATAGCCGATAGCATTTGATCAGGTGCTTAGCTAGGCTTAAACTATGGTGCTCGGCAAAAGTGAGGACTGCAGATGCTGGTACTCAGAGTTTAGATCAGAGTGATGCTAGAAAAGCACAGCAGGTCAGGCAGCATCTGGGGAGCAGGAAAATCAACATTTCGGGCAAAAGCCCTTCGTCAGGAGTTAAACAATAGTGCTGGCAGAAGAAATCCTGGAAGGTTCCAGCAGCTAATGAATGCAAGATAACATGAACACTGTAAAGCTATGATGCATAATTGTTGATTTGAGTAGCAAAAAATGTGGGAGATAATTCACTAGAGCTTATGCAGAGAAACCCTCCACAAGATTCCCAGAAATTAATACTTTGCTGATTCTTGATACAATTCTGATCTTCAGTTTGAAGCTTTAGGTTAATGGGTTAGCTTTACCTTAGTATTTCACTTTCTTATTTGGAAGTGTGTATTATGTCGGTCACTCTTCAGTCTACTAGCACACAAGGGGCAGAACTTAATGCCATCTTACAAAATGATTTGAAGGAGGGTGGGGCATATACTTCGGAAGAAGGGTGCGGGTCCAACCCCATTACCTTCCCACCTCTGCCATGAGTAAGATTTGTGGATGACATTCCTGTCCCACCACCAACTGAGGCCCTTTGGTTGTCTCCTCCAGCCTGTACTTGTATTCAACTAGCAGTGGGTGGGGCAGTTACCATACAGGAAGCCCCAGTAGCAAAGCTTGCATTGTTTTTTGCAGCCTCTAGAGGAAGCCTTCGTAGTTGGGCGGCACAGTGGTACACAGTTAGCATTATTGTCTCACAGTGCCAAGGACCCAGGTTCAATTCCTGACTCAGTCGACTGTCTGTGTGGAGTTTGCACATTCTGCCCATGACTGTGTGTGTTTCTGCTGGGTGCTCTGGTTTCCTCGCACAGATCAAAGATGTGCAGGTCAGGTGGATTGGCCATGCTAAATTGTCCATAGTGTTCAGGGGTGTGTAGGTTAGCTGGATTAGCCATGGGAAATGGGGGTCTTTGGGGATAGGGGAGGGGCCTGGGTGGGATGTTCTTTGGAAGGTCAGAGCGGTCCAAATGGCCTCTTTCTGTGCTGTGGGGATTCTATGTTTTATTGTCAGACTCTCATTGCCTCATTGAGGAAACCAGTATCAGGAAGGTAGAAGCCTACTTAGAACTACTCTGATGCCCTTTTCCCTGACCCCATTGTCTCTCGTAGCACAACTTTCAATGTGTGATCACATCCTCCTGTATTTACTTGTTAAAAATTGGGTAACACCAGCCTATGCACAATTACCAGCTTTGATCTCATCGAAGGTCCATTGCTGGGGAACTATGTAGCCAAGAGGCTCCTCACAGGGAGGCAGGGTCTTCCATAACTCTCAGCAGAAGGAGGAAATTCAATTGCCTGATAGTGCCCATCAGTTCTCCATAGATTTTGCTGTATAATGTCTGTAGCCCCCATTTCCTACAGAACCCTCCAATGTCTCATGGTGCATTATCCTCCATTAGCTAACTTATCTGATATCACCTTTCATTTATTATAAAACTAGGAGAAGGAGTTTCAACTGACAGCCGCCGATTTTTCACCTGAAAATTTGGTGGCTTTTTCCTCCCCATGGAGAATTTGGAGAAGTCCTTTAAATGGTTACCTTGCACTGCCATTCATACCAGATTGATGAAATAAAAAATGAAGTAAGAAAATTAGGTTCTGTTCCCTGCATTTACTGCCTTCCCACCAAGTCAGGTTGAATGTGTGCAGAAGCCCCTGATTAAATGTTTGGTCAGGCTGGCAAACTGCAACAGAGTAACTGCTTACTGCTCATGTGCATTGATAACTGTTAATGGGATTTGAACTATCAAGCGCCTCAGACTTCCTGACGGCCTTGTTGGGTGCATACTGTTTCTGCCACAATGGCTTTGCGCTGGATACAAAAACTTCCAGATGCACAAAAGTCTTCAGCTGTCTTGGAGGTGGCTCAGTTACATTCTCAGAACTTGCACATCTTACTACACCTTACCCCCGTTCTCTAAACTTGGCTTCTGTAATCGACAGCTGGAGAAGGAGGTAAACATAAAGAACAAACAAACAGGAAAAGGCTGGAGAAATGTAGCAGTGTTAACATTCTGTGTCCAATATCACGCTTCTTTGGTGACTGAAGGAGAAGCAAGACAGTGCTGACACTTGCTCCAAATTATACATTTTCTTTTCACAAAGTTCATTAGCCAGTTTTCACCACACCCACTTGTTGGATATAGATGAGATCTGCTGCAATGCTAATTAAATGAATCACCTGATTTTACTTTCTATTAAGGTCAATGGACAGAAATTCTGGAAAAGTGTAAATCTGGGACATTTCATCCAATCCTGTCAGTTTCCCATTGGTAGGTTACATTAAAATTACACCAAATATAAAAAAAAAACCCACAGGAACTCTGATGCTGGAAATTTGAAGAAAAGTCACTGAACCCGAAATGTTAACTCTGATTTCTCTCCAGAGATGCTGCTAGAGTTTTACAGCAATTTCTGTCTTTGTTATACCTAATATATTTCTACATTGCTTTGTGAACTGTAGGGAGCCAAATCTGATGTTTAAAGGTTTCAATTTCCAACCATTGTCAGAGGTAGAACTTCAATATTTGAGCTGCCAGTTTAGGAAGATTTCAGTCCAATTCCAGACTCGGTTGGATGTTAGATTGGTTAGGAGAAATCATCCAAGATTCACCTAAGATTTCAGTAGCTGTTTTATTTTAACACTTAAGAGTAAATATTTGGGTGGTCTGCAGGTGGATAACGAATTCTTTAACATTTAAGCTGGTTAAATAGCATGCTAGAAGCCTCAGGAGTAGTAAATAATTACTGTTGTACAGATAAATAAACACACAACTGACCATAATCATACAGCATGGAAACAGACTCTTCGGTCCAACCAGACCATGTAGATCATAATCTCAAACTAAACTAGGCCCACCTGCCTGTGCTTGGCTGATATCCCTCCAAACATTTCTTACTCATGTACTTACCCAAACATCTTTTAGTCATTGTAACTGTACCCACATCCAACATTTCCTCTGGAAGTTAATTCCACATAAACCACTCTCTGTGCAAAAAACATTGCCCCTCATGTCTTTTTAAAATCTTTCTCCTTTCACCTTAAAAATATGTCTGCTAGTCTTGAAATCCTCGAGGAGAAAGTGAGGACTGCAAATGCTGGAGATCAGAGCTGAAAATGTGTTGCTGGAAAAGCGCAGCAGGTCAGGCAGCATCCAAGGAACAGGAGAATCAACGTTTCGGGCATAAGCCTTCCTGAAGAAGGGCTTATGCCCGAAACGTTGATTCTCCTGTTCCTTGGATGCTGCCTGACCTGCTGCGCTTTTCCAGCAACACATTTTCATCTCTAGTCTTGAAATCTCCCAACCTTGGGAAAAGAAACATGCCATTCACTTTATCTATACTCCCCATAATTTTATATAGCCCTTTAAGTTCACCCATCTAGCTCCAATGCACAACTTATCCAGCCTCTCCTCATAATTCAAACCTTCCATCCCTGGCAATATCCTGGCAAATCTCTTCTGAACCCTCTCCAGCTTAATAATATCCTTGTTATAACAGGGTGACCAGAACAGCACACAGTACTCCAGAAGAGGCCTCACCAACATCCTGTATAACCTCAACATAGCATCAACATAATAGTTGATGCAGAGACAGACACAGATTTTGAGCAGCTGCTTGCTCAGTTTATGCTGGCACAATTAATTTCACAGAAATTGCACATCTTAAAACCATGTGAACTGAGCAAAATATGACATAGGATGTTGTTTAAAGCCTAACTTTAGACTTGGTCACATAACAAAGTAACCCAGGGGAGGTTTCCATACAAAATGGATGAAGGGTTTAAATAGAGGTTTTTCATCTCTCAATGCCAAAAATGTGTATGTCTGTGCAGAGTCTTTCTCATCACAAGTGACACATTTTACTCAACTAAGAATTGACCATGGAATCTTTCACAGTTCATTTCTCTTCCTTGAAGATTTTCAGCTGAACAGGAAGTTCATAACATTCTTCAAATGTATAGTGGTATACATATGCAAAGTATAATGAGATGTAAAACTTGTGCTGCACCTAATCTCATCAATACACATTTGTACATGGGTACTTCTGTACCTAAGATGGCACCAGGAATGGTGACATTATACACTTTTTACTGTATCCTGCATCTGTATACTTAAGTGCACATGACAATTAAACCTAAATCTAAATCTACTTGATAAACGGGTTAGGTTAACATTGCCTCTAATTACCACTGATGGTACAGAATATAATGCCTGCAGGGACTCTGATGGTGCAGTGGTAGTTAGCCAGGAGATCCAGTTTCAAGTGCTATCTGCTCCAGGGTTCATCATAACATCTCTGAACAGGTTGATTAAAAATATCTACAAATGGGTAGTAAGTGCCTTACCTGTTTGCCCAAGGGGTCAGCAATCAGCTGAGGCTTTTATACTGTTCTTCTTCTAAAACTTTGTCAGTAAGGCAAGTTCCTTGCTAAACAATGAGTTTAGGTTTTGATACTTTAGATTCTCTACCAACTCATTTGAGTAACAAAAGAGTTTACACACCCAGGCTGTAGCACTTGATTGTTTTTCTTTTTTCTTTACATTTCTATTTCATGCAGCATAATTTTGGTTTTTGATTTGCATATCAGTTGTCAGAATTGTGGAATGATTTGGATATGAACATAGGAAGTACAGTTAGTAAGTTTGCAGATGACACCAAAATTAGAGGTGTAGTGGACAATGAAGAAGGTTACCTCAGGTTACAACAGGATCTTGATCAGGTGGGCCAATGGGCTGAGAAGTGGCAGAGGGAGTTTAATTTAGATAAATGCAATTTTGGGAAAGCAAATTTTTGCAGGACTCATACACTTAATGGTAAGATCCTAGGGAGTGTTGCTGAACAAAGAGACCTTGGAGTGCAGGTTCATAGCTCCTTGAAAGTGGAGTTACAGATAGACAAGATAGTGAAGAAGGCATTTGGTATGATTTCTTTTATTGGTCAGAGTATTGAGTACAGGAGTTGGGAGGTCATGATGTGGTTGTACAGAAAGTTGGTTAGGCCACTTTTGGAATATTGCAGGCAATTTTGGTCCCCTTCCTATCGGAAGGATTGTGAAACTTGAAAGGGTTCAGAAAAGATTTATAAGGATGTTGCCAGGGTTGGCAGATTGAAGCTATAGGGAGAGGCCGAATAGAGTGGGGCTGTTTTCCCTGGAGCGTCAAAGGCTGGGGAGTGACCTTATAGAGGTTTATAAAATCATGAGGGACATGGATAAGATAAATAGACAAAGTTTTTCCCTGGGGTGGGTGAGTCAAGAACTAGAGGGCATAAGTTTAGGGTGAGAGGGGAAAGATTTGAAAGGGACCTAAGGGGCAACTTTTTCACGCAGAGGATGGTGCATGTATGGAATGATCTGCCAGAGGAAGTGGTAGAGGCTGGTACAACTGCAACATTTAAAAGGCACCTGGATGGGTATATGAATAGGAAAGGTTTGGAAGGATATGGGCCGGGTACTGGCAAATGGGATTAGATTAGGTTTGGATATTTGGTCAGTATGGACAAGTTGGACCGAAGGGTCTGTTTCCGTGCTATACTTCTCTATGACTCTATAATTAAGTATGAAAATGAGAGAAATATAAAACATTTTTTTGCAGCATTTCATCAGCTAGTTATAACTATTCACCTCTCAGTCTGTAGTTCTCAGTGGCTGCAATTTATCACTGGAATATTTTTTCTAATATAAGCCTAGCAATTCTTGATTATTTAATTTTCTTTGTTCAAGAATTTGTCGATTATCAAAACTAAGTCAAAAACCTGAAAACCATAAGGGAAAAATAAAATAATTGACTACATAGCACTGTGCATTTTATTAACATACACCTGCTTAATAATCTTTATATGCTGTTATAATAGATTTGTTAATATATTTGAAATGGGTAAATTTGAGGCCATTATTTTTACATGAACATACCAATGATTTACAACTCTATTTAAGAAGCTCACATATCAGCATTAACATAAATTCTGAAATACAGTCAAAACGCATAAAATAGTTCATAAATAACTAAGCTTCACAAAGATTCTAAATTAGCCTTTGAGCTGTTGAACTTTGGTGAGAAGGCCCATATTGAGACTACATCCTGATACCATGGAATAAAAGGATTTCAGCAATGATGTGACAATTCTATCCTTGTCACCTTAGACTCATAGTCATAGAGTCATAGAGATGTACAGCATGGAAACAGACCCTTCGGTCCAACCTGTCCATGCCAACCAGATATCCCAACCCAATCTAGTCCCACCTGCCAGCACCTGGCCCATACCCCTCCAAACCCTTTCTATTCATATACCCATCCAAATGCCTCTTAAATGTTGCAATTGTACCAGCCTCCACCACTTCATCTGGCAGCTCATTTCATACACGTACCACCCTCTGTGTGAAAAAGTTGCCCCTTAGGTCTCTTTTAAATCTTTCCCCTCTCACCCTAAACCTATGCCCTCTAGTTCTAGACTCCCCGACACCCGGGAACAGACTTTGCTTATTTACCCTATCCCTGCCCCTCATAACTTTGTAAACCTCTATAACGTCACCTCTCAGCCTCCGACGCTCCAGGGAAAACAGCCCCAGCCTGTTCAGCCTCTCCCTATAGCTCAAATCTCCCAACCCTGTCAACATCCTTGTAAATCTTTTCTGAACACTGTCAAGTTTCACAACACCTTTCTGATAGGAAGGAGACCAGAATTGCATGCAATATTCCAACAGTGGCCTAACCAATGTCCTATACAGCCACAACATGACCTCCCAACCCCTGTACTCAATACTCTGACTAATAAAGGAAAGCATACCAAACGCCTTCTTCACTATCCTATCTACCTGCGACTCCCCTTTCAAGGAACTAGGAACCTGCACTCTGAGGTCTCTTTGTTCAGCAACACTCCCTATGGCCTTACCATTATGTGAAGATTTGCTTTCCCAAAATGCAGCACTTTGCATTTATCTGAATTAACCTTCATCTGCCACTTCTCAGCCCATTGGCCCATCTGGTCAAGTTCTTGTTGTAATCTGAGGTAACCCTCTTTGCTGTCCACTACTCCTCCAATTTTGGTGTCATCTGCAAACTTACTATACCTCTTATGCTCACCTCCAGTCTGAAAAACAACCCTCAACCACCACCTTTGAGCCAGTTCTGTATCCAAATGGCTAGTTCTCCCTGTATTCTATGAGATCTAACCTTGCTAATCAGTCTCCCATGGGGAAACTTGTCGAAGGCCTTACTGAAATCCATGTAGATCATATCTACAGCTCTGTCCTCATCAATCCTAACTCAATCAAGTTTGTGAGACATGATTTCCCACACACAAAGCCATGTTGACTATCCCTAATCAGTCCCTGCCTTTCCAAATACATGGATATCCTGTCCCTCAGGATTCCCTCCAACAATGTGGGTGGCATGGTGGCACAGTGGTTAGCACTGCTACCTCACAGCACCAGAGATCTGAGTTCAATTCCTGCCTCAGGTGACTGACTGTGTGGAGTTTGCACATTCTCCCCTCTGGGTGCTCTGGTTCCCTCCCACAGTCCAAAGATGTGCAGGTCAGGTGAACTGGCCATGCTAAATTGCCCATAGCGTTAGGTGAAGGGGTAAATGTATGAGTGGGTTGGTGTGGACTTGTTGGGCTGAAGGGCCTGTTTCCACACTTTAAGTAATCTAAACTTGCCCACCACCGATGTCCGTCTCACTGGTCTATAATTCCCTGGCTTGTCCTTACCACCCTTCTTAAACAGTGGCACCACGTTTGCCAACCTCCATTTGAAATTTTTTTGGTATTCAATGTGCCGGTGTGTAAGAAAGCTGGGAAAGTAAATTTGGTTTCTTAGTTTTTTCAGCTCAAAGAACCAGACTGTTATCAATACAGATTTATACCCAGACCTGCAATCATTCTCAAGGTAAGCACATCATATTATACATTAGTCAATTACTTACATAGAAATATTGAATCTTTTCCAAATTCTCTATCTCTGGATAATCATCAGTGAACCGCAAGAATGTATTTCATACACAAAGCTTTTTTGCATATTCATGTAGCTCTCCCTGTCTGACACATTGCATTTGTCTTCACTGATTATCTTTGTTTTAATCAGCACTCATTTCAGTTACCAATGGCTAAACCCCTGTCCTTATTCTTGTGGAACACATGATCCACATATGAATGCTGTACCGTAGATAAAGAGGATACAAATAATACTTAGGAATCAGTTGCTCAATTCATTTATTATCACCACAGAAATATGGTGGGAGCTCATTACACTTCATTGAAAAGTATCCTTATGACTCAAATTGCCTGTTAGCACTAAAATTAATTCTTACACCTAGCTCTAACTTCAAAGAAACTTACCATATTATTGTTTTAAAACTGCTCTATATTGCAATGAAACATTTTTATCTTGAGTTTGCTGCTTGACTAGTAAGAAATTGCTACATAGAAGAAAACCATAGAGCCTATAATCTAAGCATTCTATGACTAAAATATCAAGTATTCTGTTAAAAATGATAGTCAGTTTCATAAGATCAAACCAAAATCGTTAATACAGGGATTTTGTAAAGTGTCCTTCAGATGATAGAATTACACAGGCACAACTATTTGATTCTCAAACGTGAAAGGGAGATGAAAAGCATATTGATTTGCAACCTTCTGAATTCTTACAAAGGGGATATATTGAAGTGATGTGTGTTGCAGTTGCCTTACAACACTGAAATACTTAGCAGATCCAATCTCATCAGTAGTGCTGTCCAGTAAACATGTTCATGCACCACTGTAAGGGAGTTAATGAATGCAAACAATTCTGACTGGGTTGGAAACTAACATTCTTGGTTTATACCTTCAAAAATAAATACCAAAACTCATCAGGATATTTAGAGGCTTACTGATTTTATATCAATAATTGTAACTACAATGGAACTGAATATCAGGAACTAACTAGATGATTATCTGAACAGAGAGGTCTGAACAGCAAATGGTTATCATTATAGGTTTAATTTCTGTCTGCCAACATTCTTGACTATTTTTAGGTATCAACATTTCAAATTTACAATAGAAAACTCCAGAAGGCATCCAATAAAATGTGAGACATCCAAGATAATTTTAAAAAGTCAAAAACCAACAGCTGCATTAAAGAGAAGCAGCTGACCATTTTAGAGTATCTAATAGGATTTTGTGCTGGGGCTGAGTGGGCAGATGTGGTGAGAGAAGTGTAGTTAGCTTCATGCTGGACTTCCCAAGCTTGCATCCAACAAAGACCCTTAAATGGCCCATAAGGATCACTTCAAAGTTCAGTCCACTGTTGTTTTGATTAATGTAACAGGAAGCAGCCCTGTCACCTGTCAGTCTCTTTTTAGTGCGGGTGGTTCCGAAATCGAAGGATCTCAGTGCCTTAACCACGAACTGGATATCTGGTGCCCACTGGGAACTAGCCCACTTCCCTTGCTTCCAAACCTTCTGCACCTCTTCTTTGTGACTGTTGTGCCCGCCTCCCCCCACCCCCCCACCCCCCCCCCCCCCCCCACCCCCTTCACCTTTCCATTTTGCTTTCTGCCAATTTCCATTCTCCTGTGTCCTCCACTATCCTGGAACTCCAGGGCTGCTCTTGCACTAGCAGTCATGGCCTCCCCAAAGTTAATGTTGAGCTGAACCTCTGTCCCGGTGTCTTGACCTCACTATGGGCTTGGTGGCATGGGCCTCAAAAAGCCCTCCTTTCACGAGTAATTATGTGTCTATCACTGATTCTCCAACTGGCTGACAAGACTTTCACTGTATCAACAGGATTCCACCCTGTGAGTCAATGAGCTGAATGGAGAAAGCGTGTGGTAATTTAAAAGACTGCTGTAGCATCCATATTGTTCTTACACATCACTACTATGAATACAATCCAGTCAGAAGGAAAGATTCTGAGGGAAGGTTTTACCATCCACGATCAAGAAAGTTACAAATAGCATCAAACTGAAAGAAATAGCACAGAATACTGCAAAAATGATATTGGGGTTTGGATACAGAATTCTGAACAGAATATAAAGAACAGCAAACAATGGCTAAAAGATTAATAAGAAATGGAATACTGGAATGAGAGAAAACTAGCCACAAATATGGGAATTTGTAGTGCAAGATTCCATAGGTATTTGCAAAGGAAAAGAATAATTCAAGGGAGCAATGCTTTCCTTGAGTGAGAATTAATAATGAAAAAAAGGCAGATGAATTAGACAAATATTGTGCATCAGTATTCGCTCAAGAGGATACAGATAACAGCTAAGAACCAATTGCAAATCAAATGTGAAAGTGAGCAAGAAAACTACAATCACTAGGGAAAGGTCCTGCCAAAATGATTAAAGCTAAAACCTTCCAGGTTGTCAGGTCCTGATGGACCTAATCCTATGGTACTAAAATGGAATGGCTGCTGAGGTAATAGATGCATTGAATTTCATTTTCCAAAATTCCCTCCATACTAGAACATAGAAAAGTACAGCACAGAACAGGCCCTTTGGCCCACGATGTTGTGCCGAGGTTTAATCCTAATGTAAAATATAATAACTTAACCTATACACCCCTCAACTCACTGCTATCCACGTGCATGTCCAGCAGTCACTTAAATGACCCTAATGACTCTACTTCCACCACCGCTGGCAATGCATTCCATGCATTCACAACTCTCTGTGTAAAGAACCTACCTCTGACGTCTCCTTTATACCTTCCTCCTAATATCTTCAAACTATGACTCCTTGTACCTGTCAATCTTGCCCTGGGGGAAAGTCTCTGGCTATTGACTCTATCTATTTCACTCATTATCATATATACCCTGATCAGATCTCCTCTCTTCCTCCTTCTCTCCAGAGAGAAAAGTCCGAGCTTATTCAACCTTTCTTCATAAGGCAAGTCTTCCAGATCAGGCAGCATCCTGGTAAATCTTCTTTGCACCCTCTCCAAAGCCTCTGTATCTTTCCTATAGTAGGGTGATCAGAACTGGACACAATATTCCAAGTGCGGTCTCACCAGGGACTTGTAGAGCTGTAGCAAAACCTCGTGGCTCTCAATCTCGATCCCCCTGTTAATGAAAGCCAAAACACCATATGCTTCCTTAACAACCCTATCCACTTAGGTGGCAACTTTGAGGGATCCATGTCATTTATAAAAACTACAAAGAGTAGAGGCCCAAGAACACAGCCCTGTGGGACCCCACTCAACACTGACCTCCAGTGAGAATACTTTCCATTTACAACCACTCTCTGCCTTCTGTCAGCCAGCCAATTCTGAATCCAAATCTCCCTGTATCCCATTCTTCCTGACTTTATGAATGAGCCTCCCATGGAGAAACTTATCAAATGCCTTGCTGAAGTCCACATACTCCACATCCACTGCTCGACCTTCGTTGACCTGTCTTGTCACCTCCTCAAAGAACTCAATAAGATTTGTGAGTCATGACCTGCCCCTCACTATGCTATGTTGACTGCCTTAATTACACTATGCTTTGCCAAATAGTCATAAATCCTATCCCTCAGAATTCTTTCCAAAACTTTGCTGACCACAGACGTAAGACTGACTGGTCTGTAATTGCCAGGGATTTCTCTATTACCCTTCTTGAAAAAAGGAACAACATTCACCTCCCTCCAATCCTCCGGTACGACTCCCGTGGAGGATGAGGAGGCAAATATCCTCGCCAGTGGCTTAGCAACCTCCTTTCTCACTTCCCGGAGCAGCCTAGGATAAATCTGGTCTGGTCCTGAGGACTTATCAATCTTAATGTTTTCCAAAATTTCCAGAATATCAACTTTATCAATCTTGATCTGGTCAAGACTGTATCCCATCTACTCAAAGCTTTCATTCCCAACAAGGTCCCTTTCTTTGGTGAAAACGGAAGCAAAAAACTCATTTAAGGCTTCCCCTATTTGCTCAGACTCCACACACAAGTTCCTTCTGTTATCCCTGATCAGCCCTACCTTCTCCCTGATCATTCTCTTATTCCTCACATATGAATGAAAGGTTCTATCAAATCGAAAAATAGCAAAATATCCTTCCATTCAAGAAGGGAGGCAGAACTACAGGCTAATTAGCTTAACATCTGTCTTATGGGAAAAAAGAACAAGAATCTATTATTAAGCAAATTACAACAGGGCATTTATAAAACCTTCATGCAATCAGAAAGTCAACATGGTTTTGTGAAAGAGAGAGATCATGTGTGACTTATTTATTAGAACTATTTGCGGAAGTAACAAGTATTGTAGACAAAATATTGTAGGAGTACTGTACTTAAATCCCTAAGACAGCATTTATCAAAGTACCAAAACAAAGTTTATACACAAAATATGAGCTCATGAAATAGGGAATAACATGTTAGCATGGACAGAGATTGGTTGGTGGATAGGAAACAAAGTGGGTATGATGAGCCATTTTTGAGTTGGCAGTCTCAGGAAATATGCCACTTGGATCAATGTTGGAGCTTCAATTATTTATATTTTCATCAATGAGTTGGATGTAAGAATCAAATGTATAACAAAATGAGAAATTGCTCAACAGGTCAGGCAGCATCTGTGGGGAGAAATCAAAGTTAACATTTTTGGGTTCAGTAACCCTTCTGAAGAACTGATAGTAGCTAGGAAAATGTCAGTTTAGATTAGATTACTTACAGAGTGGAAACAGGCCCTTTGGCCCAACAAGTCCACACTGACTCTCCAAAGAGCAACCCACCCAGACCCATTCCCCTACATTTACCCTCCACCTAACACTACGGGTAATTTAGCATGGCCAATTCACCTAACCTGCACATTTTTGGACTGTGGGAGGAAACCGGAACACCTGGAGGAAACCCACGCAGACACGGGGAGAATGTGCAAACTCCACACAGACAGTTGCCTTCGGCAAGAATTGAACCCGGGTCTCTGGCGCTGTGAGGCAATAGTGCTAGCCACTGTGCCACGGTTTATATGCAGGGCGTAGGGTGGTGGGAAGGGGTAAACAGTAAACGATAGGTGGGATAGACAGAGAAGAAAGGTTGGACAGATAAAGGAGTGGATAACGATCTGGCCAGGAAGCTGAATAGCTATCAATGGGGACTGTTAGTGGCTAACACTTGGTTGTGTCTAACAGCAGACTATGTGCTAACAAGGGCAGGTTTAGATTAGATTAGATTACTTACAGTGTGGAAACAGGCCCTTCGGCCCAACAAGTCCACACCGCCCCGCCGAAGCGTAACCCACCCATACCCCTACATGTACATGTACATCTACATGTACATCTACATCTACCCCTTACTAACACTACGGGCAATTTATCATGGCCAATTCACCTGACCTGCACATCTTTGGACTGTGGGAGGAAACCGGAGCACCCGGAGGAAACCCACGCAGACACGGGGAGAATGTGCAAACTCCACACAGTCAGTCGCCTAAGGCGGGAATTGAACCCGGGTCTCCGGCGCTGTGGGGCAGCAGTGCTAACCACTGTGCCACTGTGCCACCGTGCCCCCCCCCCCCATCGTGTGTGAGGATTGGGGTAAGGAAATGGGAGAGCGCAAGCCCTAAAGTTGTTGAACTTGATATTGAGTCCAAAAGGCTGCAAGGTCCCCAAGCCAGGATCATTGGTATTTCCACAATGCTCAAGATGTCATACACAGCTGCTCTTGATACATCCTGAGATCCACACTCAGTGCGACGTATCATCATATGCAGTCTTGACACCCCTTTCCAATAGCATTATATCACGTTGACTCAGAGCTGCACCTCACCACAGTTCCACTTCATCCTCCAGCTCATTCGATGTGCTAACAAGAATTTTTTTGTTTTCCTCACAGGCACACAAAATGTAGCAACTTAGAGATATCCACATCCCTCTGGAAACTTCCTCCCCTCCACTTCCCTCTGACTCCATCCCCTCCCACGCCTCCTATCATGTACTCACTATCTCTCCAGTCCATGACACCACCATGGAACACCAGGCCATTGTGCCCATCACAGTTACTAAACTCATTTCATCTGATGACCTCCGCACCCCCACTGTGTCCAAGCTGATAGTCCCCAAACCCCACACAGCTCACTTCTACCTCCTTCCCAAATCCACAAACAGGACTACCTGGGCAGACCCATTGTTTCAGCCTGCACCTGTCCCACAAAACTCATCTCTTCCTACCTTGACTCGGGCTTATCTCCCCTGGCCCATTCTCAGACCATTTACATTTATTCCTCTGACACTTTACGCCAGTTTCAGAATTTCTAGTTTGCTGTCTCCAGCTGCTTCCTCTTTACCGTGGATGTGCAATCCCTTTACATGTTCACCCTCCTACCAGGATGGCCTCAGAGATCACTGCTTCTTCCTGGAACAAAGACCTGAACCATGCCCATCCACCACTACCCTCCTTCGCTTGGCTGAGCTCGTCCACACCCTGAATAGCTTCTCTTTTAACTCCTCTTATTTTCTTCAGGTCAGAGAGGTGTCCGTAAGTACTTGCATGGACCCCAATTCTGACTGTCTCTTTTGTGGGGTATGTGGGACATTCCTTCTTCCAGTCCTATTCTGACCCCCACCCACGACTCTTTCTCCAATATATCGATGATATCATCAGTGCTACTTCCCTCTCTCATCCGGAATTGGAAAAGTTTATCAATTTTGCTTCCTATTTCCACCCCGCCCTCATTTTCACCAGGTCCATCTCTGACACCTCCTTTACTTTCCTCGACTTCTCCATTTCCATTTCTGGGGATAAACTGACCACCAATATCCACTATAAATCCATAACTCCCACAGTTACCTTGACTATACATCATCACGCCCTGTTTCCTGTAAAGACTTAATTCCATTTTCTCAACTATTCTGTCTCCATCGCATCTGTTCCAATGATGCCAACTTTGACAAGGCAACCTCTGAAATGTGCACCTTCTTCCTCAGCAAAAAAATCCCCAGCACCGTAGATGACAGGACCCTCAGCTGGGACTGACCCATCTCCTGCACTTTGCCCTCACCCTTCCCTATCCCTATCCCAACAACGCTAGGGTCCCCCTTGTCCTTACCTACTATCCCACCAGCATCCACAACCAGAGGACCATTAGCTGCCATGTCCACCACCTCCAGTGAGATTCCACCACCAGACATATTCCCCTTCCCTTTCTTGATAGCCTTCCACAGGGACCATTCCCTCTGGGACACCCTAGTCCACTCTTCCTCTACTCCCAACATCCATGCCCCCACAGCCTACTGGCACCTTCCTCTGCAATCACAGGAAGTGTAACATCTGTCTGTTTACTTCCCCCCTCCTCAGTATCCAAGGGCCTAAACAAACCTTGCAGGTGAAGCAGTGCTTTACCTGTACCTTACAGAATCTACCATCCCCATGACCTGTCCTACCTGCCTATCTTCCTTTCCACCTATCCACTCCACCCTCCTCTCTGACCTATCACCTTCATCCTCTCCCCCATTCACCTGTTGTACTCTATGCTACTTTCTCCCCACCCCCACCCCCCCATTTATCCCTCCACCCTGCAGGCACTCTGCCTCTATTCCTGATGAAAGGCTTTTGCCTGAAACGTCGACTTTCCTGCTCCTCAGATGCTGCCTGACCTGCTGTGTTTTTCCAGCAGCACTCTAATCTAGCCCCTACCTTCACAGAATCTAGTCTACTGCATTTGCTGCTCATAATGTAGTTATCTCTACACTTGGGAAATGAAATGTAGACTGGGTGACCGCTTTGCAGAACACCTATGTTCTGTTGCAGAAAAGACCCTGAGCTTCCAGTGGTCTGCCACTTCCCTAGCTAACATCTCTGTGTTAGGCTTGCTGCAGTCTTCCAGCGAAGCTCAACACAAGCTGGAAGAATAACACCTCATTTTCCCCTTGGGGACCCTGCAGCCTTTTGGACTCAATATCCAGTTTAACAAGTTTAAGGTTTGAGCTCTCCCATGTCCCCACCCCAAACCCACACCAAGCCATCTGCAGTCATTGTTTTTACCTTGTTAACACATAGCCTGCTATTACACACAACCCATTGTTAGCTACTAACAGTGTCAATTATTAGCTATTCACTCTCCTAGCCAGATTGTTTCCTTTGTTTCTCAAACTGTTCTTCTCTCTCTTTGGGCTCATCCGCATCTATCATTTACTCCTTACCCCCACCCCATACCCTATCTTCTGCATATAAACTGACATTTTCCTGGCTACCGTTAGTTCTGAAGAAGGGTCACTGGACCCGAAACATTAACTCTGATTTCTCTTCACAGATGCTGCCAGAGTCTTACCAGCACTTTCTTTTGTTTCTGATTTACAGCAATCACAGTTCTTTCAGTTTTTATTTAGGGACCAAATGTCTAGTTGCTAAATTTGCTTGTGAGACAAAAACAGACAGCAAGGCAGATGAAGTTAGGGCTTTGATTGGTGCTTGGGAGTATGACGTTATTGCAATCACAGAGATTTGGTTGAAGGAAGGGCATGATGATTGGCAACAAAATGTTCTAGGATATAGTCACTTCAGACAGGACAGGGAGGGAAGTAAAAGGGGGAGTGGAGTTGCATTGCTGGTCAGGGACTATATCATGGCTGTGCCAAAGGAGCACACTATGGGGATCTTGGTTAGTGAGGCATTATGGGTGGAGTTGAGAAATAAGAAGGCTGCAGTTACATTGTTGGGGCTGTATTACAGGCCTCCCAACAGTGAGCATGAGGTAGAAGAACAAATAGGTAAACAGATTATGGAAAGATGTAGAGGCAATAGGGTAGTGGTGATGGGAAATTTTAGCGTTAGAGGTCTGGATGGGGTAGAATTTGTAAAAAGAGTCCAGGAGAATTTTCTAGAGCAGTATGTCAATGGTCTGACGAGGAAAGGGGCCATATTGGACCTGAAACAGGGGAACGAACCAGGACAGGTGGTAGACGTTTCGGTGGGGGATTTCTTTGGGAACAGTGACCACAATTCTGTAAGTTTTAGAATACTCGCAGATAAAGAAGAGACTGGTCCTAAGGGAAGAGTACTAAACTGGGCCAAGGCCAATTATATCAAAATTTGGCAGGAGCTGGGAAATGTGGACTGGACACAGCTATTTGAAGGGAAGTCCACATTTGAGATGTGGGAGGCTTTCAAAGATAGGTTAAAGGCAGTGCAGAATAGGCACGTCCCATTGAAGACAAAGAATAGGAAGGGCAAGATTCATGAACCGTGAATGACAGGAGAAATTGTACAACTAGCCAAGAAGAAAAGGGAAGCATACACAAGGTCTAGGCAGCTAAGAACAGAACGGGCCCTAGAGGAATATTGGAAGAGTATGACAAGTCTTAAACGAGGAAGCAAGCAGCTAAAAGGGGTCATGAAATAGCTTCAACGAGCAGAATTAAGGAGAATCCCAAAGCATTTTATTCTTATATAAGAAGCAAGCGGATAACTGGAGAAAGGTTTGGTCCACTAAAGGATAATGAAGGAAGGCTGTGTGTTGAACCTGAGAGAATGGGTGAGATTCTGAATGATTACTTTGCATCAGTGTTCACTGAGGAAAGGAACATAATGAATGTTGAGATTAGAGATACAAGTTTGATTAGTCTGGATCACATTGACAGAAGTAGGGAAGATATGTTGGGTTGGCTAGAGGTTATTAAGGTGGACAAATTTGGAGGACCGGATGGGATCTATCTCAGGTTGCTGAGGGAGGCAAGAGGGAAAATAGCTGGGGCCCTGACAGATATCTTTGTGGCATCATTAAATACTGGTGAGGTGCTGGAGGACTAGAGGGTTGCTCATGTTGTCCCCCGTACAAGAAGGTTAGTAGGGATATTCCGGGTAACTACAGACCAGTGAGCCTGAAGGCAGTGGTGGGAAAGTTGCTGGAGAAGGTACTGAGGAATAGAATCTATTTATATTAAGAAAAGATTGGCCTTATCAGTGATAGGCAACATGGTTTTGTGTGGGGGAGATCGTGCCTTACCAACTTAATAGAGTTCTTCAAGGAAGTGACCAAGTTGATAGATGAAGGAAGGGCTGTTGATGTCATATACATGGACTTTAGTAAGGCGTTTGATAAGGTTCCCCATGGTGGACTAATGGAGAAAGTGAAGTCACATGGTGTGCAGGCTGTTCTAGCTAGGAGGATAAAGAACTGGTTGAGCAACAGGAGACAGAGAGTAGTAGTTGAAGGGAGTTTCTCGAAATGGAGAAAGGTGACCAGTGGTGTTCCACAGGGGTCAGTGTTGGGGCCACTGTTGTTTGTGATATACACAAATGATCTGGAAGAGGGCGCTGTTGGTATGATCATCAGGTTTGCAGATGACACAAAAATTGGTGGAGTAGCAGAAAGCAAAATGGGATTGTCAGAGAATACAGGAGGATATAGATAGACTGGACAGTTGGGCAGAAAAGTGGCAGATAATTTTCAATCCAGACAAATGTGAGATGATGCATTTCGACAAGACTAATTCTCGAGCGAATTATACAATGAACGGAAGAGCCTTGGGAAAAGTTGATGGACAGAGAGATCTGGGAGCGCAGGTCCATTGTACCCTGAAGGTTGCTGCACAGGTGGATAAAATGGTCAAGAAGGCATATAGTATGCTTGCCTTCATTGGACGGGGTATCGAGTATAAGAGCTGGCAGGTCATGTTAAAATTGTACAAGACATTGTTCGGCCGCATTTAGAATACTGTGTACAGTTCTGGTCGCCACATTACCAAAAGGATGTGGATGCTTTGGAGAGGGTGCAGAGAAGGTTTACGAGGATGTTGCCTGGTATGGAAGGTGCTAACTATGAAGAGAGGTTGAGTAGGTTAGGTTTATTTTCATTAGAAAAAAGGAGATTGAGGGGGGACCTGATTGAGGTTTACAAAATCATGAAGGGTATAGACAGGGTGGATAGAGACAAGCTTTTTCCAGGGTGAAGGATTCAATAACGAGACATCAGGCTTTCAAGGTGAGAGATGGAAAGTTTAAGGGGGATACACGCGGCAAGCACTTCACACAGAGGGTGGTGAGTGTCTGGAACGCGTTGTCAGCAGGCACGGTAGATGCAGGCACAGTAGATTCATTTAAGGTGCATCTGGACAGATGCATGAGTAGGTGGGGAGCAGAGGGATACAGATGCTTAGGAATTGACCGACAGGTTTAGACAGTACATTTGAACAGGCTCAGGCTTGGAGGGATGAAGGGCCTGTTCCTGTGCTGTAAATTTTCTTTGTTCTTTG
This sequence comes from Chiloscyllium punctatum, assembly GCF_047496795.1. NCBI lineage: Eukaryota > Metazoa > Chordata > Chondrichthyes > Orectolobiformes > Hemiscylliidae > Chiloscyllium > Chiloscyllium punctatum. The sequence continues at coordinate 79,717,108 of NC_092745.1, forward strand.
TTCAAAACAACTTGTGAAGAAGAGATTCTGAAACTATATACAGTTAAGTTAAATGAGTGGGAAAACACATGGAAAATTGATTGAAAATGTGACCTTGTTCATTTTGGCAGCGGAATAGAAAACTGCATATTTAAACAAAGGAAGATTGCTGAACTTTGAGATGCAAAAGGCTTTGTGTATCTTAGTCACACAGTAAAGCAAATGGAATGTTGTTTATGGAAAAGGGAATAGAATATAGAAGTATGCAACTGCAATAAAACATGCCTCGAGTGTTGATGACAGCTTGTCTGGAATACTGTGTGCAGTTTCAGTGTCTATATTTAAGAAATGTTGTAAAAGTTCAAGTAAGTTTCATTCAACCGACACCTGATATGGAGGATTATCTTGAACAATGAGCCTGTATCACCTGAAGGCTAGCAGAATGAGAGGTGATCTTTCTGAAAATATATGATTATAAGTAGAGAACAGATGCTGAAACGAAGTTTCACCACATGGGGGATATTAGAATTATAAAGTCATAAAGGTCTAAGGCAGAGAAAAAGGCCCTTCGACCATCGAGTCTGTGCCAGTCAAAAACAATTACCTAACTGGTTCAATCTTGTTTTCCAGCACTTGCCCCATAGCATTGTATGCTGTGGCATCACAAGTGTCTATCTAAATACTTCTTAACTGTTATAAGAGTTTCTGCCTCTACCACCCTTACAGACAGTGAGTTCCAGATTCCCACAACCTACTGGATGAAAAAAACATTTCCTACCATCTCCTCGAAACTCCCTGCCCTTACCTTAACTCTATGCTCTCTGGTCATTGATCCCACCAACAAGGGAGAAACGTTTCTTCCTGTAATACCATGTCTGCACCCGTCATAACTTTATACATCTCAATCATGTTCCCCACACCCCCCGCCCCCAGGTTCATCTGCTGCAAGGAAAACAATCCCAGTCTACCCAACCCCGCCAATCCAATTAGTTGGCGGAGCTTACAAATAAGGGTTTTCTTATTTAATGTGGGAATGTGGAAGAATGTATTTCTTCCAGAGGGTCATGACTCTTATGAATGCTTTTCGGGTGTATGCTCTTTGAACATTTAAGGCAGAGGTAGATAGGTTCTTGACAAACATAGGAGTCAAATATGATTTGGGCTTGACAGGAATGTGATTTGAGGTCACAATCAAATTAAGCATGATCTTAAAATCAAATCAACCAATGCCAAAGCAGGCTATATGGGCTGAATGACTTACTCCTATCCTAACTGATATCTTCACATCAACTGCAGTAGTTCAAGAATCCAGATCACCACCACTGTCTCAAGGCAGAAGTGGGTACTGCAGATGCTGGAAATCAGAGTCTAGATTAGACTGGTGCTGGAAAAGCACAGCAGGTCAGGCAGCATCTGAGCAGCAGGAAAATCGACGTTTCAGGCAAAAGCCCTTAATCAGGAATGAAGGCAGGGAGCCTCCAGGGTGGAGAGATAAATGGGAGGGGGGTGGGGCTGGGGAGAAGGTAGCCAGGAGTTTTGGACATGGTTGAAGAGCTTGTATGTCTTCAGCCATGTCCTGAAACTCTTGGCTACCTTCTCCCCAGCCCTACCCCCCTCCCATTTATCTCTCTACCCTGGAGGCTCCCTGCCTTCATTCCTGATGAAGGGCTTTTGCCCAAAATGTTGATTTTCCTGCTGTTTGGATGTTGCTTGACCTGCTGTGCTTTTCCAACACCAGTCTAATCTGGACAACTGTCTCAAGGCCAGTTAGAGATTAACGATAAATACTGGCCTAACTAGTGATTCCCACACACTGTGAAAGAATTTTAAAAATTTGGAGAAACTATTGTTATGCTCCTTAAAGCAAGTTGAAGTTGAGATTTGATAGCAAAGTGCAAAATCACAACTGGCTTTGATAGAGTAAATAAGGAGGAACTTGGAAGGGTGATAGTCCCATTTGTCTGTTGTCTGTGTCCTTCTAGTTTCTATCCTTTATAGTCTAAAAATGATCCCCTACTTTAAAAAATATTCAATGAATCTGCCTCTAACAGGTTACTAAAAATGTAGTAGATAAGTTATAGTCATAGTGATGTACAGCATGGAAATAGACCATTCGGTCCAACCCGTCCATTGCGACCAGATATCCTAACCCAATTTAGTCCCACCTACCAGCACCTGACCCATATCTCTCCAAACCCTTCCTATTCATACATCCATCCAAATGCCTTTTAAATGTTGCAATTGTACCAGCCTCCACCACTTCCTCTGACAGACTTTGAAGAATCCAATGCTTTCCAGTATCTCTTGGACTAAATTGAATTGACTGAAGACTGGCATCTGTGTCACTGAGGGACCTCAGGAGGAGCCCAAGATGAATTATCGTGACAGCGCTTCTGGCAAACACATCAGCCTTGTCTTTCGCACTGATGTGCTGGACTCTCCAGTTACAGAGGATGGGGATATTTACAGATCCTCCTCCTCCTCCTGTTAGCTGTTTAATTGTCCACCACATTTCCTGAATTAGGGAATTTTGAAAAATTAACATCAAGTGTTACTGAACAAAGAGACCTTGGAGTGCAGGTTCATAGCTCCTTGAAAGTGGAGTCACAGGTAGATAGGATAGTGAAGAAGGCGTTTGATATGCTTTCCTTTATTGGTCAGAGTATTGAGTACAGGAGTTGGGAGGTCGTGTTGCAGCTGTACAGGTCATTGGTTAGGCCACTATTGGAATATTGTGTGTAGTTCTTGTCTCCTTCCTATCGGCAAAATGTTGTGAAACTTGAAAGGGTTCAGAAAAGATTTACAAGGATGTTGCCCGGGTTGGAGGATTTGAGCTATAAGGAGAGGCTGAACAGGTTGGGGCTGTTTTGCCTGGAGTGTCGGAGGCTGAGGGGTGAACTTATAGAGGTTTCCAAAATTATGAGGGGCATGGATAGGATAAATAGACAAAGTATTTTTCCTGGGGTTGGAGAATCCAGAACTAGAGGGCATAGGTTTAGGATGAGAGTGGAAAGATATAAAAGAGAGCTAAGGGGCAACTTTTTCACACAGAGGGTGGTACATGTATGGAATGAGCTGTCAGAGCAAGTGGTGGAGGCTGGTACAATTGCAACATTTAAAAGGCATTTGGATCGCTTTATGAATAGGAAGGGTTTGGAGGGATATGGGTCAGGTGCTGGTAGGTGGGACTGGATTGGGTTGGGATATCTGGTCACCATGGACAAGTTGGACCGAAGGGTCTATTTCTATGCTGTACATCTCTATGACTATAACTTATCGACTACATTTTTAGTAACTTGTTAGAGGCAGATTCATTGAATATCTTTTAAGGTTGAGGGTCATTTTTAGACTAAAAAGGATCGAAGGTATATTAGGGTGAGACAGGAAAGTTTAGTTGAGGCCACAACCATATTAGTCATGGTCATTTTAAATGGCAGAGTAGGCGCAATAGCTGACTGGCTTACTCTTGCTTCAAATTCGTTTGTTTGTATTCATGTTCACTTGAATCCTGCAAACATCCTTTATTGGATGGGAGGTGTATAGGTGGTGGACTTGGAAGTTGCCTTTTGGAAGAATGCTTGAGTGTGCACAGTGCATCATCCTGATAAACGGCTCTGAATCCTGAAAGCAGACTTGGTGCTTTGTAATTTGATAAAAGCAACAAGTCAGCCTCCCAAGCAAATGACATTGATGTGCAGGATAAGCTGACAAGCATTCTGCATGAACAGAACAATAACATTTTGAAAAGCTTTTTGCTGTTTAGTGAATTGAGAGCTTGCATGTGGGGCTTTGAAAGGTACAAGTCTTTCAATTGTTCCTTGAACCTATAGGAACCCTGTGGTCTCTGGAACTGAAATGTTTTCTTGATTTGCTTGCCAGTTGGTTCCATTCAGAAGGAGAAGAATTGCACAGCAATCCTGAGCAGAATTTTAGTAATTGTGGCAAGTTGCATCTGGATCCTTCTAAGCAACATTAAATGGAAATGTGCCTGGCTGCATTTCGATCCAGCTTGTACCTGGTGCCCCCTCCTCCGTCAAGTACAAGTGTTATAGAACTATCTTACTGGAAGATTAAGAAAGTCAGCAAATAAAAGCAAAAAAGATATTTCTAATTTTAAGATTAATATATAGCATCATAAGTGCACTTGAAACACAAGCAAAAGTTTTTTTTAAAGTATAATCAATGGTTTCTTTTTACAACAGCTTTTAAGTGATTTTTTTTTTCTTTCCTTTATTGATTAGGCGTGGAAATTTATTGTGTGGATCCATAATGAAAACCAATTATGTTCCATATACATGAAAGAGCTGATTTTTGAAGAGTCTCTGCTGGCAACAATATTAAAGATTGCTGGAATATTGCTGGTTGATATGAGCATCCACCTTCAAATCATTACACTTACACACGTGGACCTTGTTGAACTTCATATGAAGCCAATTTTGTATTTTTTTGTAAGATGTGGAAGATACTCACACCAATTATTTTGACATTGTGAAAAATCTTATGAGAATTTTATTTTGGCAATGATACACATATCAAAAGGAATAATTGTAACCTCTCAAAATCCTTACATTTTCCTGGCATTGTGACAATGAACGACAATCACTATCTAAAATATCATATTATTAAGTAGAATACAAATCAAAAATCCCACAAATAATGAATCCTAACCTCATTGCATACTCATGACCTGAGTATGCTTAATGCAAGGCTTAGTTGCATAATTTTCATTCTCCCTCATGACAGCATAATTCAATTTTAATAGGTCAATAATTTATAAAAAGTGAAAAAACAAAATTAAATTTTAAAACCTTTGTGTAAACACAATAAATGGGCTTCAATATTTAGTAGATTAGAAATTATTCTTGACAATAATAGCAGATGAACACCAATCTGGCACATGGTATTTCAGACAATGAATCGAACAAACATATTTCCCCTTGTTACACTGGAATTTCTAAACTTAAGTACAGATGGTATTTGTGCCTATACCTTGTTTTAAGCAGAACTGTTCCTATCATCTTTGCTCCATCTGACAGGATAGTCAGGGGCTTGGAGGGGAACTTGCAGGTTCTCTTGCATCTTTTGCCCTTCTCTTTCTAGATGGTGAGGTCACATGTTTGGAAGGTGCTGTTTGAAAGATTAAAAATCACACGACACCATGTCATAGTCCAACAGGTTTAATTGGAAGCACTAGCTTTCGGAGTGCCACTCCTTCATCAGGTGGCGGAGCAGCGCTCCTAAAGCTCGTGCTTCCAATTAAACCTGTTGGACTATACCCTGGTGTTGTGTGATTTTTAACTTTGTACACCCCAGTCCAACACCAGCATCTCCAAATCATGACTGTTTGAAAGAGACTTGGTGAGTTATTGCAGTATATCTCATTGCTGCTCCTGGGTGTCAGTGGTTAAGGAAGTGCATATTTAAGATGATAGGTAGGTTATCAATCAAACAAGCTACTTTGTTCTAAATAGCTGAATTTTATTGAAATGGCACTCATCCGGGCAAGTAGAAGGTGTTCAATCACACCTCTGATGTATAGCTTATGGAAGGTGGATAGGCTTTGGAGAGTCAGGAGGTGAATTCCTTGCTTCAGAATTCCCAACTTCTGAGCTGCGCTTATAGTCAAACATTCATAAGGTTAGTCCAGTTATATTTTTGATCAATGGTGGTCCCCAGGATGTTAATATTGTGTAATACAGCAATAGTAGTGCCATTGAATGTCAAGGGGTGGTGGTCAGACATTCTCTTGTTGGAAATTATCATTAAACAGCACTTGGTTAACACATATTACTTGCCAAAAATCAGTCCAAGCTTCCATGTCATTCACATCTTGCTGCACGTGGCAAGGAATGTTTTAGCACCTGAGGAATTGTGAATGGTGCTGATCACTGTGCAAACATCAATGAACAATGCCATTTCTAGTCGGAGGATGGTCATGGAGCAGTTGATGGTAGTTCTCCCCAGACAGAATAAGCACAAAGGTAACTAACAGTGGCATTGGTGGCGGCATGGTTGCACAGTCATATCTTAGGAAGGATGTCAAGAATGAAGAGCAGACAGAGAGAATTTCCCAGGAAGGTATGGACAATAAGGAATTTCAGTAATTGAAGAAGCTGAGAAGGGTATGGAGAAACTGATTGGCAACATTGATCAAGATGAGGACGATTGTTAGAGAAAGTAGAGCAAATTGGTTTCCTCTGGAATGAGGGTAGTCATTTGTAGATTTTAAATAATTGCTAAAAGAGCTAAAGAGGAAGTTTGAATTGTTTTTACATATAGGGTTGTTTAGATCTGGCGTGTACAAGCTGAATAGGTGACAACTCTGACTCTTCACAACTTTTAAAAGGAAATTTGACAAAGAATTGTGGAAGATAATGTATAAAGGTCATGGAGAAAAAGAAACTGGGATGTGGGATTTAGTTGGTCAGCCCTTTTTGCATGATCCCTCCTTCTGTGCTGTAAAGCTTTAACATTCTATGGGGTTCACAGTAGGAATCAGGCCTCACCTAATTTCTGTTTATATTCATACTTTTCATAACTCCAACTACAATTTATAATTATCTATGTGTCACTCACGTGTCGTCATCCGGAGGAGATTGGCTTACACTATCTGATTCAACAGTCATAATTTAGCTGCATTTTGGGAATGCAAATCTTAGCAGGACTTATACACTTAATGGTAAGGTCCTACGGAGTGTTGCTGAACAAAGAAATCTTGGAGTGCAGGTTCATAGCTCCTTGAAAGTGAAGTCTCAGGTAGATAGTGAAGATAGTGAAGAGAGAAGAAGGTGTTTGGTATTTTTTTTATTGGTCAGAGTATTGAGTACAGGAGTTGGGAGGTCATGTTGTGGCTGTACAGGACATTGGTTAGGCCACTGTTGGAACATTGTGTGCAATTCTTGTCTCCTTCCTATCAGAAAGCTGTTGTGAAACTTGAAAGGGTTCAGAAAATATATACAAGAATGTTGCCAGGGTTGGAGGATTTGAGCTATAGAGAGCGGCTGAACAGGCTGGGGCTGTTTTCCCTGGAGCATCAGCAGCTGAGGGGTGACCTTATAGAGGTTTATAAAATCATGAGGGGCACAGATAGGATAAACAGTTCCCTGGGGTCAGAGACTCCAGAACTAGACGGCATAGGTTTAGGATGAGAGTGGAAAGATATAAAAGAGACCTAAGGGGCAACTTTTTCACACAGAAGGTGGTACATGTATGGAATGAGCTGTCAGAGGAAGTGGTGGAGGCTGGTACAATTGCAACATTTAAAAGGCATTTGGATGGGTATATGAATAGGAATGGTTTGGAGAGATATGGGTCTGGTGCTGGTAGGTGGGACTGGATTGGGTTGGGATATCTGGTCACCATGGACAAGTTGGACTGAAGGGTTTGTTTCCGTACTGTACATCTCTATGACTCTATAATTATCATCCTTTCATCTCCTCTTCCAGCTAGCACCATTACCTAAACTTCCCATACTATGCTAATGTTGTTTTCTGTTTGCTGTCCTACCATCTCAGCTTTGGCCTATCATGTTACTTCTGATATAAAGGGAGAGCCCCATGTCTGCCGAATAATTTTCTGCGGTTTCAGTTACCCGTGGTTTACCATGGCCCGAACATATTAGAGGGAACTTTCCAGAACCAGGGACCAGGAGCTGCCAGGATAGTAAATTCCCCATTTAATTGAATGAGTTTGCTCCTATCTGTGGTTTTGGGCTTCAGCAGTAGGTCTTGGAACGTATCCCCCGCGGATAAGAGGGGACTACTGTATATGGAATTCCAGGAAGGATGTGGAGGAATATAATTGCACTGTTGGCTCCAAATTTAAATACAATAGTAAACTTGTTCTGTTTCACTGAAGCAAATAACAAGTAATCAGTACGGTGTAGAGTTGGTATGAGAACAGAATTCTGAATAAAAAATCATATGCTTGGACACTGTCGAACCATCATTTTAACCACTAATGTTTATTAGGAGGCTCCTGGGCCTTAATGTTCAAAACATTCTGTGTCTGTTTCAGTAGCCCTGAAAGTTTTGATTAGTTTTTCCAACTCATCAGCTGCTTCTCAAATGAAATTTAAATGGATCACTGGGGGCCACTGAACAATGGGCTGGGAAAGCATTTCTTTCTTTGCCTTCCATAGAGTGTAGAGGAGATTGTAGAGCAAAGGTTTGAGTTAAAAAGTTTAGCTGTCTGATTATGGAAAAATCGTCATTTCCCATGCTGCAACTTTAATGAGCTATTTAAATAGCTTCAATTTACACTTACTGTGAACAGACGTTCCAAATATTGAAATATATTTTCCAGAGAATTATTAGTTTCAAATAAAAAATACTGATGCATTCACAATTTCAAACTACAAACCATCCTGAGCAATAAATTCAGTATTTATTATCTGTTACCAAGTGTGAAATACAAATTCTCATAACAATTTAAATGATCAGTAATAAAATTCAAGCTTTAGTGGTGGAATTACATTATATTATGTTGTAAATTTTTATCTCACAAATAGTACACGAGGGAAACAGTGCAAGAAAAAGAGAAATTCAGGATACCTAAACATAAATTACACTTAATATAATTATTATATTGGCAAAATTCCTCAATCAACCCTTCACTACATTTATAACCTATGTTAAGAAATGAATTAGTGTAAATAATGGTATTGTTTGAAAGTCAATGAAGGAATTTATCCCTCAGAATTCTGCTCTATTGCTTGAACATTTTGCTACTTTGTATTGCACCTGCCCAAAGCCACATTCAGGAAACACAGACAACTGCAGACACAGACTTTATTTGAAGCTTATCAGTAAAATGCTAGTGGCTCCTTTACAGTGTTAGTATTATGACTGGATGTTGGCCGAAGATCCCCAGGTTATTATTGCTCCAGATGGATTACCTCAACTGGGTAAACTCCCAAGGTGTGGAACTGGTTCCCTTTCTTTATTTACCCATCCCTCAGTTGGTCAGAACAAGATTAATCTAAAATAGATCTCTGCCTGGTGGATGCCTTTCTCCCAGATCAAGTACATTTATGTTTTAAAAGTGAACATCGGAACTGTAGTCAGTAAGTTTGCAGATAACACTAAAATTGGAGGCGTAGTGGACAACGAAGAAAGTTACCCTAGAGTAGAACAGGATCTTGGTCAGATAGGCCAATGGGCCGAGGAGTGGCAGGTGGAGTTTAATTGAGATAAATGTGAGGTCCTGCATTTTGGAAAGGCAAATCAGGGCAGGCCTTCTAAATCTTAATGGTAGGGTCTTGGGGAGTGTTGCTGAACAAAGAGACTTTGGAGTGCAGGTTCATAGCTCCTTGAAAGTGGAGCCGCAGATAGATAGGATAGTGAAGTAGGCTTGCCTCTATTGGTCAGTGCATTGAGTATAGGAGTTGGGAGGTCATGTTGGAGCTGTACAGGACATTGGTTAGGCCATTTTTGGAATATTGTCTGCAATTCTGGTTTCTCTCCTCTAGGAAGGATGTTGTGAATCTTGCCAGGGTTCACTAGACATTTACAAGAATGTTGCCAGAGTTGGAGGGTTCCAGCTATAGGGACAGGCTGAATCAGCTGAGGCTGTTTTCCCTGGAGTGTCAGAGGCTGAGGAGCGACCTTAGGAGTATGGATAGGGTAAATAGACAAGGTCTTTCCCCTGGGTTGGGGGAATCCAGATCTAGAGGGCATAGGTTTAGGGTGAGAGGGGAAAGATTTAAAATGGACCTAAGGGGCAAAATTTTCACACAGAGTGTAGTGCATGTATGGAACGAATACCAGAGGAAGTGGTCGAGACTGGTGCAATTACAACATTTAAAAGGCATCTGGACAGATATATGCATGGGCCAAGTTCTGGCAAATGGACCAGATTAATTTAGGATATCTGGTCGGCATGGACGAGTTGGACCCAAGAGTCTTTTTCCACGGTATACATCTCTTTGACTCTATAGCCAACAAAACCCGACTTTCCTAAATTAACAGGCATGAGTTTATTAGATGCTAAATGCAAAAGGAAATAATGCAACACACCCATATTCACTCTCTGTCTCTCTCTCTCACACACAGATTAGGAATAAGAAATGGGTGCAGAAAAGATAAAAATTAATAAATATATGACTCAGTCTGTACAGGAAGTTCATGAAGAGATGTGAAACATTGATCATTGATTCATCAATTTTGGGATTCCTGGCTTTGCTGTTAGAAAATCCTTTCATTGTCCTATTTCTTTCGGACTGGCTTGCTGGCTAGTTGATTTCTAGCTCTCATCATAATTGACTCCTTTTATCTGCAATGCAGGGGTAACTAGTGGACAGTACTGTGACCTTCACAGTACACTAGCACTTGAACTCAGGTTATTGAACGTGGATACCTCAGTTGACTAGCAAACCTTCTTCCACTAACACACAGTGACCAGGTTTTAAACTTTTTTTTGTATTTCCCTGAAAGAGCTAAACACACAAAAAATATTGTCTGCAAGAAATGGCTTTCTGTTGAGAGAAGGGAGGTACTCAATTCTCTCAGAATCTCTCTTTGTTATGTCTCTCTCTTGGTTTGAAAGTGCCCTAACACAAGATTTGGCCAGACAGCACTAAGTTTGCATCCACAGTCTTTTATTATTTGTAGCAAGCCTCTTTTAAAATACACTTTGCAATTAAAAGTTAAAAACATCCAAAGCCATTTGAGTTTCTGATCTGTTTTATGATAGACCACTGGAGAATTGGTCCATTTATGTATGAGCTAGCCAACAAGTGGGATCCATTTGGAATGTGGGATAAAATCTAATGAGGATACAAAAACAGGCCTGCAGTAAAGTTGCACATTTCAGGATCCAAGAGAAATCTTAAAGAGGAACAAAAACTTGCCTCATCCTGCAAGGCCTCCATTAATTCCTTAAATACCTGCAGGTAAGAAGCATGCTCTATCAATTTGTTGATTAAAATTGTAATCAGGGCTCTCACAACTACACTCAGCTTTCAATTTGCATTTTTAAAAATGCTGACCCAACGTTTTAGGGTGTAGACACTTCTCAGCCATATAAATACGTGGCTAAAACTGTAGTCAATTGGCCATAGACTATCTGAAATCCTCACCAGATAATCCATTGCTGTTACTCACATGAGAAATGAGCTGCTGGTTAAGTATTCACCCAGTCTTGGATGGCAATTAGGAATGGGAGGACTGACTACTAAGGTTATGTCTCTACTGCTAACTCCAGCTTCAATAAATGAATAAGGAGACTGGGAATTGAATCTTGACATTTTCATGTTTTGCATGTGATGCAATTATGAACAAATCCATTGAGGGAATGTCAGAATTCCCCCACTGCTCCAGTACCATGTCAAAGTATTAACAACTTTCAGGCCACGGACTGTCAATCATAGGGAACAGCTCACCGAGCATCGCAGCTAGGCTCAGAGGGACTGACCTGACCTCTGAGTCACCGCCCATTTTATTTCCTCCAAACACTTCCTTTCCAAAATGACCATCCTTGGCCTCCACCATTTCCAAAATGAACCACAGCACAAATTGGAGGAACAACACCTCATCCTCTGCCTGGGCAGCCTACAGTCCGGATGACTCAACATTGAGTTCTCCAATTTCAAATAATCTCCCTCCCATCACTTGACTCTCTTCCCAACCCTCCCCCTCTGCCTCCCTTCCACTCCTCCCTGCCACCAACCGGATTCATTCCTCCCGTTGACCAACCTATTTTCACCTAGCACCACCTCACCACCCTGTCCCCACCACCCCCTTTATCTTCAGCTCCCCCTACACCCACCCCAGTCCTGAAGGACATTGACTTCTCTACTTCTTGATGCTACGTGTCTTGCTGTGTTCTTCCAGCCTCCTGCCTGTCTATCTTGGATTCCAGCATCTGCAGTTTTTTTGTCTTTAATCAATTGCAAAAAACAGCATTTCACTTTCCCCAAATGGACTAGTACTTGAAGCAAACATTTATGAATCAGATGTCAACCAAACTTCCAAGAAATTACTGTGGATTCATCCAGTCAAGATGTTCAATTCTGACTGTAAACTAATGATGAGCATTAACAGTTCCACTGGACTATCTTCCAACCCAAGTGTATAATCATGATGAATATTATCAGCCAAATATTATCTTCTATAACTACTTTTCTTTGCTCGGGGATGTGCGTGTTACTGCCTAGGCCAGTATGTACTGCTGGTCCTTAACTGCCTCTGAGATGGTGGTGATGGTGAGCCTCGAACTGCTGGTCTCACTGGGGTGTAATGACACCCACTGTGCTGGAAGGGAGCTCCAGGATTTGACTCTAGGTTATAATAAATTATTATATTTTGCCAAATTATAAAACACATTTATCCCTGGGTCATATTAAGATGCCAAAATGCATAGGCTGCACTTTCAACCCTGTGCCAAAAAAGACTAACTGTTTTCATGATTTGTTTCCTGCCCTGGACAACTGCCATTTCAATTACAGTTCCTAGTACCTCAGTAAAGCTATTGCCTTCCAATAATTACATGATATGCTCATGAAAACTCTCTTTCTACATTGACCAAACCCCCAGCTAAAATCATTGCAGGGATTATTTCTGAATTTACTATTCAAATCCTTTCAAAGCAGAACTCTAGTTGCTTTCTATGAAAATGCAAACAGCTATGCAATTTTATTTGCCATTCAACAGAAACATTACAACATTATCTTGGAACAGAGACACAGAGGTTCAAAAGAGCTGGCAATACTGTGACATTGATGCCAGATTTCATGCAGTTTAAATCTGTGTTTGAATCATTTTGAATGAATTTAAATAGGAGTGCACTTCTCGTCAGGTGAAGTGAATGAGAACAATCAACGCATTTGAATGCGATTTCATTTTGTTTTATTTAAAAAAAGAGCTCCAGATGTATTTAACATCAGACTAACACCACAGGAAGATGCAGAATGAAAAACAAGATTTCAATCAATTTTTCCAAGTCACTACTTTTGCCCTCCTGTTGGGGTCATAGATAAAGGTCACCAACTGATATATTCCCATTCTGGAATCACAGCCAGGAGCAAATTTGGCCCTTCTATGAATATACAAAAAATGCTGTGATTCTTTTCAAAGAATTCACAATTATAGTTTAACTTATTTCTATCAGTATGTTTTCTCCTGAACCCTTTCATATATCAAACTTGGTATCCTGCAACAAGTACTTGATTTCAATCATTTTCTCCAGTATCTTGTGCATCATCCATTACAACTCAACACTTCATCTTGGTTTGCCAATAAAAAAATGTCCATTCTACAGACTAGCTTCAATCAATGCATCTTTCATATCAATTGGTAAGGACTTTGCATTGTGGGTAAGAAAGCCTCTTCTGCCAACTATGCTCCATTGCTGACTGCCTTGTGGTGGAACATTGTGGCATCCTGATGTTTTCAATCTTGTGAATTATCCTATGGCTAATGAAGTTCTACCCTAGTGTTTTAATTAGTTACAACATTAGACAAGAAATTTATTCAAATCAAGGGCATACAGTAAGAATTAATTATTTTGCTTTTGTCTTGGTACAGAGAAACTCAGGTGAAAGGATAAGACTGAAAATTTGACACTCCCATTTCCTAAGGCACACCATAACCCATTTACTATTATCTGTTTACTTACTGAACTGCACAAGCTCCCTGTCTAACAACACTTCAATATTAAAATTCTCATCCCTGTTTTCAAATCCTTTTTGCCTTCATCACATCCCAGCTCCGTAACACCTATTGGCCTGACCAAGTCTGGAGATTCGGTGCTCCTTAATTCTGACACATCGCCCATCGACAAGTTTAATTGCTGCACCATTCAGCTAAATCTTGAGCTCTGGAATTCCATTCCAAAACTACTTTCTTTTTATTCCTTCATGTGAAGTGGGCAGTGAGGAACCTACATCTGCTCCCCTTGTCCTTCCTGGTGTTAAATGTCATGCATTTGGAAGATACTGTCGAAGGAGGCCTAAGTGATTACAGTGCACCTTGTAGATAGTACACAATGCTGCCACTGTGTGTCGATGATGAAGGGAGGGAACGTTGAAGCAGGTTTTGGGGTGCCAATCAAGTAGAATACTCTAGACTGGACAGTATCAAGGTTTTAAAGTGTAATTGGAGATACACTCATCTAAGGAACAGGAGAATCAGGATTCCTGAAGAAGGGCTGATGCCCGAAACGTCGATTCTCCTGCTCCTTGGATGCTGCCTGACCTGCTGTGCTTTTCCAGCAACACATTTTCAGCTCTGATCTCCAGCATCTGCAGTCCTCACTTTCTCCTCGATACATTCATCTAGCCAAGATGATAGTGTTCCAACACATTTTGTAATTTTGACATGTGAGAATAAATATTGGGGAGATAGAAGGTGAGTTATTTATTGCAGGATTCCTAGCTTCTCAACTGTCCTTGTAGCCATGGTATTCATAAAACTAGTCCAGTTCAATTTCTGGTCAATAGTAACCCCAGGATGTTGTGCTTCATGATCTGTTACTCCTTCTTCAAAATGCCCCTTAAGATGTATGTTTGAACAAGGTTGACTTAAATACATGGCTTACTGTCAAATTTTATTTTCTAGCAATCCTGTATAATTCCTTGAGATATTTTACCACATTAACAGTGATATACAAACAAAGCAGGAGAGCTGATTGCTACAAACTAGAACAAAAAATACTGAGTAATTACAATAAAGTTAGAATTCATTTATTCATGGGATGTGGACCTTATTGGCTGGGCCAGCACTATCTCTAGTGCCCTTTTAAACGTGATAGTGATCTGCTGCCATTTATGGGGGTGAGATATAAGAACAGTTCTGATGGGGAGTTCAAGGATCTTGACCCAATGACAATAAAGGAACAGCAATATAATTCCAAGTCAGGATGATGTTTGGCTGGTTGGTGGTGCTGTTCTCTTTCATCTGCTGGCCTTGTCCTTCTTGTTGTTAGTGACTGTGCACTCATAGGGCAGCTGTATAGCACCAGTGCACCCCTCTGGAGGAAGGGTGTCTTTGTCAGAGACAGGCCTCATGGTGGGTGGGGGTGGCAGGGGGTGATGTTAAAGGAAGAAGAAGAGAGAGGCAGGCAAAGGATTCCTCAACCACCACGTGAACTAAAGGCTTGACTCAAATGTAAAACTCTGATTCATAATCTTTAGGGTGTCCGTTTGCTTAAATTCAAAGTTACATTTTGGCTTGGTCAGTAGGATTCCACAGCAGAGACGCGGTTATGGTGGACAAGGTTAAATGATGCCTGACTGAGATGGAGTGGATGGTGGAAGAGTCAAGGATGTGCAACATCCACAAAAGAAGGCCAGCAGTGCTCCAGTACTGTTGGAGGCATAGGTATGGGTGGAGGAAATTAGACAGAAATTGAGGCTAAGACTCGACACCTGCATTCCCTTGATGCCATGCAGAAAGGAAGCAGTACTCGTGGTCAGATATTCTATTTGCTGAGAAACAGGAAGCTGGACAGACTTTGGGGAATGACTGGAAACATCGGAAACTGGAAGACCAGAAACATTTATTTGGGTCAACTTCAAACAGGATTGGCAACTCAAGAATCAGCATTCAGGCTGCATTGTGTGCTATCAGCAGCAGCAGATTGTACTCCAACGCAGTTGGCAACCTCATGGCTCACCAAGGCAGGAGATCAACCCTGGTCCAATGAAGAGTGAAGGAGGGTCTGCCAGGAGCAGCACCAGGCATAGCTAAGAAAAATAAAGGTGTCAATCTGGTGAAGCTACAACACAGGATTACTTACATGAGAAACAAATTATCCCATACTAGTAGATCAGATGTAAACTCAGCACTTCTGCCAAATCCAGCCAGGAATGGTGATGGACAATTAACCAACTCACTGGAGACAACGGTTCCACAACAACCCCCATCCTCAATAATGGGACAGGTGAAAGTTAGGACTGCAGATGCTGGAGATTAGAGTCGGGAGTGTGGTGTTGGAAAAGCACAGCAGGTCAGGCAGCATCCGAGGAGCAGGAGAGTTGACGTTTCAGGCAAACGCCCTTTATCAGGAATAAGGCTGTGAGCTGAGGGGATGGTGAGATAAATGAGAGGGGGTGGAGCTGGGGGGAATGTAGCTGAGAGTGCGATAGGTAGATGGAGGTGGGGGTAAAGGTGATAGGTTGGAGGTGGGTGGAGCAGGTAGGTGGAAAAGAAGATGGACAGGTAGGACAAGTCAAGATGGCGGTGCCGAGTTGGAAGGTTGGAACTGGGATAAGGTGGGGGGAGGGGAAATGAGGAAACTGGTGAAATGCACATTGATGCCGTGGGGTTGGAGGGTCCCAAGGCTGTTCTTTCTCCAGGTGTCAGGTGGTTAGGGATTGGCAATGGAGGAGACCCAGGACCTGCATGTCCTTGGCGGAGTGGGAGGGGGAGTTGATGTGAGCAGCCATGAGGTGGTACAGTTGGTTGGTGCAGGTGTCCCAGAGATGTTCTCTGAAGCGCTCTGCGAGTAGGCATCCTGTCTCCCCAATGTTGAGGAGACCGCATCAGGAGCAACAGATACAGTAAATGTCATGTGTGGAAGTGCAGGTAAAACTTTGATAGATGTAGAAGGCTCCTCTGGGCCCTTGAACGGAGGAGAGGGGGCAGATGTGGGTGGTGTTTTGCAATTCCTGCAGTAGCAGGGGAAGGTGTCGATAGGAGAGGGTGGGTTGGTGGGGGCCATGGACTTGACGAGGGAGTGGCGGAGGGAATACTCTTTATGGAAAGCGGATAGAGATGGGGAGGGAAAAATAGCGCTGGTGGTGGGGTCGGTCTGTAGGTGGCATAAATGGCAGAGGATGATGCAATGTATATGGAGGTTTGTGGGGTGGAAGGTGAGGACCGGGGTGGGGAGGGGGGGTGGTTCTGTCCTTGCTGTGGTTAGAGAGATGGGGTTCGAGAGCAGAGGTGCGGAACATGGATGAGATGCGTTGGAGGGTATCATCAACCACATGAGAGGTGGCCATCTGTTCTGTGTTGGAACTCGTCCTCTTGGGAACCGATGCGGCGGAGGCAGAGGAATTGGGAATATGGGATAGCATTTTTATAGGAGGCAGGGTGGGAGGAGGTGTAATCCAGGTAGCTGTGGGAGTCAGTGGGTTGTAGAAGATGTCAGTGTTGAGTTGTGTCACCATTGACAGAGATGGAGAGGTCTAGGTAGGGGAGGAGGTGCCTGAGATGGTCCAGGTGAACTTCAGGTTGGGGTGGAGTGTGTTGGTGATGTTGATGAACTGTTCAACCTTCTTGTGGGAGCTTGAGGTGGTGCCAATACGGTCATCAATGAAATGGAGGAACAGGTGGGGAATGATGCCGGTGTAACTACAGAAGATGGACTGAGTCATGTAACCGACAAAGAGACAGGCATAGCTAGGACCCATGCGGGTGTCCATGGCTACCCCTTTCGTCTGCAGGAAGTGGGAGGATTCAAAGGACAAATTATTGAGGGTGAGGGCCAGTTCAGCTTAACAAATGAAAGTATCAGTGGAAGGGGGATGCCGGAAGAGGAAGAAATGGAGGGCTTGGAGACACCCCGTCATGGCGGATAGAGGTGTATAGGGACTGGATGTACATGGTGAAGGTAAGTGTTTGGGGCCAGGCAAGCAAAAGTCACAGAGGACGTGGAGAACGTGGGTGATGTCCTGAAAGTATGTGGGGAGTTCCTGGACCAGGGGATAGGACAGTATCAAGGTATGTGGAGATGATGTCAGTGGGGCAGAAGCAGGCTGAGATAATAGGCTGGCTGGGGCAGTCAGGTTTGTGAATCTTGGGTAGGAAGTAGAAGCAGGTGGTGTGGGGTTCCTGAACTATGAGGCTGGAAGCTGTGGGAGGGAGATCCTCTGAGGTGTTGAGATTGTATGTTGTCTGGGAGAAGATGGTTTGGTGATCAGAGGTGAGGTCGTGGTTGACGGGACAGTAGGAGGTGGTGTCTTCGAATTGGCACCTGGCTTCAGTGGTGTAGACGTTGGTGCACCAAACTACTACTGCTCCCACCCCACCCCGTCACCCTTTGTGTACTGGTTTGATGGTGAGGTTGGGATTAGAGCAGAGGGAGTGGAGGGCTGCACGTTGTGAGGGTGATAGTTTAGAGTGTGTGAGGGGGATGGACAGATTGAGGTGGTCAATGTCTCGACGGCAGTTGGAAATAAAGAGATCAAGGACGAGTAACAGAGCGACAGGGGCTGTGCAGGAGCCGGGAGAAAGGGTCTCAACATATCAGTGCAGAATATAAAGCTGAAGTATTCCCAACAATCATGAGCCAGAACACTGGAACTCCCTCCCTACTGACATTGAGGGTGTACCCACACCAGATGGACTGTAGCAGTTCAAGACTGCAATCTCAAGGTCAACTAGGGATTAGATTAGACTCCCTACAGTGTGGAAACAGGCCCTTTGGCACAACCAGTCCACACTGACCCTCTGAAGAGCAACCCACCCAGACCCATTTCCCCTCTGACTAATGCACCTAACACTATGGGCAATTTACCATGGCCAATTCACCTGCCCTGCACATATTTGGGTTATGGGAAGAAACCGGAGCACCCAGAGGAAACCCACACAGACACAGGGAGAATGTGCAAACTCCACACAGACAGTCGCCTGAGGCTGGAATCGAACCTGGGACCCTGGTGCTGTGAGGCAGCAGTGCTAACCACTGAGCCACTGTGCCACCCTAGATGATTAATGAATGCTGGCCAAGCCAGTGATGCTGACATCCCATGAGTGAATTATAAATAAAAGCAAGGTACTAGCCTGGATACCTACTGATATTAATGATTATTGTCAAGACTGAGAGGTGTACTTCGGAAAGCAGGGAAGCAACTTCACACGGGCATGGGGCTCTATGGTTGTGAAGAATCTTCTAGCGGTTCAAGCAATAGATTTTAATCCTGCACCCAAACAGTAATTGGACCAGTCACATTCTCATACTCATTGGTATACTCATACTCAACTGTACTCGGGGTGACCATCTGTGCAGCTTGCCTCCTGAGAGTAAACAACAGTGGCCTGAGTACCTTCTGGAGCTGATTGATAGTGTTTGTGAATTTTTCATTTGAATCCTTCACCCTCTCCCCTCTCAAGTTAATACAATGCATTTCCACTCATACCCAAATTTCCAGAGTGTTAGTATGTGATTGGCTTGCCTGCTTCAGTGATTCATGTTGGATTCACAATGATTGGGATTACAACTTACACAGCAAGACTCTATGTCAGTTTTGAATGGGCTATGACATTGTCAGGAGCTGTGCCAACCCCTATCATCCAAAGGCACATGAACAGTGTGAATGAATTGACTGTACTTGGGGTGACCATCTGTGCAGCTTGCCTTCTGAGAGTAAACAACAGTGACCTGAGTACCTTCTGGAGCTGATAGGGTTTGTGAATTTTTCATTTGAATCCTTCACCCTCTCCCCTCTCAGCTGTATTTTTCCCTCCATCACTGTAGATAGCATTATCTCCTCTGTCTTACTTCATTCTCATGCTGTGACTATTTGGCTCATACACTATCTCCTTTGATTTTCTTGCTCTGATCTCATTCCCACCTCAATTCTCATGCACAACCTGAGCCTCACACCACCCCTTATTCAATTCACCTGCTTGTTCTTCCTTCCCAATACACCAGTTACCCCATTGTGATCCCCACACTAAATGTGCAGCTCAGACCCTTCTTTCTTCCCATTGTCCCTATCACTGTGATTCTCCTCTCTGCTTTCTATTCCCCAGGATCTTTCCAATGTCTCCAACAAACAATTTCCATTTCCTAATATTCCTTACCCAGATGACTCTTACCTGACCCTTAGCTGTAATGCTTCCAAATGACTTCAGGCCCCTTTTACACTCTGCCTCACTTAGATTTGCTGACTTCATCCAAAATGGCTGCTTCACTTGGACAGGTTTGTTGACTTGGACTGGCTTCATCCTTATACTGTAAGTGATTAATAACGACAAGCAAGGCTGCATTTAACAGTCTTTTCATGAGGTGTTTGACTAGGAAAAGCTTCACCCATTACATTGCAAGCCTTTGTGCAAAGAAATGACTTGGTTATGAGGGAGGCAAGTAACTATAGAAGTCTATATTCATCAGAGTGGTAATATGGTCATAATTGTGAACATGTTTCTGGCTTTTACCAAACATGATTGCAACTGTAAACATAGTTCCAGTGTTCTGGAGTATGAACAAATTTTCATGACATGCTAATGAATGCCAAACAGGAGGCAAAAAAGCCATCCTGCCTGCAAGATTCTGAGCATTTAATAGCAAAAATTGACTCACCAGAGAGAAATTATGCTTTGACTCCTGTCTAATTAGGTTCCCTACCATTTACTCACTCTCCTGAAAGCTCCGGGCCTAAAATGTTTTGCCTCTTGTTTCTAATGCATTTATAGTCTCAGTTCTGTTTTGAATTTTAGCAATGCCATAAAAATTATTTTAAAGTCAATTTGTAGTATTCATCAGTTATGAAAGTGCTACTTAGTGTGAATTTGACCTTGATAGTTTCAGGTTCAAATTCATTCTTTGCTGAATTTGCAAATGTCAGCTCAGTTAAAATTAGTTTTAATGCTCCTAGACTAAGGGAAAAAAGGTCAGCTTGATCTGATCATGACCCACTCATCACTGCTGCATCTTCGAATGGGTACACGTTATGCCTGTAAGGTGTCCTTTATAATATCTAAATTATTCAGCAGAATGGCCTCTTGCATCAATATCAGAAGGCATCATTGCCTTTGGAACAAGTCAAAGGAGACTAAAAAAGAATTTGGAGTAAAGTATATTTGTCGGTAATCAACATTATATACTGCTGAACTAGCTTCCAATTAATAGAAGTGATTCTGTCCCTCTGATTTTGAATCTTGATGAACTCATGCGAAGTTCCCAAAACTTGAAATATTTTCAAATAACTTACCTTGTACTATCAAATGCATTTGTGATGTTTTAGGATTGTGCTGGGTCTGGACTGAGCAGGTATATGGACCATCGTCAGTGATTTCTACTTTCTGAATCTGCAGACTATATTCCCGTTTACCACCTGATGCAATAGACACCCGTGGATCCACGGACCATTTGTCATTCCCTGCAAAAATGATGCTGGACCGGTTCAGCCACGCTCCCTTTGAAGCAGCATCTTCAAGATAGCACCTGTGGACAATCAGAGACAGAAAATATTAGTTTCATATTCATTTCATTTCAAGAAAATACAATTTCATCCCATGATTTTGTTATGCATTTCTTCAAACTGTTTTTTTAAATGTCCTTTCTAATTCAGTCAATGTTCCTTGTCAAAGCAATGGTGCTGAACAGGCAGCTAATCTACTAACATCAATTTTCTGCAAGGAAGTCAAAGGTCATTGGGGAAGGCAAGACTTTAGAGTTAAGAACACAATGAGATCAGCCATGATTATATTCAATCATAGAACAGGCTAGAGCGGCTGATTGGCCTACTCCTGCTTCTTATTTATAAGTTTACATGTAAGTGCCTGACCAACTGAATTTTATTGCTTAAGTGTTAGAAGGGAAAGCTCAAGGTCTTATCCTCAGGGGTCTAGATTTCTTAACCTTGCAAAATACATGTTTAACAATTGGTGAAAACCTTGCCAGTCTCATTTAACTGTCAGCTAAAAGAAATCCGCTGGCAATCAGAAAAAAAATCCCATTGCAATGTACTTATCTTCTTAATATACTGAGCATGCTCAACTAGCCCAATCTTTCATACTGTGAATGCTCTATTGAGAGAAATTGATGAGATGCTCATGATTCATAAGTCCTTTAGGACATCTTTCTGTTCAGCTTCTGTACCCCTTTAGTTAATATTGCTTGAATAATCATAGCATATTGTAGTAAAGAACATCATACGGAGTCTATGGCTGTCTATGGTATCACATAATCTGTTCGACCTTGTCTACCTTCCACTAAAGAATGGAAGAAGTAATTAATATTGTGTTGCTTAAGCACTATATATAAAAGTAATTAGACTAATAGGACTGTGATGAGAGTTGTTACAATAAATGCAACAGATGATTGAAAGCTGTGTAGAAATGAGATATTTCTCTTCAGCTCTAATATCTTGGTTTGGAAGATAATCAATCAAGTATGTGTAATGTAGAACATACGATTAATAAGGTTTTTGGTCATTTTGCTTGATTTACTTTTGGGGATGGGGTTTGAGAAGAAACTTAGCAAGATCTTTCTGCAGAAGATGGAATAGCTGGATGAAATCCACAATGGAGGAATGAATTGACTGGAAGTATTATCAACTTAATACAGAACCCACACCCTGATTTAATTACATTGAATAAAACAGTCTACAATCCATATTTCCCTGACTGGTACATTTGGAAAGTGTTGCACTGCACCAAGACCACTGGAATAAGGAATTATCCATTTTTTATGTCCTTGCAATTTTAATAACAGAAACTGAGGTTTTGGTCAAGAAAAAGAAGGATGCATATGTCAGGTATAGATAGCAGGGGTTGAGTGAATCCCTAGATGAAGATAAAAGCAGTAAAAGTAATACTTAAGAGGGAAATCAGGTGGGCAAAAAGGGAACATGAGATAGATTTGGCAAGTAGGATTAAGGCGAATCAAAGAGGTTCTACAAATGCATTAAGGACAAAAGAGTAACTAGGGAAAGAGTAGGACTCTTTAAAGATCAGCAAGGATACCTATGTATGGAACTGCAGGAGATGAGAGACATACTAAATGAATATTTTGCAACAGTGTTTATTGTGGAGAAGCATATGGAAGCTACAGAACTTGAGGAAATAAATAGTGACATCTTGAAAAATATCCATTGTACAGAGGAAATGGTGCTGGATGTCTTAAAATGCATAAAGGTCGACAAATCCCCAGGACCATAGCCACAGATGAGGTGCTGGAAGACTGTATCTTGGCTAATGTTGTGCCACTATTTAAGAAAGGTGGTAAGCAAAAGCCAGGGAACTATAGACCGCTGAGCCTGACATCATTGGTGGGCAAGTTGTTGAAGGGGTTTCTGATGGACAGGATTTATATGTTTTTGGAAAGGCAAGGATTGATTAAGGATAGTCAGCATGGTTTTGTGCGTGGGAAATTGTGTCTCACTAACTTGAGTTTTTTGAAGAAGTAAAGAAGAGGATTGATGAAGGTAGAGCAGTGGATGTGATCTATTATGGACTTAACTAAGGTGTTTGACAAGGTTCTGCATGGTAGACTGGTTAGCAAGTATGATCATATGGAATACAGAGAGAACTAGCCATTTGGATACAGAACTGGCTCAAAGGTGGCAGACAGAGGGTGGTGGAGGAAGATTGTTTTTCAGACTAGAGGCCTGTGACCAGCATTGTGCCAGAAGGATCAATGCTAGATCCACTGCTTTTTGTCATTTATATAAATGATTGGATGTGAACATAAGAAGTATAGTTAGGAAGTTTACACATGACATCTAACTTGGCAGTGTAGTGGACAGCCAGGAAGGTTATCTCAGAGTACAATGGGACCTTGATCAGATGGTCCAATGGGCCAAGGAGTGGCAGATGGAGTTGAATTTAGATAAATGTGAAAAAGCAAATTAGGGATGGACTTAGGGTAAGGTCCTGCGGAGTGTTGTTGAACAAAGAGACCTTGGAGTGCAGGTTCACAGTTCCTTCAAAGTAGAGTCACGGAGAGACAGGATAATGAAGAAAGCATTTGGTACGCTTGCCTTTATTGGTCAGTGCATTCAGTACAGAAGTTGGGAGGTCATGCCGTGACTGTACAGGACATTAGTTAGGCCACTTTTGGGATACTCCTGTAGGAAAAATGTTGTGAAACTTGAAAGAGTTCAGAAAAGATTTACAAGCATGTTGCCATGGATGGAGGGTTTGATCTTTAGGGAGAGGCTGAATAGGTTGGAGATATCTATTCTACAGCATCGGAGGCTGAGGGGTGACCTTATAGAGGTTTATGAAATCATGAGGGGCATGGATAGGATAAATTGACATGGTCTTTTCCCTGGAGTGGGGAAGTCCAGAACTAGAGGGCATAGGTTTAAAATGAGAGGGGAAAGACTTAAAAGGGACTTAAGGGGAAACGTTTTCACACAGAGTGTGGAGCATGTATGGAATGAGCTGCCAGAGGAAATGCTGGTGGCTGATGCAATTACAACATTTATAAAGCATATGGATGGGTCTTTGAATAGGAAAAGTTTAGAGAGATATGGACCAAATGCTGACAAATGGGATTGAATTGTTTTGGGATATCTGGTCAACATGGATAAATTGGACTGAAGGGTTTGTTTCCATGCTGGACAGCTCTATGACTCTAAGTAATCACCTTAATTTAAATAACATTTCCTTAATATGTCTCAGATTGAGCTACCACTGATAGATATGTACAGCATGGAACAAATCCTTCGGTCCAACTCATGAACGCTGACCAGATATCCTAAATTAATCTAGTCCCACTTGCCAGCATTTGATGTTTGTTATTAAATGTAATCTTATATAGGTAAATGCAGAGCACAATTTTCACCAAGTCAGATTACCTGATCATATTGGGAATACGGTGTGAGGAGCACAGGGCATGCACTAAATCCTGGAAGGTGTGAGTAGCTGCAGGTAAGAAACTGGTTCATGTACAAGGCATCATCAGCATTGTTACATGTGACACAGTTCTAGCCCATACTTCTCCTCGCTATAGTGATCACCTGAGCCATCTACCACTTTATCTCGAGGTTGAAAATCAACTGTATTCTTAGAGACATGATGCTCAAGCCTCTACATAGAGGGGGAGAAAACGTACCCAAGTCATTCTCATCCTGATGGCCCCAGTCACATTGACTTATACATGGACATTCAATGTGCAATCACCACACTGAGGTTCTACCTGTCTATCTCTGGTGTTGTGAAGGATGGATCTGGTCACATTGCAACAGAATACTCCAAGACCATGCCATACCTTATTGGAGACATTTATGCAAAAATACCTTCGACTACAAGTAGTCAGCACAATGCCCTGGCAACCATGTGGAAAACAGAGATGACAGACCTTGTCACTGAGTTCCATGAGCAGATTGTCAAAGTCATTTGGTATTTGCCAGAACTTACAGAAAAGCACCAAGATACAGTTTGCTTGCCAGTAAAACAACACCCTTCCTGCCAGATACTTCCTACAGTCTTAGAATCTCAAACCCTCCTCATGTTGTCCTCAAGGTGGCTTTAAGTAACTATGACTGTTGTCCACTCCCTTGTTTAATGTGTTTTTGGAAAGAAATGCTGAAAAGAGATGCAGTGGTTTTTGTTGAGGTTTCTCTAAAGCAGCTCCATGTCATGGGACTCTATGTTCCAAGGGCAGATTCCAGGGATGCAGACCAAGACAAAAATCAACTGTGGTTATGGGACTATCAACTTGGTGAAAATTTGCCTCTGGTCTGTTTGAAACTATTGGTCTTTCAGTGCAAAGAATTATTCTTGAGTAAGTGTTGAAACTGGCTGAGGGATATCCTAAAGCTTGGGTCAGATGTTGCTGTGGCGCAATGGGGAAAGACTGCTTTCTAAAGGTCCTTTCGCCATAGTACACCATTGTGCAGGAAACTGTTGAGCCTCTCAGACTGAGTCACACATGGAATGTACACTCTGAACATGATGAGTATTGACATTTTATTGAGACATTTTAAAGTAGAAAACAGTGTGTAGAGAAAAGTTTATTACTGTTACACTTGCTGAAACGTTGGACTTGAAATGTTTTGCCCTTAGGATATATGATTGACATGAAATGCATGTTGTAAGTAAAAAGAGTTACAATTGTATGGAGAAAACCAAGAATGAAACATGATATATGAAGATAAGTTTAACACTGTTGCAATTTTCAATTGGAAATAGTTTGTAATGTACTTTTTCCCCAATTTTTATTACTTATATAAATATGTAAAAGATCAAACTAATAACATTCATGTTGTATTCATAACTTCAAACATTGTGTGTATACCCATGAAAACTTCTGGAACAGTCTTTATTAAATAAAAAGGGCTGTCAAGGTGGTTACGATGTTTCTCAAGAGTCAAGTGACCTTTGCTTAGTCAATGCAGGCAATCTTAAGCATTCAGAAAGTTTGAACTGAATAGTCTAGAATGCCATCTTTCCCCTGAATTTTTTAAAGTACTCAATTTGGGGATGTGGGTGTCACTGTCATTTTTGCCCATCTTAGGGAATGTGATGGTGAGCCGTCTTTTTGAACTATTGCAGTCCATTTAAAATGGACATATCAGGATGAATGTTATCTGTGGGATACACAGACAGTAAATCCCTAGCATTTTCATTTCCAAGAGCAATGCATCACTAAGAAGAGCTGAAAAGATCAGTTAACCACAAATGAGTGCAAACAGCCATAATCTTTTTTAAAACATTGGCTTTTTAGCTTTAAGCCATTCTGGATGGACAATGGCCATTGATCATTTATCTGAAACTCGCTTCTGATATTTAAATCCTGTATTATTCTAATGTAGAAGACATAAAAAAGACAACAGCTGTAGAAGAAACACGTTCTAACTTTGTCTTTTAAGGACTTGGTGACTGTGAAGTCTTTAAAAAGGCCCAGAGCCTGATTTCTAACTCCAAATCTGTTCTCATGTGGTAGTTCCACAGAACAAGGATGACACTTGCTCAGGACAAAAATAAAATCCTTGAGTGGAGTTTTTTTTTTAACATGAGAAGTTACCACTCAGTTCTAGTTGATCAGGTCCCTTGTCTACTCAAATCTGGATCTCCATATGAAAATCACTACTCACCCTGACATCATTAGGTAACAGAACATCAAAGAGGTCAACCATTTGTCCCACCTAGAATGTATAATTTCAAGGACAGTAATACAGAAAATGTAGAGATTAAAATCACACTAGAATTGGTAAAGCAGTTTTGGTTTTTCTGTGACTCCAACAAGTATGGGCATCGAACACCAACAATGATAAAGCTGCAACTTTTCATGTCCATTGTTGTTCCCAGTGAGACATGAAAAAGGACATCAAGCAGTTATTTGAAGTCACTTGCCCGCTCCCCAAGGTTCTTCTTTCCTCAGTTAAATCGCCAGTTTTCCAAAGTCTAGGAACAAGAGTTGCAAGTAGAATGCGCTAAAAAAAGTAAATTTATGGCCACTTATACATTGAAATTGATGAAACATTTGCCATGGCATTATCTCATTTTAAGTGAACTCTAAGTCATTTGAGGAATAGTTTTCTGATAACTGTATGAACCAGATTAACCCAGGAAATTACGTATGCTTTTTAAACAAATTCTGGAGGTCAATGCAATTTTCTGTGTGTGTCATGTGTCATAATGCAGACTGTGAATTATATACATACAAGCTTTGACATATTCAATTATAGAATGCAATTTAGTTCACATTTGTTAAGAGAACTGTATTCTGTCAAAGAGGGCCAAGAATTATATATGGAGCAGCGACAAATCTCATAAATCATGCGTATCAATATCAGTGACTGGTAAAATGTCAGATTATTAACATATTGCAGTTAAGTAAAAATCACAATTTCAAAGCTGGCCTTTTCCATTATTATATTCTCAGTATTTCATCTTGCAAGGATAATTTGCAACATACAGTTCTAAAAGCACTTAACAAACACACAAGAGCCCCATTGACAAAGCACTGAGCCTGTTTCAATGGCCTCAATTAATAGTTGAGGCTTTATCTGTACATCTGTGAACATCTCATTCTATTTTAATTTGTAAAAGAGAGCATCACTCAAATTAAAACCATGTTGAAAGGTATTAACTGCAAGATTAACCTATCATTTTCTCTCTTTCAGTTAATGGACTGAGGTGTTCATATATTTCCACATCATCACTACAATTGCCTATTTCCACTTCCATAAGAATCAGCTGACTCCATCCCTGCATCACGTAGTTGTTGTTGAAGAACTCATTGACATTTCTTTCCCCCTATAGTGACTGTAAGGTCGTCAGCCAGGTGGTCCTCATACAACATGAGTTCCTTGATTGGGGCTGTTAATCTGGTTCAATCAGGTAACCCTGGCTGACAGACAGAAACAGGAGTGTCAGAGGTTTTGTTCACTCTGAGATCTGGATCAATGTCAAGGACTCTCCACATATAAATAAAGGGTGACTTGGTGATCGGATACCAGCCTCTGTGAAGTCATTTCAACTTGCTCTCTACTGCACTATTACAATTCATCATGGCTGACTTCCCAGTTTCTCGAGTCCTTACTGGCTCAAGTTCTGTTCACTCATCACTGGTGTCACTGACCTATATATTGGTTGCTCGGTAAGAGATACTTCAAATTTAAAATTTTCACTTTTCCTTTTAATTCTCTCCATGGTCTCACCAGTCAGTATCTTTGTAATAGTGTCCAGATTCTCCATGGTTTCACCAGTCAGTATCTCTGTAATGGCCTCCAGTCTCTCCATGGTTTCACCAGTCAGTATCCCTGTAAAGTCTCCAGATTCTCCATGGTTTCACCAGTCAGTATCTCTGTAATGGTCTCCAGTCTCTCCAAGGTCTCATGAGTCAGTATCTCTGTAATGGTCTCCAGTCTCATAACCTTCCAAGTTACCTGCACTCTTTTAGTTCTGACCTCATCCACATTTGTGAATTTAATTGTTCCATCAATCGTAGCTATGTCCTCAGTTGACATGGCTTTAATGTTTTAAATTCGCTTTCTAAACCTCTTGGCCTATTCATTCTCTTTCTCCTTTAAGAATCTCTTTACAACCTAGCTTTGTTTCCAGGTTTTTGATCAGGTTAATAGAACTAAGTGGCTCAATATCAAACTTTGTTTTAAAATGCTGCTGTGAAGTGTCACGTGACCTTTTATTTCATGAAAAGGTGTTATATATAAAAAGTTATGAGTATTTTTGTTGTCTCTCCTGCTTTGCACTAATTTTCTTTTTATTTTTGCTTTCTAGCATCTACAGTATATGAGCTATGAGAAATGCCATATTACACCTTTGCTTTTCAACAGCTGACATCTCTCCCTGTTATTTGTTGTTCTTCTGCTTCACACTTTTAAATCACTAGTTAGAAAGGTCGCTGGTATGAATTTAACAGGATCTCTGCCTTGAATAGCTAACTCAGGATGTGCCAAGGATCAAGCTGAGATCTTTGTGGTCCTTAAAATTTAATCGTTCACGTAGTTATTTACCTTTCCATTCTGCTGTTTTGACAATGAAGGAAGATTTGATTTTTTTCTGATTCATTCACAGATGTGGGCAATGTTGGCAGCATTTATTGCTCATCCCTAATTACTCAGAAGACAGTTCAGAGTCACCCGGAATAGTATTTTGTCTATATACAATTAAATAATATTAATGAATGCTTTGCGAATAAGCTTCGTAAGTAAACCAAGATAAGTTAATCTCATTATCTTGTTTTGATTTTCTGTCTTTGCTGCTCACACTTGCAAGTCCTTGCTCTGCTGCAAACTCCAATACATTATTTCCATATTGAGTGGCTGTCCTGTTTGTAGGTGTTGTACAATATAAAAAGCATGAATAACAATCTTTCAAATCTGCAGCAGTTTGTATTGGATATTAATGCAGAAATTATTTCAAGCTATTTTTGGATAGGATATCATGAGAATAGACTACTTTAATGCCAGAGTCTCATCCTGTAGAGATCATGGCAAATCATTCAGTTCAGAAACTGCACATGGATACATGGGAATGGCTTTTTGGTTAATAACCCCACTTGTGGGAAACAGTGTCTGGCAGTGTTCTCCCAGAATTGACTACTTAGTGGCAGGTCCATTTAAGGACAAGAAAGAATGGGGATACAGGGTCTCATTTGTGGAAGGTCAATTGAAGGCACTTTAGTATGAAGGAGCAGAACCTGCTCTTGAGAGAAAGGAGAAAGAGGGTGTCTTTATCAAGATGACCTATAGCTAACATCAAATGCAAGGTTATCGCTGTGAAGGAGTCTTGTCCAGAAAAGTGCCTGAAGCTGTGTCCAGGTAAGTCGGGAGTCTGCAACACCTGCTTTTCCCAGGTCTACCACTAGTGGGCACCTACATATAGGTGGCCTCATGCCCGATGCCTCAGGGGTCCTGCAAGCCATTTTGAACATTACAGCTAACGTCTGACAATGAGCCTTTAATATTTATCTGACATTATTAGCTACTTGTGACCTCAGGCAGGTAGCTTTACCAAACTTCATCCCGCCTTGAGAAAGTTCACCAAGAAGCAGGATGTTGCTAACAAATTGGCACAGCTAACCATGCAAACTTTCATGCACAGCCAAGTCCAGACTCACATCCGTCATACTGCATGTTGGATGTGGTAGGTTCAGAGTTTGGGGCCATTTCACAGGATCTCATTTTTTAGAAGTAAGGTTCAAGCAGCAGCCTGAGATATGCAAATTCTAGGTTTTATTCTGGGACCTAGAGAAACATGCCTGGCTCTCCTGGTTTCAATAAAGGAAACAGAAAACATACTTTTCTTCAGGCTTTACTTTTCATTGTATAACCTGACCTGTTGCAGGTGAAAGCCAAGGAACTGTAACTTTCCTGCTCAGGCAGAAAATAAAATGGCAATCAGATTTCAGTGACATTGTTGGGAGGCAATATTCAAATGTGAAGAAAAACTTGTTGCTTTTGGTTTGGTATCCTTGACACTTTCCCAAAAGAGCTGGTTAAAATTACAAAAAGGTGAAACCTTGATGGATTTACCCTTTTCTGCATGGTATAACAGGAAAAATATTGACTTTCAAATTAGACGCAGGCTATATTTAAAATACTTTAAACCCAAAATGTTTGGATTTCAGTAAGAACCATGTTAAACAGATGCTGAAAAGCCTTGGACAAGATTGAAAAGGTAGGAAAGGTATTAAGTCACGAGAACAAAATAATCTTTTATGTGGGAGTAACAGAACTTTGATGCATTTTTTCCACCATTTCCTGACTGTCTCCAGAAGCATATTTAGTTTTCCACATGAATCTATGTATTTTTGTCTGCTTCAAGGATCAATCTTTTTAACTCATTCTATGAGTCTATTAACCTGCTACTCCAAATTTTCAACGTGCGTTTTCTGGTATTTGCATCCATAGCATAACAAAGTACCTTAATCAACTTTTGAAATCCCCTTCATAAATGTTGATAATTGCCTTGAACCCAATGAAGATTCATCTTTTTGATACTATATCCCAATGTTTTCATTATATGCATTTCTGGTAGCTGCTGTTATCTTCATCAAATAAACTTGATCCATATAAAATTACTAATATTATCATGCTAGCATTTCACCAAAACCGAATCAATTCTACTGTAAGTCACTTTGTAGTTCTCCTAATATACAAAGTTATTGGTTTTCTTGGTAACATTCATCATCTTTAGGCACAGTGACATAATTCTCTATTATATAGCCACTTTGAATTTGGAACCTGCCACTAATAACATGCACTTTTTCTTCATTATTGCTTTTTTCGATCCTCTTGTTCCATAATTATTCTTCATTAGCTGATAATATAATATACTATTATTGTGCACCGGGATAGTATTTTGTCTATATACTATTAAATATTATTAATGAATGCTTTGCAAATAAGCTTCATAAATAAACCAAGATAAGTTAATCTCATTATCTTGCTTTGATTTTTCTATCTTTGCTGCTCACACTTGCAAGTTCAAAGGATGTCCTTGCTCTGCTGCAAACTCCAATATGCTATTCCCATATTGAGTGGCTGTCCTGTTTGCAGATGTTGTACAATATAAAAAAGCATGAACCACAATTTGAATAACAGTCTGTCAAATCTGCAGCAGTTTGTATTGGATATTAATGCAGAAATTATTTCAAGTTATTTTTGGATTGGATATCGTTTTGTAACTAGTTTCATCAAAACCTTGATTTATTGAGTAGCTTTTGGTAATTGAAGAGGTATTCCTGTACTTTCAAATATTTAAATGTAAGTTGCTTCTTTTGCTAACAATGAAATTTAAGGTTGGAGTTAGTTTGGACAATGCACATCCTCAGGAGCTAGCATTTCAATATCGGTATCTTTGAAGTTTGTGCTCTGTGCCCAGGAACAGTCACTCTCACGTTCAATGACCTACAATTGTTTTGCTCCATCAGTAATAACTTGTATTTAATTTTCATGTTCAATGCATAATTATGTCCCTAAAACATTTTACAGAGGCATAAAACCATGGTCACCAAATCAGGAGATATTAGGACAGCAAACAACACCCAGGGGAAAAAAACAGAATATTATGTTGCTTGAAGGGGTACGTTCAAGTGGTGGTGTTTCTATGTAGCTTCTGTTTTCCTAGGTGATAAATATTGGAGATTTTAAAACATAGAACAGCACAGGAACATGCCAAATTAAACTATTCCTTTCTGTCTGCCCTTGGTCCATATACCTCCATTCTTTGCATGGAAGGTGCATCTTGTAGAAGGTACACAATAATGTCACTATGTATCAGTGGTGCTCAATTTTCCATATTGTTGGCCATATGCTAGAATAGATTCTAGAACACAACGTCAAAATATTGGCAGGGCCCATTCTTTGTCGTGTACAGTGCCTTCAGTCATTTCTTCATAGCACGTGAACTGAATCACATTGTTTGAAAATGATGATGATAGTGAACTCATCAGGAGGTCAAGATGGTTAATCCACTCAGAACTTCTGATTGAAGATGGTTGCAAATAACTCAACCTTATTGTTACATTGATGTGCTGGGCTCTCCCACTGCTGAAGGTAGGGATCTTCTCCTGTTAGTTGTTCAATTGTCTACCATCATTTACAACCAGATATGCAGAACTGCAAAGTTAGTATATGATCTATTAGTTTTGGAATTACTTAGCCCTGTCCATTACATACAGATTCTGCTGTTTGGCACACAAATAATCCTGCATTGTAGCTTCACTGGATTGATGCAGGTACGCCTGATGCTACACTTTGCATGTCCTCCTGCAATCTTCATTGAACTAGAATTGATCTTGATTTGATGATAATATTAGAGTTTGGAGATATGCCAGACCATGAGTTTATAGAATATATTTGAATACAATTCTGCTGATGCTGACAGCTCACATTTATTTGACTTGCCAAATCTTTTCAAAATCAACTCTATTTAGCTTTATCTAAAATTTACTTGAAACTTGCTGCCTATACACAGCATGAAGTCCTATTCCTAAACAACTCAGTCCTTGAAAATGTACCTTGACTTCTCATTCACCTAAATGATTAAATTTGAAATTGCCTGGAATGTACATTTCTTCTTGGCTTCACAGCTGACGTTTTCTACAACACCCTTTAATTTACACATTCGTACTCCCACAACAGCTCGACCAATGCCACCCTCCATGGTCATACATTCTCCATTCTTAGAGTCATAGAGTTATACAGCACAGAAACAGACCCTTTGGTCCAATAGCTCAAGCTGAACATCAGCAGATATTCTGATCACATTCAATAAGTCCCCGAGCAAGCATATTTTTTTTATCATTCAGAGATGATGTAGGACTCTCCAGAAATGTAATGTGGTTATTCCCCAAATTTCATATCAAAACACGCTTGACTGTGCATACGCATCAGATGGGCGCCGAAAAAAATCCAAAAGATTGGGCATGTGAATCTATTTGGACATTGATCAACTTATCAAATCATGTGAAACATGCCAACTCCATCAATATGAATAATTGGAAGAACCTCTTATTCCACATATAATTTCTTCTGAACCACAGTACAAAATCATAATTGTTATTTTCTAGTCCAAGGATATGAATACATTCTGGTGACTGATCATTCCACTAAATTTCCTTTTGTGGAACAAATCAAAGGTACCAATATTGCAATACTTGTTGACAAATTAACCACCATATCCAGTATGTTTGATATTCCTCAGCAAATTGTGACCAACAGCAGGCTGCCATACACTATTGCATCCTTCTGAGATGTGCAGGATTTGGGGTATTCGACACATTAACTTCTCTCCTCATTATTCTCAGTGTACTGGTCCATTATTCATTGAAATGCATGATCACTAAATACAAAGTGATTTGCCAATGTTCCAGATTGTCACATTAAACCTACAAGCTACTCCTCAGGGCAATGGTCTACCCTCACCAGCAGCCTTTGCATCTGAAGATGGATCTATTTCACATTCTTCTCACCCAACATGTAGACAATCCATTGTAGGAAAGAAGGCAGAAAATGGTACAACAGCATGATCACACAATGTGTAGATTGTTATTCACCTGAGTCGGATCAAATCATCACAGTTCAAGACCTTCATAGGGGTTCTTAGAAAAATATTACAATGTTGTATCCAACCCAGGTAGTAAAACATTGGCACAAACAATGGTCAAATCCTAAGATGAAAAGACAACACATCCAAATAGTACACAAGCTAACATCCTTCATAAAAGAGGAGGATGCTGGTATCGCACTCGACCCAACCATAATGCAGGATACAGATTGTCCATAATGACAAATGAAACATGTAACTGGTCTGAGTTGAAGAGTGTGGTGCTTGAAAAGTACAGCCGGTCATGTAGCATCTGAGGAGCAGGAGAATCAATGTTTCAGTCATAAGCCCTTCATCGGGACTGATGAAGAGCTTATGCTCGAAACGTTGATTCTCCTGCTCCTCAGATGCTACCTAACCGGCTGTGCTTTTCCAGCACTACACTCTTCGACTCTGATCTCCAGTATCTGCAGTCCTCACTTTCTCCTAGTTGACTTAACTGGTCTGGCCAACATGCGACTTCAACTACTGAGTGAAGCTACACAGCCGAGTTGTGATAATTATCCATCATTGTTTTGTACATGTGCCAAAGTGTTGCCTTAATTTAGAGAGAATACTTATGTGTATATTTATCAACACAGGTTTCCTATTCTTCCATGAGTACAAGGGAGGTACACAAATTCCAAGAAGATACCATATATTTACCTCTTTTAATTTAGAGTGTCACATATCATGATGTCATCAAGATGACATCATGACATGTGACACTCTAAAATAAAAGAGGTCTCCATAAAATGAGGTCTCATTCAGTTGGACAGTAAATTATGTGTGTAAAATATAGCAATCTAAATAAGCACATAATCCAGATTATACATGTAAAACTGAGATGTTATATTAATTGACATGGTTAGGTGCTAATAACCTTCCAAATATCTGCCTCAATATAGATCCAACTCTGTAGTATATATCACATGGACTGACATAGAAAACACCTGTAAAGATAACATATTTCCTTCCCTAAAAGGATATCAGTGAATACATGGGTATCTATGACAATCAGAGACTAGCTTTAAATCCCAGATTTTTGTTAGGAGCAAATTACCACAGATGCTGGAATCTGTACTGAAAAAAAATAATGCTGGAAATCACAATAGGTCAGGCACCATCAGTGGAGAGAGAGCAAGCTAATGTTTCAAATCTAGATGACTCTTCATCAGAACTGACATGATGCGTGGAGGGAGCAGCATTTATTCAATAGTGGGATGGGGTGGAGTGCTGGGGAAGAAAGGGTGTAGATAGTGCAAATTAAGTGTTAGGAATGTGAGAATGACCAAACAATGGTGCGTCTAATTGCCAAACAAGAAACAACAGATAGTCCATTTTGGATTGCGGGGAGAGAGAGGGGAAAGTGGACATGGTGACAGAGAATACAACAAGTGATGGCAAAAGAAAGGGAAGGAATGCAATTGGATTCATCAACCTGAGGTGAAATCGATATGAAGTCCAGAAGGCTAGTTATTATCACTAAAGTGACTAATCTGAAGATGAGATGTTGTTCCTCCACTTTGTGCTGTGATTCACTGGAGCATTGCAGCATGCTGAGGACAAACAAGTGAGCATGCAAGCAGGATGTTGTATTAAAATGACCGACCAAAGGGAGGTTGGGGTCATGCTTGTGCATGGACCCAAGGTGTTCTGAAAAGTGGTCACTCAGTCTGTATTTGGTTTATCCATCAATTGGGTTTAAAATTCATCAGTTGTCATGGGACTTGAACTCATGCATTATTAACATTCCAGTAACATTAACAATACACTTTCACCACCAACCCCTCCCCCCTCCCCCCCCCCCCCCCCCCCCCCACCTATAGTGTTATTCCTTTATTGTGTTGGGTGAAAATCCTGGAACTCCCTCCTGACACCATATAACCCACAGCAGGCCAAGAAGGTGAAGACTGCCAGATTCTGAAGCTGATTAGGGATGAGCAATAAATACTGCCTTAAATGGTGAAGTCCACATTCTATACAAGAATTTAAGAATACTGGGTGAATATTGTGGTTTATGAATTTCCTTTAATTTTATAACGGAAATCATTCATTGCACTAAATCTCTGTTGCAGCCTAAATGTGGCAGTACAACACCACATATAGTTCAGCTTTCTCTTTTAAATGCAACATTCTTACTGTTAAAATAACACAAACATTGGTTAAAATAGATCAAATCCATCAGACTCATTGCCCGCCAGGTTACTGTTCCAAGTTAGTAACATCAGTCTGTCGAGTTATCAAATGCTGGCTGGAAGTATTTCCTGAAGAAAGGCTTATGCCCAAAACGTCGATCCTCCTGCTCCTCAGATGCTGCCTGGCCTACTGTGTTTTTCCAGCACCACATTTTTCAACTCTGGTCTCCAGCATCTGCAGTCCTCACTTTTTCCTGGAAGTATTTCATTTCTTCAGGGGAAGAGGTAGAATTCACAAACATTGAGAGATTTAAAAAAATATATACACCTTGATTTTAGCTTGGGGCAGTAATTATACAAACAGTAGCCTAGTTTTGTGGCAATTTATCTTGACCTTAGCAGATTTAATTACCCAGACTTCACTGGCCAGCTTCCAGTCATTTTCCTGTCCTTAGCAGGATTAGTGTGGAGAGGGTTAGCTAAAGTAAGACGAAATGTACAAAAGGGGAGGCATGCTACAAGGTGTACCCTTGGTACTCAAATTGTTTCATGGTTAGCATTTATAGAAGCTATCCTGTGTACACCTTAGTTGGATTAAGGGGCACTGTTTGACCATAAGGTTGTATAAAAAGGCCAAAGACTGAAATTGTGTGAGACAAGTTCTCACAGACAAAACTGATAAAGGTGCTTAACAGAATAAATACTTGTAGACCAACCAAACTGCATGATACATGCTCATAAATGGGCTGATCGGTATCTGTGTGCTTTTGCGCCAGGAGTCCTATCATAATTGATACGGAGACCAGAAAGTTAGATATTGCTCCACATGTACATTACTTTATAAAAAAGTGACATGGAAGTAACTCAGTTATTTAGAAGCAACATGTCCCCGTTCATATCGTTATTCCTACGGACATGATATTCTCAGCAAATGTCTCAAAAAAGAGGACAATCAAATAAGGCATGTGTAGATGAGCTTGTGCTGGGCGTGTTTAAGAATTTAGTACAAAGCCAAACTCTTTCACCTGGACATATGTTTAAAACCTTCAGGCAGAATCTTAACATTTAGACCTTCTTGCATTGAGGGATGCTTCCAATGTCACAAGAACTGATGTTTTTGGAATGGGCTCTGCCAATTGTTAGTATCTGAGCCATGGCATTAGCATCCTCCTTCTGGGTTTCCCATCCAGTTGTAGTAGGTGAGCAGGTTGATAGATAGCTGAAGGCCCATAATATGTATGGGCTCATTATAGAACTGTTAGAAGAGAAAGTGGGGGGGAGGAGGTAGGGGTGGGCAATGATAGTTGGAAGTCTGTGGTCTCATTTCTGAGGCATCCCTGAAGGTCATAGTGCAATCCGTAAGGGTTCACAGAGGAACACTGACATCACGAGACAGGAAGGAGACGCCGGTTTCTGGAGCTGAGCAGACAAGGGTTTGGAAGTCTGTATCAGAAGTATGGCATGTCGCACACAGATACAGCCCCTCAGCTCATCAGGATAAGAAAAGTTAATGGAAGGAAGCCAAGGCATTCCCATTGGAGACTGTACATTCTGAGAAAGCACTATCACAATACTAATGAGTGCCTTTCACCAGTTTAAACACACACTTCTTGGTGAGGCCTCCAAGGAAGCTAACAACATGATAACAGTGTGAGCCACACATCAGCTGCAAGTGCTGAAGTCAGAAACTGTACTGGAGCAACCCCTTTGGAAGTCTTGATGAATATTCCAAGCTCCTCTTAGCTGGGAGTAGATGGATAGAAGGGATCATTCTGGAGCAACCATACAAAATGCGAGAGGTTTGATGAGCATTTCCAAAGAATTGTGTGACATTGGAGAGAAAGTGAAGGAAAGCATTTCAAGTGTGAGTGACAATGTCACAACGCATTGCACTAATGTCCACTTTCAGGGAAAGATTGGCAACTGGAACCGACTATCACATGCATTAGACAAGTACGTGCATGCTGACCTGCATCAATGGCCTGTACACACCTAAGGCTGAATTTAACTAGACCCTTATACACAGTCTGGGAGCCAGACAGGTACCATAACGTAGTGAGGGAAGATGGAATGAAATGCCTATTGCTCCCCTGATGCCATGGTACTTTATCAGTATTGAAGAAGGGGCAGGATAGCCTTCTGGACTAGAGGCCAATTGAGACCCACAGTCCTCTCCCACTGTCTTTTGCATTTTGCTTGTGGGTCCAGGGCATTCAGCCATTTGGGGATCCCACCCACTAAAGCCTGTCTGTGAGCTGGTATGAGGGAGGGGTGGGGGCTTTTCTGATCAGGCGCTGTGACTATGGAGGGGTCCTCCAACTTCAGGATCAGCCTTGCGAAGATAACCTTCCTATCCTCACCATTTCCCCTCAGTCACCCTCAGTCAATGTGCATGCTAGTTACCTCCAAACCAACTTACCTTGTGGGAAAGTGGTGTTGATTTATTGATTGCTACACTCCCAACTATGGCCCCTGCTCTGGGTGGCACTGCTGAATCTGTAGAGCTGCCAGTTCTTGGAGTGGCAAAGTGCCACAAAATGTAACTGAAAATCCTCCAATGAGTGTTAGTGGGCCACCCTGGCTTTCTGGCCTGGCATTTGGAGTCCTGCAATGCTGATGAGACTCAGTCCTCAGTCTGCTGGATGAAATAGCATGGGGGAAAGTCTGTCCTTGGCAGTTTAATGCCAAATTGAAATGCAGCCAACAGCAAAGTCAGAGATTGCTGGAAAAGCTTAGCAGGTCTGGCAGCAGCTATGGAGAGAAATTAGAGTTAACATTTAGGGTCAAGTGACCCTTCCTCAGCCAAATTCTCTCCACACCTTGAAATGCGGGGAAGTATGATTAGGCTGCAAAACAGAAGATGAGGCACAGCACTTGGAAGTGGGACTACTAAAGGAACTTCCATTTCTTCCTCTTTTCCCCACATCCCCAGCCAGATTCCCACATACTGATTCCTGTCCTGATGGCCTGACCTGCATGGGTCAGAACCCTCATGAGCCTCAAAACCTGAGAAACTTGGTCAGGACTGTTTTGAAATCCAAGTAGGCGAATGAGCAACCAGCTGTTAAACCTAAAAGGGTTAATCCTCATAAGATTAATGATAAGAAAAGGAAAATGTGATTGGTAGTTTGAGAAAGGGTATCACATGGCTGTTTACAAGTATGGCTGTGTGAATTTTATTGTCTATGTCAAAGCATCAGAAACTTAATTTCAAGCTCTATCACTCTTCTTCGCTATGTTCCCTTGTATCTGCTAAGAAGCTATCAGCCTTGAGGAAAATGCTGGGACTGCAGCAATCAATAAATAGACACCACTTTCTCACAAGGTAAGTGGGTTTGGGGGTATCTTGAAGAATTGAGTGAGTTTTGTCTAGAAATATTTTATGTTTGTGAGAAGGGGATTTCGGCAGTAGATTCAGTTACTAGGGTGTTTCATATGCTTGTACAGGCCAACTGAATTGTGATTGACAGAGTGTATTAAAGGCTGCAACAACTTTTATCTCGTGAGGGTCTTCCTCATCATCTTTCTCCTCTGAAAATATGGAGGAATTATCATCTTCCAAAATTGCTGGTATAGTAGACAGTTGAAGAAGATTATCTAAGATTACAAAGAGATTTTGATCAATTGGGTCAATGGGCTGAGGAGTTGCAGATGGAGTTTAGTTTAGATAATTGGGAGGTATTACATTTTAGTAAAACAAACAAGGGCAAGACTCATAATTAAAAATAAGGCTTTGAGTAATGTTGTAGACCAGAAAGATCCAGGGGTTCAGGTACATGGTTCTTTAAAGCTTGCATCATATGTAGACAGGGTGGTTAAGAAAGTGTTTAGCATGCTTGCCTTCATTGCTTAGCTCTTCAAATATCGGAGTTGGGACATCATTTTGAAGTAAGGCCTCTTCTGTAGTGTGTTCAGTTCTGGTCACCTTGTTATAGGAAGGATATTATTAAGCTGGAGAGGGTTCAGAAAACATTAGGATGTTGCCAGGAATGGAAGGTTTGAGTTGCAAGGAGAGGTTAGATAGTCTGGGACTTTTTTCACTGGACCATAGGAGCTTGAGGGGTGACCTTAAGGGGTCACCTTAACTGTTAAGGGGTTTATAAAATCATGAAGGGTATAGGTAAGATAAATAGCAGATGTCTTTTCCTAGGGTGGAGGATTTCAAGATAAGAGGGTGTGTTTTTAAGGTGAGAGGAAGAAGATTTTAAAAAAAATGCAAGAGGCATTTTTTTCATTTTTGCTTTACACGGAGAGTGGTTAATGTGTGGAATGAACTTTCAAAGGAAGTGGTGGATGTGGGTACAGCTACAACATTTAATAGACATCTGGATAAGTATATGAATAGGAAAGGTTTGGAGGGAAATGGGTCAAGCACAGGCAGGTGATATTAGTTTAATTGGGATTATGGTCAGCATGGACTGGTTGGACTGAAAGATCTGTTTCTATGATGTTTGAATTTATCCTTCTAAAGTCACTGCTGTACTATTCCACGCATGGCACAGCGGATCATGTCTACTTGAGACACCTATGCTGGTGAACACTGAAATACACATTGAGACCTTGTCCAGGTACCTGAACGATATCTGCAGTAATCCAATTGCTTCCTCTGTGACCACTCTTCTGGTCATGTGACTTTGGTTGGCTCTTTCCTGTTCTTCAGTTGGAGGGTTTCTCACAGGTGTCGTTGAGGATTCCATGCAGGCAGGACTGTTGGAAGACTATCAACACAGTGACAGTCTGTCTGAAACTTGCAGGTCTCCTACCACAAGTGGCTGTCAACAAACAAATATTGCAGCCTGGCACTTCCAATGTCCAGGAAAACATGCTGAGGAATGTACTCCAGTCTGATCTGTTTGGAGTTGGGAAGATGTGTTAGAGATGTGACTGAACCCAGAACGAAGGCATCATGGCAGCTGCTAGAGTAGTATGCAAGGACGTGCATATTAACCTTCCACCAATTACATATCAGCTAAATATTACTGGAGCGATATCTTGTTTGAAGAATTCTCTGAGGAGATCAGAGTATGCCTTGAATGATACCTGGTGGCTCAATCTATGCAAACTCAGCCTACAATAAATCTCTTTAATCAACACTAGATTGGATGAGTGGTGGGCTGAAAATGTGTTGCTGGAGAAGCGCAGCAGGTCAGGCAGCATCCAGCAACCTGCTGCACTTTTCCAGCAACACATTTTCAGTTCTGATCTCTAGCATCTGCAGTCCTCACTTTCTCCTGGATGAGTGGTGGCTCTGGCAAACATCGTATCGGTTACCCGGGAGATGCACTTGTGTCCAGCAGGTTTTGAAATGCCACAGCAGTCTCCAGCTGATCCCTGGAGGGAGCTAGAGGTGAAGACTTTCAGGGCTATGGTGTACGGTTATAGTCACTGGCAATACCTGTCCACGTGCTTCTTTTGGAAGGAGGTATTGTGACTGCTGATATCTGCAGTGCCCTGGAGTCTGGCAACAAAATTGGAGCCCTCCTGTGACATTACTACCCCTCAGTCATGTCTGAAAGGCTGACCCAATGTCTGTTTACTGAAAGTGGGGTTATCCTATCCTTTGAGCATCAGGTGAAGGTTCCTTCTGGTGTTGCTCAAGTTGGTCCTCATCTTGGGCTCAAGGTTGAGCTGCATAAGCTGTTCCCATGCTGTGAGACCTGACAGCAGAGTAGTGTAGATCACTAAGGTAGTGGAACAAAACAAAAATCTCTATAGTGTTGGAAATCTCCTCCAAACCATTACCACGTCTAGTGAGCAAAAGCTTTCCACATAGTCTATCATTCACATCCAATTTGCTTTCCGGCTGCTCCTGAAGTGTGAAATAACATCTCTAATTAGAAAATATCTACTTTATCCTTCCAGAGAGGATGCCCAAACTGGATAACCTGCTGGCTTTTATTAATTAAACTGGTGCCTTTGCTGTTACCCGATGCCCATTGGAGTCACCCCTCAAGACCACGCATCCCTCTCAGGCCACGGTCCTCACCCGCTTTGTTGCCAGCTGTGCCCTGTCAATTCTCCATACTTCCCTTCATCCAGCTTCTCCAATCCTCTCTTCTGGCTGTAGACCCAGCAGTGGCCACATTTTACCTCATTGATTTTTACCACTCAAACCTTGCTTCACTCGAACTACACAATGGCCGGCCAATCTCATAGAGACAGAAGTCTCACGCTGAACCATTAAAGTGTAAAATAGCTCTGTTTTAGCTGGCCTATTCATGGGCCATGTTCAATCTCTTAGCTGGGGGTGTAGACAGTGGGGAGCATAATGTCCTGTAAAATCCAGTCTCAAAATTGGCAATTAACCTCTGCCCAAGAGTAGGCAATCACAATGGCCCACTGAACAATACAGCAAGAAATTGCACGAACAATTACAGTGTGATGGAGAAAGTCAAAGGAAAAGGCGTGAAATTGGAAAACAGTGAGAACAATATTAAATGCTTGCAAATGGTAACCACAGAACCGCAACTCTATCAGCGTTACTGAATTTTAAACTAGACCCACTGAATGTATTGCCAAAAAGGATTCATTTGTAGGAGAATTTAGTCACCACTTAAATTTTATGAATTGAAAAGATGAACTACTTTTATAATCCAGGCTAAATCTTGGCAACATAATTTCAACACAAGTACATTGAACAACAGTTTCCTATAGTACATACCATTATGTTTATCTAATTCTAAGAGATCACCTAATGCCTAACAACTGCTGCCCTGACAGACTTTTATCCAATGCTTGCATCAAATATAAATTGGGATCCGAGAGCAAATATCATAGAAAACCTCAAAAGAAACATAGTACCATTAATGCAGTGGAAAGAATAATGTTTCAAAAATAAACAAAACAATGTGATCTCAGAGGTAATACTGACTACAGCAGAAATTATTAGTTAGTGTTTTCAGGTGCATTGGTTTATCTTCGA
Source organism: Chiloscyllium punctatum (assembly GCF_047496795.1). Classification (NCBI taxonomy): domain Eukaryota; kingdom Metazoa; phylum Chordata; class Chondrichthyes; order Orectolobiformes; family Hemiscylliidae; genus Chiloscyllium; species Chiloscyllium punctatum. Next base: position 79,760,322 of record NC_092745.1, read on the forward strand.
ATGTACACAATCTGTAAGAAGGATTCATGTGGGGAGGTGGTAGTGTTTCTACCTCTGGACCAGAAGATCCACATTCAAGTCCTACCAACTCCAGAGGCTTACAATAGCATCTCTATACAGTTTGACTAGAAATGTTAAAAATCAAAACAAATTGGTAGAATACCTTCCAGCTCCACTTTGATTTCGCCCTCTCTGTCACCTTCAGTAGAGTGCATTGCTCTTACAACTTTGCAATGTAAATGAATGAATTAATCAGAAAACATGGGCACATTACTATTGGTGGTTAGTAAATGAACAATTACCATGGTGATTTGGTGATGAGGAAAGAAAGTTCAGTTGTATGTCAGGGCATTCTGGATATAACGAAAAAAAGAACAAATGGAGGACCGTTTGTAAGTCCATTTTGATTTAGCTTCTTCCTTCTTCCTCACCCTCAGTGGCCTGCACTGCTCTTAATGGACTTTGCATTTAAATTAATCAACTGGATAACACTGGCAATTTACTGATGGTGGTTAATGGATTAAAAAATTGCGAGGGGTGATTTGGTGATGGAAAAAGAGCACTTTTGCATATATAAAAAAACTAGTGTGATGTAAATCAATGAAAATCTCTAATGCTAAATAATCTCAGAATCATAGCAATTATAACAGAGAACAAATACATTTTACCCATTTTATACGCAAGACTTCACATGTCTGGCAATCTTACGTAATTTTAGTTTTTGCCGTTTTGCACTTTATTTGTAACGTTTTCCCAAGAGTGCTGATTTGATTTCATCTTAAATGTTATGACCATCTGCCTTCAATTTTGATATTGTATTCCATATTCTAAAACCCCTCAGATGAAAAAAAAATCATAATTTTCTATCTAGGAGAAGCTGAAGCTAACCAGTGAAACTAAATTTTCATATCCTCTCAAACATTTTCATAATTTTTAGTTTCTAATTCATCTCCCTTAATTTTCTCTCATTCACAGAAGATAACTCTTTGTTTCTTACTTGTCATTGGAACTGTATTTTCTCATCCCTTGCATCATCCTTGTCAATCTATGTTGTGCTGTTCCAAGGTTTCAATATGCTTTCTATAATGAGATGGCCAAACCCCAGCTGTGGCCTAATCAATGACTTGCACAGACTTATCATTAGCTTTTTGCTTTTTCATTCGATGCTGAGAATCATACTTTTTAAGAGTCTTTTTCATCTTCAAGTCCTGCTGTAAAAGATTTGCAGATCACACTCTCTCTATTATTTTATCCACTGTTGTTTTTGTTTATTATTAACTATTTCTCTTTTCTTTTCCCAACCTATAATGTTTCACCCAAAGCACATTGAGCTGCATTTTCCATATCCCTCTGCGTGCCTAATTTGTTAATATCCTCCTACAGTTTCCCCCATTCTTCCTCACGGCTGTCATCTCCACTATGTTATTTTCTGCATCCCATGTTCAGATTCTGTGTTTACTTGGAAGAAGAGGTCACTGGACAGATTGCTGAGGTGTGATTAGCTAGGGTCGCTGATTCAAGGAAATGCAATGACTCCTGTTCTCTGTTTCCCATTCTTCAGCCAACCCCCTCCCTCTGCTGCCATTTTAACTTTAATAAAATACTTGAACAGTTTTGAATAAACAAACTGACCAACCTTGTTTTCTCTTTATTTTGTCTCATAAGAGTAGTAATGTGTGTCAGGACATAGTCCTTAAATTTGGTTGGATCCCCTGAATACTTCAGCCAAGTAAAGATTACTAATGTTTGAAGATAAATAACAAGATGTGGACTCTACTTCAATGTGCCACAACCAAGCAAGAATTATTCTTCTCTTGGGGACAGCATTATGTCTGTGGAGCCTGTAGAATTGTGTGGGATCTGGAGATTAAAGGGGGCCGGCTCAGATCCAATGAAAGGATACCTATGTTCCATAGGACGTACATTAAGACTATTCTTAAGAAATTCTAATACGCTGAATCATGACCAGCTGATATCCTTTGTAGTGTTGTGGAATTGCAGACTTAGCAATTTCCAGAATCACATCTTGTTTTATTTTTGGAGGAACAGAGTTCACACAGCTTCTGTGCTGGATGCCTCCCACCTTCAATGCATTGAATGTTACCACGGGCTTTGCAACCCTGATGTGACAGGTCCTTGTTGGTATTGGGACAGGTTCAGGAACTTTACCCCTGGCAGCTTCACATCTGGATACTTGCCAGCTAATCCTACCAGAGGCCCAGATGCCTCCATAGCATCATCAGGAGACCTGGGCCTCAAAAGTTCTTTTCAAACCTCCAGCAAGAGAGCAGTAAAATGTGAGACATCTTTAAGTAGCAACAGAAATCCTCAGCACGGTGTGTTCCTTCCCAGTGAATTGGGCCCCAGTTAGGAGAAGGTGATAGGCCAAAGACATATCAAAATACTCCATAGCCTTTACATCTTGGTATTGCAATACAAACTTTGAGAAGAAAGTGAGGACTGCAGATGCTGGAGATCAGAGCTGAAAATGTGTTGCTGGAAAAGCGCAACAGGTCAGGCAGCATCCAAGGAGCAGGAGAATCGACGTTTTGGGCATGAGCCCTTCTTCCTGCTCCTTGGATGCTGCCTGACCTGCGGCGCTTTTCCAGCAATGCATTTTCAGCATTGCAATACAAAGTCCAGTCTGCTCTCTCCCTCTCCTAGCCAACTTCCCTCAATGAGGACAATCAGTGTTCATTAGTAGGTTTTTAGCCTCATAAGCTTCTAGCTAGCCTATGCTAGTGAAACCTTCCATCTCTTTTGGGTTACCATCCCTCTTGGAAATAGCTGGAAGTCTGCTATAGTTGGAATCAATCTCAAGTAGACAAAGAAAACACTCTAAGAGCTTTCAGTGCTACATTTTAAGCAAATTGATCGGATAGTCCACAGGACTGCTATCATAGCTTTAAACTCATCCAAATGCTGATCTCATTGGTTGATGACTTCACTTTGCAGTCAGAGTCCTGATGCCACAAACTTGTACACCATGAATCACATATGCATGCAGTGCATGGACATTATCACCTGTTTTCGCACTGATATCAAGCCCCGAGGAGGTTAAAAAAATGAATCAAGCAGTGGCAGGCTAAAAACACCAGCAAGAGGAATGCAGGATAAGGGTGGCAAGAGTGCTGTTCCAAAACTCTGTCACTGTCCCTCGGTTGTGGAGTCACCATTTTCAGGGAAAAGATCTCCCAGCTTTCGGGTACAGTTAGCAACCTGACTACCAAGATGTGCTAAACACAAACTAATGTTTCACAGTATTATCTTGGCTGCATCTGAGTCTTTTCAAAGCTTGAAGTAGCAGCTGAGAATTGCCCACCAGTACACAAAAAAGTGACAGCCAATGCAGCTGAGCAAGATATTTGTAAAAAAATGTGACTGTAAGTTCATTGTTCTCAGGGATCCAAGATGGCGGTGATCTAGAAAGAGCTCTGCACCACATCGCAAGTGGGATAAAATCCTAATCCATCCTACATCGATCACTGTGGGAAAGGTCACTCCGGGACCTAACAGTTCCTAACAGTTTAGGAAACTGTTAAAGACCAATTTACCTCAGTTTTCACTGTCCAGGGATGCCGAAGAAGGGAGCAGTTACATTCGAGGCGGGGCTCGTGACCCAGCCTGCAGGATCCTCCAACTCGATTTCCAACCAGGCCCTGGTAAAAGAGCTCACAAAACCTCGTGAGATGTTGGGTAAGCAGATAGAGGAGAGGGTGGCCCCAATCTCTATTATGCTGCAGATGCATGAACAGCAGCTGGGATACCTTGAGACAAGGACAGATGAGGTAGAGTGCAGGGTCACAATGGTGGAAGCTGATACCAATTCCTCCAATGATCAGATCTGGAGATGCAGGTCTGTAATTTGCTTGACCAGGTTGATGACCTTGAGAACAGAGGAAGGAGAAAAAATATTTGGATCGTCGGTCTGCCAGAGGGTAAGGAAGATGAGTGACCAGCGGAATTTATTGAGGACTGGTTGCCAAAATTCCTTAACTTGGAGGCTGGAATGAGAAGCTTGAAGATTGAGAGGGCTCACTGGCTCACTGCGCGGAGGTCAGGTCTGAATCAACATCCGCATACTATCTGGGTGTGGTTTCATCACTATAGAGATAAGGAGAGAGTTGTGGAAGCTTCCGGAATCCAACGGAAGTATCCAAATGCCCTTGTTTACGAGGGGTCTAAGATCATGTTCTTCTACGACTTCTCAGTGGAGGTGATCTAGAAAAGAAAATCCCATGATGGCCTCAAGAAAAGACTGAGGGAGCTCGGGATCCAGTACTCTCTGAGGTATCCAGTGGTCACCTTAAATGGATTGGTACATCTGTTTGACACGTTGGAGAAGGCAAGAGACTTTGTGGAAAAGTTAACTTAATCTGAACAATTTAGTATGTACCAATAGCAATGTTGTTTGGATATGTCTCTACGCTTTTTTTAAAAAAAGAGGAAGTCTGGTCGGGGCTTTTGTTCCTTTGATTTATTGGTAACAATCTGGTCTAAACTATGATTGGGGGTGGCTGAGATGTTTATTTTCAATTTCTATGTTAAGTTATGTTAAGGATGGGTGGGATACTCACTTTCCTTTCAAAATTTCTTTCGTGTATTTTCTTTCTTTTTCTGCTTGCATTTGTGGTGCGGTTCTAGCTAGGAGGAGAGAAAATGGGATAGCTAGATGCCTACTTATGGGCAGTTTATGCCCAGTTCAGATATTTAAATGCCCTGGCCACTGTATTGGCAGCGACATGGGAAGTTGGGGTTTGGGATGTGTAGATGCTCACTTTGGGTAAAGGGTGAGTTCCCCTATTCAATGCCATTGGTGCATTATATGTTGGTTTGTTTTTTGGTTTTTGTTGTATATAGTCTTTGACAGCTTTGTAGGTTTGGTAACTGCAGTGATTTTAGTTTATGTAGTTTTTATGTTCGATGGATCTTGCAACACTAAGTCTCGGTGATTTGTAATTATAGTTCCTCCTCTCTGGAATCTAAATGTTAGTGCAGAACGTTATGGTTAATGACTTGTTTAAGTGGTGTACCTGGAACATCAAGGGGTCTGACTCACCAATTAAGAGGAAAAAGGTACTCTTGTGTCTTAGAAAGGAAAAGGTTGATATTGCTATATTACAGGAGACACACTTCGATGATAGGGAGCATTTGAAACTACGGCAGATTGGCTTTGATCGGGTTTACTTTTCATCTTTTAATACCAGAAGTAGGGAAGTGGCTGTATTGGTTAGGAGGAAACTCCCCTTTAAGTTACTAGAGTGTGTTAAAGACATTTGCGGAAGGTTTGTAATCCTCAAAGCCTTGATAAATGGAGAAGAATATGGTGTTTTAAATGTTTACAGTCCTCCGGCCCATCTCCACAAGTTTCTGGTAGATGCGTTCACTAAATTGATCAGTCTCGAGTCCTGGCATATTGTCATAGGGGAGATTTTAATTGTCTCATGGATCCCACAGTAGACAGTTTGCCCAAAGGCCTCCCAATACACTCTGTACAAACTAAACAATTCGTGGATCTGTGTGTGGGGTTAGGGTTGGTGGACGTCTGGAGGCGTTGCCACCCTCCAGCAGGGATTTTACATTTGTTTTCCAATCCACACAGGTGTCACACCAGGATTGATTTTCTTCTGACCCCCATGGCAACCTTGGACTTGGTGGTATCTTGTACGATTGGTAATTAGATTAAATTAAGTTAGATTACTTCCAGTGTGGAAACAGGCCCTTCGGTCCACACTGACCCTCCGAAGTGCAACCCACCCAGACCCATTCCCCTACATTTACCCCTTCACCTAACTCTATCGGCAATTTAGCATGGCCAATTCACCTAACCTGCACATTTTTGGACTGTGGGAGGAAACTGGAACACACAGACACGGGGAGAATGTGCAAACTCCACAGAGACAGTTGCCTGAGGCAGGAATTGAACCACTGTGCCACCGTGCCGCCCACCCACTGTGCCACTGTGCCGCCCATGATCAGGCTCCAGTGTACCTGATGTTTAAGACTGGGTTACAGTGGGTCCGAGGCACTGGCGAATGGATCCCTTTATCCTCAAGGATAATACGTTTGTGCAGTACTTCTCTAAGGAATTTAGGGCAATCCTAGACATTAATTCAGGCTCAGTTAGCAGCCTGACCATCCTTTGTGAAACTACCAAAGCCTATGCCAGGGGGTAAGTTATCTCCTACTCTGCCAGTAAGAAGAAGCAGAAGAGTGAGCAGCAACGGCTCCTTGAAGCACGGTTGAAAGCAGCCGAGAAAGCTTACTTTGACAGGCTCTCATTGGCCAAGCTACAGAGGATTACGGCTCTGTGGTCTGCATTGAATTCCGTGCTCACAAGGCAGCAAAGAAGGAGCTTACTTTCGCAAAACAAAGGTTGTATGAGCGTGGTGACAAACCCGAAAAGTACCTAACGTATTTCACCAGGAAAAAGAGTGCCCCTCAAGCCAGTACGTTGATTAGGGAAGGTGCTAGGAACCTGTGATTCTAAAAAGATGAATACAGCATTTCAGAGATTTTACTCTGAATTATACCAGCCTGACAGTTGTGAGGAGGGGTGGGCCAGGATGGAATCTTTTTTTAAGGATCTAGAGCTTCCAGATGTGACCCCTGAACAAGAGTCTTTTCTCGATGCCTCCTTATCAGAGCAAGAGGTGCAGGAGGTTGTGAAACAGCTTCAGAGTGGAAAGGTGCCCTGTCCTGATGGACTTCCCAGCGAATTTTAGAAGGAATTTATAAGCATATTGTCATGCCCGATGCTCAACATGTTCAATGACTCGTACAGTCATGATCATCTGCCACCATCTTTAAGAGATGCCAATACTTTGCTTATTCTTAAAAAAGGGAAGGTCCCGGAGGACTGTCCTTCTTACAGGACCATTTCACTCTTAAATGTTGATTTCAAAATCCTCTCTAAGACTCTTGCAGTAAGGTCGGAAACTGTGTTACCTCCTGTTGCTAAAGAAGACCAGGCAGGCTTCATAAAGGACTGCAGATTCTCCAATAATGTTAGGAGGCTGCTTAATGTAATTCGGGCATGTCAACAACAGTCAATACAGGGACTGGTGATTTCTCTAGATGCAGAGAAGGCATTTGACCGAGTTATGTGGCCGTACCTTTTTTTTATACAGTAGACTGTTTTGGCTTGGGCGAAGCCTTCATAAGATGGGTAAAGGTTCTCTACAGTGACCCTCTCGCTGCAGTCATCACCACTAGGGTATGATCAAGCAATTTTAGCATTTTTAGAGGCAGCTGTCAGGGCTGTCCCCTTTCTTGCCATTGCTTTTTACATTGGAGATTGAACCATTGGTGGAGGCCATTCGTAGGGATCCCAATATATCAGCTCCAGAAATGGGGTCAAAATTATACTGGATTTCATTGTAAGTGGATGATGTCCTCATGTTTTTGTCAAATTCAGCAGTTTTGGTGCCTCACCTGATACAATGCATCAGCTCGTTTGGCACCTTTTCGGGGTACAAGATTAATTTTGCAAAATCAGAGGCTATGCCCATGGATGGTCTGCCAAAGGTGCTAGGTCTTGAGAGCAAATATTGATTACCATTTAAATGGTCACAGGGGTTTTTATGTATTTAGGCATATTTATCACTCCAGTTTTTGACTGGTTGCTTAAAGCCAATTTTGTTCAAGTATTCAACAAAATCAAAGGTGGGAGGGAATTCTGGTCTCATGGTTAGGTCAGATAGCTCTTATTAAGATGAACATTTTCCCACATTTGTTGTACCCTATACAAAAGCTCCCCCTGATTTTCAATAAGCAAACGTTCAGGAGACTGAATAGCTGGTTCAGCTCTTTTATATGGCATCTTAAGTGGCCCCTAATTAAATTAGCTTAACTGCAATTGCCTCACAGACTGGGGGGAGTGGATGTCCTGGACATTAAAAACTATCAACTGAGCTCGACTTTATCTTACGTGAATGATTGGGCTTATGGGGACTCTTTTCCAATATGGTTAGGTATCAAAACCTGTCAGGCAAAGTGCTCCCTTACTAGTTTGCTATTTTTGGACAGAATGAGGACAGTTAAGGAGTATTGCCATAACCCAATAGTTATCAATACTGTTAAAGCATGGAGGGCAATTCAACATGGTGAAGGCAATATTGGCAAAACATTTTTTTACGCCTATAGTGGGCATGCCAAGCTTTCAACTGGCGATGTTGGATTCATGATTCAAACATTAGGCAGCTAGGGGTGTGTTTTGCATGGGTGATTTATTTGAGGGATACGCAATGATGCATTTTGATCAGTTAGCATGGAAATACAAACTATTTAGCAGGGACCTCCTTCATTTTTTTCAAGTTAGGCGTTGATGTCTCCACAGAAATATGGGAAGATATCTGGGAAAACGCAAGAAAAACATCAATTTGCAATTGGACCCATGCTTTACTGTTGAAGATTCTACACAACCTGGGTCCACTTGGCTCCGGAATGTTTGGCAAAATTTAAACCATGTGTATCTTCAATATGCCCCAAGTGAAAAGTTAATATGGGCATCTTTACCTACTGTCTCTGGTCCTGTGGCAGGCTTTAAACATACAGGAGTGCTGTGGCAGGTGCAATGGAGGGGAATTTGGGTGTAAGGGTGGAGAAGGATCTAATCTCTCTCTCCTTCTTGGCCTGCCCAGTGTATTCCCTGCAGATGCATGTAAGAAAAACCTTTTCAACATCCTCACTTTGTGCGCAAGAAAGAATATCTTGTAAGGTTGGGTGTCCAAATATCCTGTCAGTTGGGTTGTCGTAAGATTGTTACAGAGCATATCCCTTTGGATTTTCTTACAAGTATTCAACACCATAAAACTGGGAATTTCAATAAGTCATGGCAGCCCTTCTTGGACTACCTCGACACAGATTTGTCTGCCACACTAATAATGGCTTTTATATAGCCATAACGATTGTGCTTTACGAGTCCAATATCCAGAGAGGAGGAACCGTGAATGTATGAATATGTAGAAAGTAATGGTCTCGATAATTGAGAGTTAGTGTTTTCTTTTGCTGAGCTGGATTATTATTATTTGTTAGCTTGTTGTTAGTTATTACTTAGTTAGTCAAATAGTTAGTTGGGGTTTGTTGTTATATTTTTATATATTTATACATTTGTACATGAGGGCGGTATGGTTTTTACTTTTTTTGTGTTCTTTCTTTGCACTGTTTTGAATTGTATTGTTTTATATTTGTTGTTATATTAAAAAAATCTATTTCTCGATAAATATATATTTTTAAAAAATCATTGATCTCTGTAAATGCCATCCATTTAGCTATTGTTTAACATGTGAAGTTTAGTGCCAGGATTGACGTTTGTCATACCCAAATCTGTCTGACTTTGTAAAATGTTACTGGAAACAACAATAATTTGTATATATATAGTTTCTTCTTCTGACATTACAACAGCAACTACACTTCAAAAGTACTTAATTGGCAGTAAAGTGTTTGAAATCCAAAGGGTTTTAAAACAAAATTGCTAAATAAGTGTAAGCTTCTCTTTTTAATGTAAAAAATTTGCAAAGATACTCCATCAGAGCAGTATCAACAAACTTTGATATTCAATTTCATAAGGAAATATTGATGTGGAAGACCTAAAAGGTTGGTCAGAGATATAGGTTTTAAAAAGTGTTTTGAAGGTGGGTAGTGAGGCAGAGAGCTAGCGAGGTCTTGAGAGGGAATTCTTGGGTCCTTAGCCAAGGCCCTTTGCAGTTACAATCACCAATGCTAATTAAAATAAGGTTATTCAAGGGCCAGAACTGAAGGAGCACAAAACTCTCAAGAGGGGCTGGAGGTAGTTACAGAAATACTACAGAGCAGGACAAGGTGAATGAGCCATTTGAATACAAGAACGAGAATTTTAAAATGAAGGGTTTGCCAGTCCAGGAGCCAGGGTAATATGGCAGGCAATGTGATGATAGACTTGGTTTAAACCAGACTTGGTTTAAATTAGTACATAGGCAACTGAGCTTTGATTGAGCTTGAATTGAGAAAGGGTAGAATGTAGCTGGTTAGGAGAACATTGAAAGAATCAAATCTAAAGGTAGCAAAGGCAATGATAAGGGATTCAACTGTAGGAGAGTTAGGGCAGTACTCATTGCAAACATGCAATATCGTGATAGGTGGTGAACAGATTTGGCATTGGATTTAGCAGAATGTAGAGTATCATCTGGTAGAATCTGCAAACCAAAACTCTGCATGGGCCCCCCACAAGGTAAATGCTGCGTTGACCTTAACTGTAGAACACTGAAATCAATTGTAGTGTTTCTATCAATGCTGTCCTTCACAGCAGCTAAGTACAGCCGGTGGGTTATAAAGTTCTATGTTAAAAAGCAAAAATTATACAAATGAAAAAGAAAACTACAAAGGTAAATCAGTTTCCAAAGATGACAAAAGAATCAAGCTCTCCCTTTACTGTAATGAATGTAGCAGATTAAACCCAACATAATTGATTCATTTCAGCTCCAGATTTCAGTGGAATATGCATTTCATTAGGAATTTCAGTGTATTAAATTAACTGTGCATGAATTCTTCTGCTTTGTACTTTCATACTATGAAATTTCTCAAAGCAGAGCAGTCCAATTAAACATTTGCAGCTCCATTTGTGGTGATTTTTATTCTTTGAACCCAGTATTGAACCTTTTTTAAATTGCAGTTGGATGAAACGTGCACTTATCTCTGCTCAACAGTGCAATTACTGCAATAATTAAAGTCGACACAATAATTTTAAACGTGCTGCAGTATGGATGCATTCGCATTCAGGAAATAATGATGCATATTAGGTCAATGCAGTCTCTTGCTGGAACAGCTTCTCAATTTTTCATTCTTTTTCTGCATACCTTTCTCTACAGCATTTGGGGATCAATGTGTTTTTACTTAGCGTGTTCTACAGATAGCTTTTTCTCTATGTTGTGCTTTTCATCATTGTGGAAGATACAGTTGTGTAAAAATAAGCTTTCTGTATTTGATGACTTATTTTAAAAAAAACAAGAATAGTTCACCCTCTTCTGCAAAAGGTTTAATGGAGAAATGCATTGCTTTCTGTCTCACTGCAGCGCTGACGCCAGGAGGATCTCAGTTTTCACCCCTGATCTATATCGAATATTTGAATAATTTGTCAGTACTTGCTAAGCTCAAACATAAAAATAAATAACGAGAAAAATGTGTGAAACAGCTGCCATTAAATGTGGATTGTTAACCCATCAAGATTTAATGTCTTAGGGAAAAGAGGAAAGAAAATTTGGGGCAGAGGGCTGGTGAGTCAGAGGTAAACACAGAAGCACTGTTGTCAAGTTTAGCAAAATGTTTCCTGTTAATTTCTTGATGTTAAAAAAAAAATTCCTGTCCTAAATTTAATCAGTTCTTGTATTCCTGTTTCCATTTGGTCAGACATTCACATGCAGATTAAGAGCTATCTATTTTATCAATGTGATCCCTGTTCAAAGGTTCATAGGTCTAGTCTAAGTTTTGACATTTGCAAATATGTTTGAGTTAATGATAACTCAGTAGCAAACTGCGCAAGAATTTAATTTTCTACCTTCAGTTTTACCCATCAATTACTTTTAGAACTGACAATGTGGCTGCCATTTCAAAAGGAATGAAAATCCATATTCTCTATACTTTTAAGATTAGTTGTTATTAGTTGAATGTATTGACCAGAAACTAACTTGTGAAAAATGACTTAACACATTAATCGTACTCATTTGTAATGTGTAACCTTTGATTCTGCAATTTGTTTGTGAACAGGGTGAATAATGGTCTAGAGTTACAGAGTCATCTAAGCATACAGTTAAAAAAAAGACCCTTCAACCCATCATGTCTATGCTGGTCAAAAACAATCCCCCTAACTATTCTAAATCCATAACTTTGTAACTGTGCACATTTCTTGACATAAAATATCTTGTGGTGCCACAGTAGCTATTTTAACTGATTTCTAACTACAAAGTTTTTAAAGCTATAGCAGGAAATTGGCAGATGGTAAAGATTGCCTCTTGTACCTCAACTGTTCTTTGATTTTGTGACCAAATCACTCCAATTCTTCAGTCTTCTTAACTGCCTTATACTGGTCACACTAGGTGGAGTGTAGGCTAGCCACTGGGATGCCCACTGTGCTACATTGCAATGAGAACATATCTGTTCCTTTTATATTTAAAAAGGAGCCAACAACCAAAAAGAGTGAAAGTGAATTAAAATTGCTGTCCTTCGCCCACCTGCACAATCTTACTCCCCTCAAGCATGTGGATCTCTAAATTAATGTATGGAGAACTGAAGGACTACATGGTGACCCTGTCAGATATTAAGCTTACTCACTCAGTAATATGCTCAGACTTCTGCTAAATGGAGCCTGTTATTATTTTAAAAGTTAGCTTAATTGAATCTCATTACTGGCTTCCTTTATTGTCAAGTATTTTGTGGTCTTCCAGATGACATCTTGATCCTGAAGAGATAGTATTGTTGAAATCCTCCACAAACGTCATCACCTTAATGTTTTCAAAGGTCTGTTAAACTTTAATTAATTTAAGTTATCAACTGCCATTTCCATTCCTCCGTATAGGTAGTTCTGGGTTTATGTGCATTTCAGCAGTGCAACTTGGCTATAACATCACTGAAAAATTAGGGAATGGTATTTTGGAGAACACTTACTTCCATTGGCAATTCCAACAGGGATTGGTTAATGCACTTTATTCTACTCATGTGTGCAGTGAAATGTCCGCGCTGGAGTCCATACATGTGCGACACCTGTGTCGGACTTTGTGCAACTCTGCGCATGCACCAATGTCAGCTTTCCGTGAGAGGTACTGTGCAGAAAGCAGCTTTCTTACATTTTTTAAAATGTGCTGTGCTAAATTTACTTTTGTTTCATTAATAAATATAATTCCAACCTTCATTCAGGTTGTGCTATATTTTGCATTAGACTTTTGTGTGATTTTTGAGTGATCATGAGTGATATAACTTGCTGGTCTGCCCCTAACCCCACTTTCTCCATTGGCCCATTATTTATGTTAAGTGACTTTTTGTTAAGCAAGGTTTCACTGGAACACAACTATGTCGTTATAGGAGAACTAACTGTATGTAAATTCTGGTCCATTCATATTCTCAAATTTCTGCACATAAACCTCCAGCATCAATACCAGCATCTTTACTTCCTCGTAATCACATTTATACTCTGTCTGTAAGAAGTGTCTACATCTCCAAAGCCTTTCTTGCCAAAGCATTTTGTAGGACTATAACCGGTTATTTCAGCCAATTCAAAAATCCTCTGCAATTTTCTTGAAGGACACAAAGCATATCCTTAGTCCCTCTTAACCAAGTTTGTGCAGTAGGTGAAAATTCCTCACCAAATCAAAGTTAAGAAGAGTTCTCTCTCAGCTATCTGAATCTATTTTCAGCAACTAAAATTAATATTTTCAGCACTCTTACTCCAAGATTTCTCATCTTTTTCTCTCTTCCTAATTTCTCTCTTTCCAAACAATATTTCATGGTTCTATTTCTTATTCAGTTCTGGCCAATTATCATCAATTACAATAGAAGTGATAATTTCTTCTTCAAGTCCTAGGTGCCCTGACGTTTCTTTTAGTATCCCATCTTTTGTAATTCCTTGTTTTGCATTAATAATCATATGCTCTTTCACAGCGTGTAAATCTTCTTTCTTGCAAATATTTCAAGTTTTGATCCACCCTCTCAGTGAAGGGTTGAGCTTCACAAGTACTGAAGTCAATTTTCTAATAAAATAGCGAGAGTACACAAAATCTTGTTTGGTAATTGCTGGAAATTTCCGTGAACCCATTGTACAGTTTCTGAGTTCATATTCTGAATGAGCTCCCAATTTTGTAACAATTCCCATGGAGAAACTATAAACCAAAGGAATCAAATTTACTTAGTAAGCTCTCATCCCCAAGTGAAGCAATTATCAACAAGATTCTCGTTCACAGTTTTTACTTTAACATGAGTTAGAACCTGGGAAATAATTTTTCTAATAAAAAGAGGAAACTTTCTCTTTAACAAACGTTATCATAGATAACCACAATATAACTAAAGAGTTTCACAACATGCTGTGCTCTATTCACACAGGTACTCAAAACTTCAATCCAACAATAGTTTTCACAGGCATGATCACCAGCAGTAATGAGCAGTTATGAACTCTGCATAATGACAGTTCTGATTACGTAGTTTTCCAAAATTCCTTTTCAATGAAACCAAAATAAAAACCTTATCATAGTTCTGTCACTTTCTGTACAAGGCCTTGGTGAAATCACACCCGGAGTATTGTATGCAGTTTTAATCTCCTTATCTGAGGAAGATGTTCTGGCTATGCAGGGAGTACAAGAAAGTTTTACCAGACTGATTCTTGGGATAGCAATGTAAAGAGAGACTGGATTGGTTAGGACTATACACATTGGCGTGCAGAAGAATGTGGGGGGTATCTTAAAGAAACCTATAAAATTGTAACAGGACTACACAGGGCAAACACAGGAAGAATGTTCCTGATGACCAGGGAATCCAGAACCAGGGGTCACTGCTTAGGGCTACAGGGTAGGCAATTTAGGACTGGGTGATAATGGAGAAATTTCTTCACTGAGAATGGTAAGCCTGTGGAATTCTCTGTCATAGAAAGTTGAGGTTAAAACATTAAATGTTTTCAAGAAGGATTTAGATACAGTGATTAAGGCTAAAGGGATCAAAGGTTATAGTGAGAAAGCGGAAACAGGATACTGAATTGGATGTTTAGCCATGGTCATAATGAATGGCAAAGCCAGCTTGAAGGGCCAAATAGCCAGCTCCTGCACATATCTTCCATAGTTCTAAAGCAATCAGCTCTTTTAACATCTCTGAACAATTCATACAGTTTTTTTTCAGAAAGCTTACAAAATATCTTCAAGAACCTCCAGATTCTTTCTGCTGAACAGAAAACTGACATTTCCTTCAGGTTTGTTTCTTCTCTTCAAAGAATTTGTTGTTTTTTTTGTCCCTCTTGACCCTGCCTTTCTGTCCGCATGTGTACACTGATCATCTGAACTCTGCTGTGAGCTCTCCAATGTGTCTGAAAGCCACATGGCGCCTTACATTACTTCCCTTCAGTTAGTACTGTTTCGAGATCAAAAGTTGCAATGTCACATGGACGAGTACTTCTTACTAACTAGGAAAATTACAGCAGATCCCTTTAGAATTAATGCAAACATCTTAAATACTTTAAAGTCTTTCTCAGACATTTCTTAAAAACAATTTACAGATTCCACAGACATTTTAAAGTAATTGCTCACTTTCCTTACTGTACTGCTTTGGGATGAAGTGATCACAGGTCAATCATAGCAGGTCAAACATAGTAGCCTCTGTTCACCACAAACAAGATCATTAGAGCAAATGAAACTCTCAGAATTGGGAGTTCTCATTTCTGTGGCTCTTGGAGTACTTGGCACATGATTATTGGGGAGTGTACCTGTTGGATAATGGCAGAAAGTCATTACCATCAAGTCAACCATGTTTGGCGTAATTTCACCTTTTGTTTCTTAACAACAAAAAAAAATTGGCTAATAGCAGACTGGCTGCCAGGTGCATATTCTGGCTGATTTTCTTTTCCATTCAAAGCCAAACAGGTGTAAAATGAGCAGGTGCTGAAAGTTAAACTTAACCACAGGAGAAATTTGGGTTTGATATTTCCTAGAAGGATTTGGCATAACTGTAGCATAATAACTTTGTGCTGTTATCCTGAGAGAATGTCATAGTCAGAGTCATACAATACGGAAGTAGACTCTTCAGTCCAACTTGTCCGTGCCAACTAAGTTACCCAAATTGAACAATTTGCACTTGTCTGTGTTTGGCCCAAATCCCTTTAAACCTTTCCTATTCATGTACTTGTCCAAATGTATTTTAAATGTTAAATGTGGGCAGCACGGTGGCACAGTGGTTAGTACTGCTGCCTCACAGCGCCAGAGACCCGGGTTCAATTCCCGCCTCAGGCAACTGACTACGTGGAGTTTGCACATTCTCCCTGTGGCTGCGTGGGTTTCCTCCCACAGTCCAAAAATGTACAGGTCAGGTGAATTGGCCATGCTAAATTGCCCGTAGTGTTAGGTAAGGGGTAAATGTAGGGGTATGGGTGGGTTGTGCTTCGGCGGGGCGGTGTGGACTTGTTAGGCCGAAGGGCCTGTTTCCACACTGTAAGTAATCTAAAAAAAAACTATACCTGCATCTACCACTTCCTCAGGCAGTCTATTCTATATGTGAACCACCCTCTGTCTGAAGAGGTTGCTCCTCAGGTCCCTTTTAAGTCTTTGTCCTTTCACCTTAAAAATATGCCCTCTAGTTTTGATTTCCCCACCCTCGGGATAAGAACTTTGCTATTCACCAGATCTATGCCCCTCATGATTTTATAAACCTCTATAAGGTCACCTCTCAACCACCTATGCTCCAGGGAAAAAGATCCAAGCCTATTCAGCCTCTCCTTATAACGCAAACCTCCAGACTCGGCAACACCCTGGTAAATCTTTTCTGGTTGGCACGGTAACTCAATGGTTAGCACTGCTGCCTCACAGCACCAGGGTCCCAGGTTCAATTCCAGCCTGTGTGGAATTTGCACATTCTCCCTGTGTCTGCGTGGGTTTCCTCCCACAGTCCAAAGATGTGCAGGTCAGGTGAATTGGCCATGCTAAATTGCCATAGTGTTAGGTGCATTAATCAGAGGGAAATGGGTCTGGGTGGGTTACTCTTTGGAGGGTCGGTGTGGACTTGTTGGGCTGAAGGGCCTGTTTCCACACTGTAGGGGAATCTCATCTAATCCTCTCCAGTTTAATAACTTATTTTCTATAGCAGGGTGATCAGACCTGTACACAGTACTCTAAAAGTGGCCTTACCAACATCCTGTACAACCTCAACATGACATCCCAACACCTATATTTAAGGCTTGGTTCTTTTGGTTCTTCTCAGTCCTTCATGTCTTTTTCCAGTTCAGTCAATTTTCTAAAGTTTAGTGATTGTTTTCTAGTGGGGAAAGACTGTAATTCACTGGTTTTAATGTAATAGATCTCTTCTGATATCACCAGTAGCTCAGCCAGGATCCTCAAGCACCATGCCAAGCATGAATGTTATCCCATTTTAAAATTAATATTTGTCTCTGTAGAAAGGATCAGAGAGTACATGTTCTGTATTTAAAGTTATTTCTATATAATCCAATATATAAATGCTACGAAAACAGTTGGTGACTTGTACTGAATTTGTATAATTGCAGGCTTGTTTACAGGTCTGTACATTTGGTCCCCTTGTAATGGGAAATCTTTCAATGTTTGATTATGTGTTCTTATTGTCTCTTTGTTCTGTGTACTGTTGCTCAAGCTTGGAGGTAGTTACAAAGAAACAAATGCTGAAAGCAAGCATTCAGATTGCGACTGCTACAGATTTTTTCAAAGAACATGTAAATAAAACTCCAGTTGCATACAATAAAACCTATTGTGTGCCCTCTCTTCATATTTCTGAAGCACAAAATACAATACCAAGAATGAAGATTTCCAATTCTCAGTCATGCCATTAGCAAGCAGCATTGAGGAAAGGCTGGGTACTTCATGACAGATCATCAAACAACCAAAGATGACATTTGCACATTTTTCTGTGAGCAGCCATAATAATTAATAATTATAATTCTCTAACCTTCTATACTGTGGTTATGAGTAGTTTAGGGATACTGCAACGTAAAGAAAGAGATATAAATTTAGAATCAAAAGTTGACTCAGTGTTGTACCCTTACAACAAAACTATTATCCACATAATGTATTCACATGACTAGTATATGATGGTCTCATGGTACAGCATTATGATGAGAGAATTTGCTCAATATTTTTCGAAATCTTTCTTGGGATGTGATCATTCCCGGCATTGCCAGAATTTTTTGCCCAGCTCTCGCTGCCACTAAGCAAGCCTATTCAACTGAGTGGCTTCCGGACCATTTAGCCAGCAGTTAAAAGTGAACCACATTAGTGGCAACATTCAAAATACAGGGGAAAAGTAGGTGAGTTTGCCGTGTACAGCTCTCAAATAGCCCATGAAAACTGTAATATCAGACAGAAAAAAATCAAAATATTGAAAGAGAGATTGCCCATGTATTTTCACATGTAGGAGTAGCATGTGTGGGAGAGATGGGATCGAGGACCAGAGCTGCTCTCCCAATATAGATTCTATTTGTCTCATGCTAAATACTCCAAATCCTCCAATGATAAGTTCCCTCTCTCCTGCTCTTGCTGCTCCTGCAAAGACAGAATCAACAATTTGGGAAGCAGCAGAAGCAACCGTCAGGCAATCTATGTTTTAAAGTCAAAGGATAGTTATTCCGCCCTGACCCACTGCTCCCAGGCCAAATACTTTTGCCTGGGTCATCACAATGCTTTCACCATCCCCTTGATGATGAAAGGATGCAGGTAGTGGTCAAAAACTGAGAAGGAAGCACAGAACATGGATCAGATCAGGTCACATTTTAACTGAGTTGCTGGGTTGCGTAGCACAATCCATTCTTTTCACTTATAAAACAATCCTGACTCTATCAACACCGAGAGTCATAGAGTCATAGAGATGTATAGCATGGAAACAGACCCTTCGGTTCCAACCCGTCCATGCCGACCAGATATCCCAACCCAATCTAGTCCCACCTGCCAGCACCTGGCCCATATCCCTCCAAACCCTTCCTATTCACATACCCATTCAAATGCCTTTTAAATGTTGCAATTGTACCAGCCTCCACCACTTCCTCTGGCAACTCATTCCATACCCGTACCACCCTGTGTGAAAAAGTTGCCCCTTAGGTCTCTTTTATATCTTTCCCCTCTCACCCTAAACCTATGCCCTCTAGTTCTGGACTCCCCGACCCCAAGGAAAAGGCCTTGCCTATTTACCCTATCCATGCCCCTCATAATTTTGTAAACCTCTATAAGGTCACCCCTCAGCCTTCAACACTCCAGGGAAAACAGCCCGAGCCTGTTCAGCTTCTCTCTATAGCTCAAACCCTCCAACCCTGGCAACATCATTGTAAATCTTTTCAAGTTTCACTTTCAAGTGAACCCTTTTAAGTTTCACAATATCTTTTTGATAGGAAGGAGACCAGAATTGCATGCAATATTCCAACAGTGGCCTAATCAATGTCCTGTACAGCCATAACATGACCTCCCAACTCCTGTACTCAATACTCTGACCAATAAAAGAAAGCAAAGCAAATGTCTACTTTACCATTAAGTGTATAAGTCCTGCTAAGATTTGCTTTCTCAAAATGCAGCACCTCACATTTTTCTGAATTAAACTTCGTCTACCACTTCTCAGCCCTATTCAGATTTAATGCACCAGTTGATCTTCTTTGTAAAAACTGCACATCGGTATCAAATCCAAGTGCACCGTTCAAGTATCACCCTTAACCATGAAGGAATCATTCAGCATGTAACCTTGTTATACCACCCCTGGGGTAGATGCAGTTTGTGAGGGGAATCAGGATTGACTGGTTTAGCCTTCAGATTTCTTCATGCAAAGGAACGCTTTATTGGTGCATTACCAGTTTAAAAATGGGGTGGAGGCAGACAATATGGGGTTAGCTTCCATACCTATTACCAAGCCTGGAGCCTTCAATTTTGAATGCTCATCCTCAATTGTTTTGATTATTTAAAGTGTTCCTTCTGATAGTGTATTAGTTAACAAACTCATCATT
Organism: Chiloscyllium punctatum; assembly: GCF_047496795.1. Taxonomy (NCBI): domain Eukaryota; kingdom Metazoa; phylum Chordata; class Chondrichthyes; order Orectolobiformes; family Hemiscylliidae; genus Chiloscyllium; species Chiloscyllium punctatum. Next base: position 79,779,994 of record NC_092745.1, read on the forward strand.
TCTACTTCTTAAAATGGCAATCATTACTATTTTGTGGAAGCAACAGTAATTAATTAGCTGTGGAGGAACCAAGTGTCACTCTTGTCGCTGCACATCCTGCTAACTGTATTCTCGAGTGGCACACAATGAATGATAAACAGTCTTCAATAAACTCTGCCTAACAAGTTACAAAGTGATGACTGCTCACTACTTATTATAGTTTGCTCTCTATTTGTTTTCTCTCACTCATTTAACACCATTTTCCTGACTGCTGGTTGTGCTATCTCCAGCCGTTGGGTCAGGGTCAGGGCTTGGACCCTTGAAGATAAAATCTGGCTTTCAAATTATTTTAAAGGCAGCCCCTTTCTTAGGGGATCATTATTGCAGCAGGCATCTTCTTTGTGAGGATGAGATGTGGGGCTTGGGAAATGGAGGAACACTGATATCCTCCTCCACCTGACAACATTTGAACCCAAGAACTTCAATACAAATAGCAGAGTGCAGTAGCTCATTCCTTTCTAGTCTGTAAATGAAGGAGACCTGCATTTTGCAGTGTACTGTAATTATTTATATGCTGAAATGGTTAACTGTGCCAACACTATTTTATATTTTATTACTGTCTAGACCTACGTAATCATGGTTATGAATGGTGAATTATGATTACTTTTATTTTTATTACCATCAAAATTTGGCACCTATTACCATGATCATTTTACTTTCAATAAACAAATTACCTATCTATCTTCTGATCCTGAAACCATCCTTGAGGAATGGTTCCTTGTACTCCAGTATTTACACTTATTTAATATACTGTCACTTGTACCTAACTACAGTGAAAAGCTGCCATGTTCCAGCACCATCTTTGAATACAGAATAAATTATTAAATAAAATAGTAAAATATTGAATAAATTACTATAACATTGATATTCCTTAGGCTGAATTAGCTTCAAAAGTTCATCTTTCCCTCTCCATAGATTTCACCCTCTCAGCTCCTCCAGTCACAACCGTCCAACATTGTCCTGGCAATGTGCGCCTTTACTGTCAGCACCGGCACCATTGTTTCCGCTTCAGCACGCTGCGCGAGACCCACACCTCGCTTTGACGCTGGACAATGACTGATGGCTCCTGGCTCATCCTCTGGTGTCACCACCAGACATAGAGATCCACTGGGATCCAGCCTCCAGCAGGTAGACATTAGGAGGAGGTCCCAGGGTAACCAAAACTGCAAAAACGTTACCAAGCTGGAAAGATAGTGATGAAGCAGTGTGGTTGCGGCCAAATCCAGCACATGAGCCATGAGTGACCATGCCCCGTGCTCAGTAGCCAAATGCTGCTGACCCTGCCGCCGCCATCTTGGAAGAGAGATTTAAATCAATTATCTGTCGCTGAACGCATAAACGTCAGAGAACTGTATGAAAGGAATTTGCAGTCCAGAGAAAAATGAACATGAGTGAAAGTATGAGCCTCAACAGTGTGCATGCTAAGCTGGAGTTTGGGGAGGTGACAAAAGCTTAAGTGAATACATTTCAAACTTTTATAGTCATACAAAATGTGCTCCGGGATTGAAATTAGTTGATGTAGGCTAGAATCCACAAATCAAGATATTTAATTCAGAATTTAAAGATGAGTGGATGAACCAAGGACAACTAACATGGCAAATAGTTCAGCACAAATAGTGCTTGACAAACTTTGGTTGGCTCAGTTGGCTGGATAGTTGGCTTGTAATGTAGAGTATACCAACAGTATGGGTCAATTCCTGTACTCACTGAGGACTTTCATGAAGGACTCTCCTTCTCAACCTCTCCATTCACCTGAGTGTAGTGGCTGTCAGGTTAAACCACTACCAGTTTCCTCTCTCTCTCATTCGAGAGCTGACTGTGGTGGCTTTATCTTTACTAAACCTCAGGAAAGATCTATGAATTTTGCCAAAGGTACAACAGATTCATCAACTGATGCCTCGGCTTAGGAGATAAGATTTGCAAAGATTCACTTAAGTTTTGCAAATTGTGGGGGTGATTAAATATAATGATAGCTGTTTTTGATGGAATTGACATAGAGAAATAAACTACAGAGCACAATCTAAAAATTAGAATCGTACATTTAGGGGTTAAAAGAGGAAAGATTTTCCATGCATACAGTACTGGAAATCTGGTACTCAATCCCATAAAAAGGTTGTGCATTTCGGATCAGTTGAAATTGTCAAGACAGATATTGACAATTCATATGATATGGCACAATGTTCAATGAATTTGGAGGTACAGAAAGGCAGGGGGATTTGAATGATCCATTCCAAAGTCAATGTTTATAAAATGTAGGATCTTGTGTGCTTTTTCTAAAGTTAAGTTTTATCATTGTGTCCTTCTTTTAAAAATGAAGCAGCCAAATGCCTAAAATTTTCTGCTTTCTTTAAATTTATCTCTTAGTATTATCTCCTTCCTCATGAGACAGAATGCCTCACACTTACGCTCATTAAAATAGACTGGGCACTGCTATTTCACAAGCCACAAACAGGATGAATATATTTTGTATGGTTAGTTGAAAAGATAAAACAAAAAATTGTGTATGAACAAAAAAGTTGTATTTAATCTGGTTACATTTTTTTGAGTAACTGTCATGGCCCAAAGCCGACTTCTCAAAAAACTACCACCTAGTAATGAGCTGGGGATTTCTTAAATGTCAGAAATGCATCTGCATGAATGCTTTGTTTGCTTAAATTAATTAAAACTAAGAGAGTTAGAACACTTAATTATTATTCTGTGAGACAGTTCAAAACTGCATAAGTAGGAAATGAAGGCAAGTGAATTTTAAAGACTATGGATTATCTATTAACTAATAATTCCAGCTTTCTATATTTGCCTTAGATAATGCAATGCCTTATCTGTCATATTGTAGTAAAAGAATCCTAAAGGGATCATTTCTCCAATCCCCCACCTTTCTTCCACCCTTATAAATGAAAAATGTGTTTTTAGAGATTAATCCAGAAAAGCAAAAATGGGTCTTTTTATATTAGCTCTGTGTAGTTTGCAAGGTGAAAGAGAGCCATTAATTACTTTTCTGAGCAAACAGCACGAAAACAGCAGAACTGCAGCCCATTTCTTTTATGGTTCTATTATTTTGCCACCAGACAAATTTAGGAAGTCAGCTTTATTGTCCTCATCCTCTCATTATTCAAAGTATAGAGATACTAAATGTGTTTTAAAAATTCATCTGTTGATCAGGTTGTAACCTGCTTTATAAATACCCAGAAAGTAATTTCTGTTTCCCTTTGGTGGTATAATCACTTACAGACAGGGATCAACAATGCGAGCTACATACAAAAGCCAAGAGTGGAGTTGATTGATCAGTTAAGCATTTTTTTTTGTGGGAATAAAGGAATGAGATTCTTGGATTTGTTAATGAATGAGTTATGCATAAAAGCAAGGACAATTTGCTAAATCTCTTTACAGTGCTGGTTATTATGTTCAATTCTGTGTCCCAACTTTGGCAGTGATGTAATGTATTTGGAAAGGAAGAATTTTACTAAAATGATATTGGAGATAAGGAACCTGAGATATGATGGGAGACCGGAGATGTTAGCATTGTTCTCCATAGAACTAGAAAATTTAAAAGGATTCAACAGAGGTTTTCAAAAGCATAAATTGGTTTTGTTAAACTATGTATTTCTACTGACATAATATCATAACCAGAGGACTCAAAGTTAGGCAACTGAGCATTTTCTCAGGGCATTCAAAATGCTGCACCATGAAATGAAAAATATTTGGGAGCGTAGTCACCATTATAAAGTAAGAAATACAACATTCAATTTGTGCACAGCAAGGTCTCACAAGCTGCCACAAGATTGTGTCCAAATACTCTGTTTTAATGATGTAAGTTGTTGGATAAATATTGGCCCGGGCAATGGAGAAAGTTTAAATCCTTATACCAGAGTCCTAGGAGTCTGCCACTAATTATTTGATATGAAAACAGAAAGTGTTAGAGAAAATCAGGTCTGGCAGTAGCTGTGGAGACAGAAACAGAGTCAACATAGAGTCTAACATGATTCTTTGAACACTAACACTTATCACCTGAAAACAGTTTTGGAGACTACACTGCTGTGAAGAGAGAGAAGGCAAGGGCATGGTTTAGGACAATCTCCACTAACGTTATTCAGACATTGATGCCAATTCTCCACCACACAGTAACAGCCAACAGTGTAATTGGAGAACCAAAGGTCGACCAGCAATATATGACATCAGATTGAGCACATTAATACAATATATATGACTGCACTAATTACAGGGGAACCTCGATTATCCGAATGAGATGGGCGGGCACTATTTTGTTCGGATAATCGATCATTCAGTTAACTGATTAAATGCCTTTCCTCTGGGGCTCGGAGTTTTTAAAGTCTGCTCCCCATTTAGGAGACAAGGCAGCAGCACACAGCGCTCGAGACCCTGACCCAGGACCCTGTCCAATACCGCACCCCCGCCTGCCCCCGGCCCCAACTCCAAACAACACTGACCCCCGACCCCCAACCCCGTCCAACACCGGCCCCCGCCTGTCACTGCCCCCTGGCCCCAAACCCCGCCCATCCCAACTCTACCCCCACCTGCCCCCCCCAGCCCCACACACCCCACCTGCCCCCGCCCCAATCCTGTTCAACCCCACCCCTGCCTGTCTCCAACCCCGTTCAACCCCGCCACCCGGTCGCCCCAACCCCATCCAACACTGCCCCCGACTGCCCCCAGCCCCCTCTCCAGGGCAGCCAGACTATACACCAACAACAAGATTGCTGCTGCTGCCTTTGTGGGGTAAATCTCCAAAAAGCGCACACACGCACACACACACACACACACACACACACACACACACACACACAAATTTTTACTGCAACTTTTTGACAGGTTTCACGTTTGCCCTGTACAGGACAATGTTGAAGAGGTTATCTGGGAACAGGGGTGGGTGGGAGAACTCCTCTGCAGAACTCCAGGGAAAATGTGAGGAGAGAGAGGGCAGGAGGTCAGTCATTTGGAGATAGTGCCTGATTAATCATTGTAAACAAAAGGCATGATCACTGTTGGAAACACATCTTTGATGTAATGTTTCCATCGGGACCTCCAAATCTCCTTTGGATAATCCAATTTTCAGATAATTGGTATTCGGATAATCGAGGTTCCTCTGTAAAGAATATACTGTACTTCCAGATGTCCCAGTGAGAATTACCTCGGGCTTTAAATAAATGCAAACTTCATTTCAGATGACCAACTTGTTTCTAGGACAGTGTTTTGGGGAACAACATGAAACAAAATCTTCTATAAGCATCTAATTGATACCACCAATGTCCTCTCCAACTCTAATATATTTTGTTCTGTCCGTACTCAGTCTCTTCTTTTTAATCTTTCTCAAATTCTTACGAGCAATCAGTTGTTTCCATGAGTGTCCAGTTCTGGCCTATGGAAGTCCCATGTATCCACAACAATTTATTTTCAATGAGATAACCTTCTCAGACTGAGAAAATCTTCTTCTGGTGTAATCACCTTTCTACACACATTCAAAACTCTCCACAGCTGAATCAATAGAGTGTTATCAGGAATAAAATAAGCACAATTTGAATGAAGTGCAGGATTGAAGACAATTGCAATAAATATCTTATAATGGGGTTTATCAAGGACTTAGAGATTCAAAATTTAATTTACACGTAGAATGTAAGCAAAATACAGTAACAACACCAGTTAATTTGATGTGATGGAACAGCTTAAACATGAAGACATGCTCAGCATTAATGTTTAACTTGTGCAAGCAGTAGCTCTGGACTGATAACTTCAACTCAAGCATCTGTAATTCATCAGATATTTTGATACAAACTGTTTAACTGTAAAACTTGCCATGTTAAAGTGTAGTATTATGAAAACCTAACATGGTCCAGTCACAGTGCTGATTAACAAATATTCCCATAAAATACTAATAAAAACTACTAACACTTGGTTGCTAAAGTCCATTTCTTACCACTGATCAACATGACTGAGGATAGATCAAGATTTAACTTCAGGTTTCTACAAAATTATCTGGATGCATAAGTGACAGTTCAAGCAGCTTATTTGGCCTAGGGAATGGAAAAAAAAATGCCAATTGCATCTGTGTGGAAACTGAGCAACAAATATTTCATTGCCTGGGCAGACATGTGACAAATGGTTACTTAACCGAAAATGTGAATGTCACAGTCTTGACAATGAGACTGGGATCCGAATGGCTGAATGTTTCTCTAGCATTCAAATAAAGGAGCAGACGGAGGTCATTCAGTCCCTTCAGTCAGCTCTGCCATTCAATAAGATCATGGCTGATCTGCTTGCGTTTTAAATTTCACACTCACATCTACCCATGATCACCTTTGATATCCCCTTTCTAACAGGAATCCATCTAATTCTAATTTAAAAATATTCTCATGTGGTAAAATTCTAAAGTTGTGCTACCCTCAAAAACAAAATTTCTCTTGATCTCTCTCTTAAAAGATGATCATTTACTTAAAACAGTAACCCCTAGTTTAGGGGTCACTCAAAAGGGGAAATATCTTTTCACGTCCTCTTTGTCAAGAGCATTCAGGATCTTACACACACCAATGAAGTCACTCCACATTCTTCTAAATCTCAGTGGAAAGAAGCCCAGCCAATCCAAACCATCCTCATTGGACAGTGCACTCAATCCAGATGTTAATCTAGTAAACCTCCTCTGAACCATCTCCAATGCAGTTACATCTTTCTTTAAATAAGGAGACCAAAACTGTACACTATATTTGGGAATATGATCTCACCAAGGCCCTCTACAATTAAGGCATAGCATCTTTATTTTTATGGCAGAAACTGTGGACAGGAAAAAAAACAGACTTAACTTTGAGTCCGGTATGACAATTTTTCAGAACTGGACTTTAGAAGTTCTGAAAGAGTTATACTGAACTTGAAACATTAACTCTCTTTCTCTGTCCACAGATGCTGCCAGAGCTGCTAAGTTTCTGCAGCATTCTCTATTTTTCAGATTTCCAGTCAACAGTATTGTGCTTTAAACTTTACTTTTAGTGTTCAATTTCTATTGTAATAAAGAAAAGCAACCCATTAGATGTCTTGATTACATGAACTTACATAAATATATTTTGTGATTCATGCACTAGAACACCTCAAACCCTCTGCACCTCAAATTCTGCAGCTGTTCAACGTTTAATTTTTCTGCCAAAGTGAATAACTTCAGATTTTCCCACATTAGTCCATTAGACCATAAGATATCAGAACAGAATTAGGTCATTCAATCATAGCTGATATGTTACTCAACAACATTCTCCTGCCTTCTCCCTGTAACCTTTGATCCCCTTACTAATCCAGAACCTATCTATCTCTGTCTTAAATACACGCAATGACTTTGCTTCCACAGCCTTCTGCTGCAATAAGTTCCACAAATTTACTACCCTCCGGCTGAAGAAGTTCTTCCTTATCTCTAAAGGGTTGTTCCTTCAGTTGAAGTTGTACCCTCACGTCCTAGTCTCTCCATGTTTGCTCTACCCAGGCCTCTCAGTACCTTGCCCCTAATGCATGGACTCTTATTTAGCAGCCTCCTGTGTGGCACTTTGTCAATGTTGTTCTTTAAATCCAACTAGATCATGTCTACTGGCTCTTCTTTAAATAACTTATCTACTCAAAGAATCCTAACAGAATTGTCAGGCATAATTTCCCCTTGATGAAGCCATGCTGACTCAGGCCAGATTTTTCATTTACTTCCAAGTACTCCACAGTTTTATCCATAGTAATAGATTTTATTACCCAATAACTGAAGTCAGGCTATCTAGCTGTTAATTTCCTGTATTCTGCCTCCCTCCCTTCTCAAACTCTTAACCCACCTATATCTATCTTTTTCACAACATATTTTCCTATCTACTTGTGTCGTGCGACTTTAGTTATAATAACTGTGCTCCCACATCTAGCTTGCTGATGCAAATTGTAAAAGTTGCGCCTTTAACACAGATCCTGCAGGACACCACTTGTCACATCCTATGAATGAGCTGAAATTAATTTTTGCACTTTTTGAGATCCAGCTCATCAGTTATCCACCCTGATACATTACGGCTTACACCATGAGCTTTTATTTTCTTTATTAACCTTAATTGTGACACCTTATCAAATGCCTTCTGCACATCCAAGTACAGTATATCTATAGGCTTCCTTTTATCCACAGCTCATGACTTTAATAAACAGGTTAAACTGGGTTCCTTTTTTACAAAACGGTGCTGACTCTTCCTGATTACTTTTGGGTCTTCTAAGTGCCAAGGTATAACTTCTTTAATGATCATTTCTGACAGCTGTCCCATGACAGGCACCACGCCAATTGACTTATAGTGTTCTGTTTTCTGTCTCCCTCCGTCCTTGGTTACAGGAAATATATTTGCTATTTTCCAGTTTGATGGAATCTTTCCTGAATCTCGGGAAGTTTGAAAAATTAACACCAGAGCATCTATTACTCTATTAGCGACCTGCTTTAAGGGCCCTTGGATGAAGTCAATTTGAACCCTGGCATCTGTCAGCCTGTAGTGAGAGCTGAACCAGGCAAATAACTAAAGAACAATACAATCTCTTGTAGCTTTATCTTATTGCATAGGCATTTAAGGAGTCTATGGGACGATCCAGGGCGACTACCTAGCCCCAAGGGTAGAAGAGCCCCAAGGGTTTGCAGTCCCTATGGAAAGATGGGCAGCATGTAGTAACACTTGCTTCACAATTGGAATTTTACTCAGTTCTTTTCTCTCTTCCAACTCCTGATTTACAGCTATTACTGGAATGTGTTCTGTTTATGGTCTAGACAGAAGCAAAATATTTGCTCATTTCAACTAATCCGACTTAAGAATGTGTTATCAGTGGGAGAACACAAGGTAGATGCCTCATCTCTCAAACATTATTTGAAGTGCAAGGTGTCTACCACCCATGGTGTCTGGAAACTCTGAAGCTCTTTAACACTTTAGACTAGGGTTTCATCCAGTGTACCTCTTAGATACCCACACAATGAGATAAAGCTATTGAGGAAAGGCCTTTTCTTCAGTTACTTGCCTGACCTGGACCTCACTGTTCAGGGCTGCATACTTGCCTTTGTAGGGTCCAGTATGTTCTACCTCACTGAGCAGACAGCTGAAGGGGAGGAATAGGAACTCCTTACTTTGGCAGGCTCATCCTACTCTGACTGCTTGCTATTATTCATTTGCAGGGGGCACATATCAGAAATGCAACTTACAATCTCTTAGAATTCAATTTTAATCCTCTCTGCACGAGAGGATAGCGTCAAGTGAAGGATAAAATCTTCAAACTCCCATCTCAAAAAGCTGTGTAAGCCTAACTGCACTTATTAAAAGTGGACAAGGACCTTTTAACACAAAGGTGATTGAGAATAATATCAACGTCCAACTTGGGAAACATCCATATGGACACAGTCTGCGTTCAGCAATTGTACTTCAGTGGAATGAGACAACTGTTGGAATAGGGTAAAAACAATGACTGCAGATGCTGGAAAGCAAATACTGGATTAGTGGTGCTGGAAGAGCACAGCAGTTCAGGCAGCATCCAACGAGCAGTGAAATCGACATTTCGGGCAAAAGCCCCTGTAGGAATAGGCCAAGGTCGGTTAAAAATAATGTCCTTCCCTTTGAACTACATGAAGTTTGAAGGTGAAGAAGGAGGAGCATCCCTAAGGTCTCTCAATATATCCTTGGACATGCCCAACCATATCTTCCTCCTGCTTTCAAAACAATTCTCATCCATACAGAACTGCCTGCTGAATGACCACTGAACTGATCTCTGTGGAAATCACTCCAACCAACTGGAGAAAGCTGATGACTGGGCATGCTTCCAGCAATGAATGTTTGAATGAAGCTCTGTTAAGATTGTCAGGACATCCACATCTCCCAAAACTCTCCCAAGAGCAATCTTGCAACATGACCAACAAAAACAGAAATTGCTGCATAAGCTTAGCAGGTCTGGCAGCATCTATGGAGAGAAATTAGGGTTAACGCTTTTGGTTGAGTAACTCTTCCTCAGAACTTTTGCACTGCTCTTGCACACTTCAGCATCCAAACCTGGAAACATCGAGATCGTGATCTCTGTATCCGATGAGAATTAAGAAGGTGACTTTCCAGAAGACTAAATTCTGTCTTGACTAATACGATATTAACAATTGTGCTAAAAGAATTACAGCCAGCTCATTTTCAGAATGCCACCTACTATCTTTGATTATCTATTTGTGATGGACTGTAGCAGATTTCTGTGACTTCCTGCTATGTATGGTCAGAGAGCAAGGATTCCATCAGCTGCAAAAACTTGTAATCTCAGTCTGAGTGCAGGACTGGTAGCTGCTCATTTCCCAGCAGACCAAGGGAATTGCCATGCTTGTGGATAGAGAGGATTTCCTCGAAGGTCAACAACAGATTTATTGATTAACTTGCTATGCATGCTATACAAAGTTTTAGAGCAAGACAATTGTTGCATGACTTATTTGGAGAGTTAGTAGAAGATTTGTTCACAGATATTATGACTGCTGGTATCAGCAAGAGTAGTCACAGCAATTGCTTTTTACTTCCTTGGCACATTCAAACCTTTTTATAATGACAGAGAGTAGTAATTAGCCAGCAGTGTTCTCAGTCATTGTTACTTTGTACTGGAGATATTCCCAACCCTCGAACTCAGCACCACCCTTGAACTCAGGACCACCTTCCTAACCTGCAATCTTCTTCCTGACCTCTCCGCCCCCACCCCCACTCCGGCCTATCACCCTCACCTTAACCTCCTTCCACCTATCGTATTTCCAATGCCCCTCCCCCAAGTCCCTCCTCCCTACCTTTTATCTTAGCCTGCTGGACACACTTTCCTCATTCCTGAAGAAGGGCTCATGCCCAAAACGTCGATTCTCCTGCTCCTTGGATGCTGCCTGACCTGCTGCACTTTTCCAGCAACACATTTTCAGCACTGTAGATATTTCCCCAGCTTGTCAGTTTCCCAATAGTGCTATTGCAACAGAAAAATCAAAGAATTGTTCTCTACACTTGTTAGACTATTTGGTTTAACAATGTCCATTTACTCGTCTAACAGAAATAAAAGACTTTCATTTTTCTTTTCTAAAGGTGGTGTTTGATATCGAATATGTTACAAATTCCTGAGGCAGTTTTCCACAAATTCTTACCATTTCTGGGAAAAGCAAACGGCTTGTAAAAACTGATCAATAGACTGTTGCCAGACAGAATATCTGGATTGTTGTGTCTTTATTTTAAAAGTTATACTGTTCTGTCTTTGGCAGATGCGCCAGACCATAGATTTCTACAAGTTATATAACTCACAGTACTGTACCCGTAATGCACTGAGGGGTTACAGGATGCTGCATAGAAGGAAAAATATACTTGAAGATGCAGAGTGACTGACAAGAATGATCAATACTTCTGATCCATATGATCTCTTCCAACGTTCCTCAATCCAAAGCACTTTGCAATGACATTAAATACTGTTCTTTCAAATTGTCCTAATTGGATCTGTCCATACAGGACTGATCAATTTTCTGTCTTTGTGGGCTCCATTGATGCATGTATGGGACTGCAGGGCTGTGCACAAAGCTTCGTTTTACAAGCATATACTTCTCGTATGGCGGGTCACTTGGAAGATGACGCATCTTGCTTATCACAGTGAGAACTCAGGCATCACCTGACAGAACGTTCTGTCTATTCAGTTTAATATTTAACACTAAAATGGGCTGCTCAGCTGTGTGCACTGCCAGTAGGTGAAACTAAAAATGTATAAAAGGTGTCTGTTAAATCTGTCCTGTTTAAATGTCTAGTCCACATTCACATTGATTTACATAGATCTCAAATTGTTCTTACTAACTGCTTCTTGGTGTTCTGATTTAGGAATTGTCCTCCAATGGGGTAAAGAACATCCTTTTACAGACTACAATTATTTGGCCTTTAGGTGTTCATTTATCAGTCCTTGGCCCATCTACATCTTACGTTTATTTTGTATTTTAAAAGTAAAAGGTTAACATGTCAAATACATTTTAATTTTGATGTGATGTTGTCCCTAAACAACACCCCAAGGTGCCACATTTCAGCACTCCCAGAAGGGAAGGAGGAATGTGGAAACTGGAACCACTGGTGAAGAGAAGTTAGGAGTGAGGAAAATAAATGGGAATGTCAGCATTGTGTAGAAGGATCTGAAAACGTAATGCTAAAGAGCTTCTTAATTACCAACCAATATGGTGATGTGATATGGATTTGTGTGGGAGAACAGCCCTGAACCTCGAAGGAGTAACACTTCTCATCAAGATCTCTCTCGGTCCCAACAACAAGATCTATCAGAACAATGAAACTTGCCATTGCCAATGTAATTGCTATATCCAATAAACCACATATTGATTAAGACAAGTACCTCTTCTTATTAGACCATCAGGTGGTTTACTCTATCACATTAGACAAAGTAATCCCTATAGCTCTCTACCAGGAATGAGGAGAGTGGCAGCAAATCCTCAAGCATCTTGCACTGCAATGAACTATGGTTAGAGAATATCTTATAAAGAATTAGCTGAAAGGATAAGATCTAATCTAAACTGAGGGGAGCAAATATTTCAGTATGAACATTGGAGGACTGGGAAAAAATACACATATTTGATAATTGTCCAGCCGATTGGCATTTGAAAAGAAATCTGGGGGGACATGACAGGATGGATGTGGAAAGAATATTTCCTCTTTATGGGAGGATCTCGAACTTTGGACTTTTGCTTAAAAATAAGGGATTGTCCAGAGATGGGGAGACATCTTTTCTCTCACTGGTGGTGTTTTGGAATTCACTTCCTCAAAAGGTGGTGGAAGCATAGTCTTTGAATACTTTTGAGGAGGGGTTGGACACTCTCTTGGTAAAGCAAGGGGTGAAAGGTTATTGGGGTAAGTGGGGAATGTGGAATTGAAGGTTACAGTTAAATCAACCATAAGTTTAATAAATAGCCAAGCAGGCTCAAGGGGTCACGTGTCCTCCTTGAATTCTTCGTTCTTATGCAACCCTGTGCTTACTAGGGGAGGTCTGGAATGTTTCTGAAAAGATGAAGAGTTAGATGGAATACAGTAGGGCATTTTAAACCCTTCAAGAGTGGGAAGGGTGAAAATCTCAAAAACCTGGAAATTGACTCTAACCATCCCCCAATACATCTCAATTTATACTGATGACAATGCGGTTTCAAGACTGGTCAGTTACTTAAACATGATAGTGAGGCCATGTAGCTCAAACTTTAGCAGGATTTTATATTTAAATGACTATGTGCTGGTTTAGTTGCTGTCACATGAGAAGTCTCTGAATTTGTTGATATTTCCTGAAAGACTGCTTCTGTAAAATAGTTTCCAGAGATAACTGCATGTGTTCAGCGACATTCTTCATTGTATGCCAGAATGTCAGATCGACAGTCATTTGAAGATCTCAAAATTCAACCCCTTTTGCCTTCAAAAATGAAAGATTAATTCACTAAACTTGTTTTTTTTTTCATTTTCCATTACCTGATATGTGCCTGTGTGTTTTAACTTTCAAACTGTATATAACCAATTCCACAATTTCATAAAACTGATGTTGCAATGAATCAATAATTTTGTTTATTAAAGATACTGGTTGACAGCTTGTTTTTGTTCTTCAGCTAATATAGAGGAAGCGTACAATTGGCCATACTGGGAATTGGGTTAAATAATTACATTTGTGTTGTTACCTGTGGAACAATGAGACTACAGAAAGACAAAGCACTTCTGCTATCTCAGTGGCAATGCTATCACTCCCAAGCACATGATTAGCCTCCTGTTCTGCAGTTCTCCAAACCACTATTTCTACCAATAACTTCCCCCCCCCAACACCTGCCTAGAATCAGGGATTGTCCAACATGAAGACCCTGACTCAATCTCAAGCTCCTACTAAGATCAAAATCCCATGACCCACAAATTCATAGATCAAAAGGTCTGATTCCCAATCTGAAGTCCCATTTCTTGATGCAAAATCTCTGACCCACAACTCAAAGATCCCCCTCTAGCCCTTAGTTTAAAGTCTTCGACTAACACCTCTTCTTGTCATTGTGAACATCCTTCTTTGCCTGGCCACAGTCTAATGTTTCAGGCCTCACAGCATGACTGCCAGCCATGAAGTTGTGGAATCACTAATAGCACAGAGAGGACCATTCATCCCATCAAGATACTACTGGATCTCTGCAGAGCAATTCTACCACTTCTATTATTCCTTGCTGCTAAACACAGGATGAAAGTTTGGAGGGGTGGTGGCAATTTGAAGAGTGATGACATGAATAAAGTGGAAGAATAAAGTGGAGCAGAGTACGCCCAATCAGCAGAACATATATCTTTGGAAATTCTAAAATGAGAAAGGAACAATAGCGTAGGTCAGCAAGGGGTTTTGATAAAAACAACCTTGATTTAACATTTTCTTTGAAAAAAGTGCATCCAAAAATCAGAACTCCTTTATTTCTGTAATTGAAAATTCAAATGGATTGTCTACTCAATGACATAGGAGAAAGTGAGAACTGCAGATGCTTGAGATCAGAGCTGAAAATGTGTTGCTGGAAAAGCGCAGCAGGTCAGGCAGCATCCAAAGAGCAGGAGAATCGACGTTTCGGGCATGAGCCCGAAACATCGATTCTCCTGCTCCTTGGATGCTGCCTGACCTGCTGCGCTTTTCCAGCAACACATTTTCTACTCAATGACATAAACTTAGAACCCATGATTATCTAATTCAAAATGTAAGAATGCTGCCATTGAGTAAAGTGGACATCACGGTTTACATTCAAGAAAACAAGTCTTGAAGAGACTAATATATGCCTGAGAGACATTCACTGTTGTATTAATTTTTCATGGTGGTATAAGCAATGGAATCTGCTCTTTACTTTGGTGAAATAAGATTTTAAATCTTGGGTTTAAGGGAAACTTAGGCCCAAACTTTTTGTGAGCTCGAGAAAGGTAACTTAATATGCCATTGCAAAAATGTGACATTTAATATGACACTGTGACATCAGAAGTATACTGATGGAGTGAAAACTGGAGAGTGAAAACAAATTCAATCAGCATTTGCCTTTGACTGTACATAAGGTTCAACACTGCCCTTGGAATGGTAGCAGCTTTCCAACATGCTGGAATAATTTCCAAATATATCAAACCACAAACCTCAGAAAGCCTGATACATAGCCATAAAAAAAACCCTCTAAAAGCAAAGTTAAAAATCACATAACACCAGGTTATAGTCCAACAGGTTTAATTGGAAGCACTATCTTTTGGAGTGCCACTCCTTCATCAGGTGGTTTAGCGCTCCGAAAGTGAGTGCTTCCAATTAAACCTATTGGACTATACCTGGTGTTGTATGATTTTTAACTTTATACACTCCACTCCAACATCGGCATCTCTAAAAGCAAACTACAGGTGAAAATCAGCATTCCTAAACATAGGTCTATGATCAAACCCCTGCTTCAAGGTGACTAAAGAAGTTAAACTCCCTTTTTTCATATTGGATACCAGAACTTTCATTTGTATCTTTGGATTAGATATTGCAATTCAGTTCATTTTTCTGGTGAAAATTGAAATTCAATGGCCTCATGTCTGATATATGAAAAAAGTAGTTACAATGAAACCTGATCCTATATTTGACTCACTTTCTGCTATATTGAAGCTTTTATTAGATTTTTTAATGGAGAAAAATAAAATATATTCCCTTTGCAGAAATAGATGTAAATGTTTTAAAGTAGGATTAAGTAGTTCCTACCATTGCTTGTGACCATGTTCCCCTGGAAAATCTGCTTTTTGGCACACCTCTATTTTGAAGTGTACAGTGATTCAGCAAAAAAATGTGTTTTTTTAGTGACATAGAAGCGATTGAAACACGTTTGGGGAAGATGGTGAACAGAAGGAAAGTGAAGGAGTGAAAGGAGATTGATAGAGGAAGAGGAAGACAGGATAAGGGGGAGGCAATATGAGAAAGCCAGAGTAAGGTATGGAAGATTACATGTGAGTCGTGAATTTGTGTTATATTATTGCTTTGAGTTTGAATAACATCAAGATTCCAATGTACCTATAAGTTGAGAGCATCCAAGTGAAGTTTAAATCTTCAGGCTATCACACCATCACATGATCTGGAAGGATTGTCAAATCATTTATACCTTAGAATCTTACACTTTTCAATTCTTATTTGCGCAAACAGTTTTGTAACATATATATATATATATATATATATTTTCATTGGTTTTGTAATTTTACCTTGGCGATAAATGAATATTGTATTATTGCTTTAAAGGTCGTGTTGCTTTAATATTTGGAATGTTAATTAACCAAGCACCAACGTGGATGAAACCACATGAACCACCACCATATACCACCTAGCATAAGATACTCATTTATCTGCAACTGTTCAATGAATCTGAATGCGATTTTCAAGTTAACCAAAAGCACACTGCTTAAATGAAAGTGCTGAGGATGCCAGAAACCAGCAACAAGTACAAAATGCCGGAGAAATTTAGCAGCATCTATGGAGAGTAACACAGCTAACTTAGGGAGGCAATGGCCTAGTGGCATTATCACTGGACTATTAATCCCAAGACTCAGGTAATGTTCTGGGGGACAGGTCTGAATTCCACAGATGGTAGAAATTGAATTTAACCAAAATCTGGAATTAGGAGTCTAATGATGACCACGAATCCACTGTTGATTGTTGTAAAAACCCATCTGGTTCACTAATGTCCGTTAGGGCAAGCAACTGCTATTCTTACCTGGTCTGGCCTACATGTGACTCCGGGCCGACAACAATGTAGTTGACTCTTAATTACCCTCTGGATAATCAGGGATGGGCAACAGATGCTGGCCTAGATGGTGATGCCTCATGCCATGAATAAATAAAATGTACTTTGAGTCCGGTATGACTCTTCAGTTCTGGAGAACCGACATATCAGACTTGAAACGTAAACAGTATTTTCTCTGCAGATGCTACTAGACCTACTGGGTACTGTTTATTACACTCTGCATGGCATGTTAATTACTAAGAATGCAAAACATAGACAATCTGAATTTGAATTCCATTTCATTATGTTTATTCCACATTCCTTGACTAACAAAAGTTTATTAATATCAGTACTGAAAGTTGACATGGATTCCATAGCCTCTCAGGATAGAGAGAGGTCCAGATATTCAGTCCCTCTTTGTGTGGAAAAAAATGCCTTCTTCTCTCCAGCCCTACAATCCTCTAAGAATTCAGCATTCCAATAATTCTGGGCTGACTTTTTTGGTCTCACCATAACTTTCAGCTGTATTTCCCCCTTTAAACCTCTTCTCATGTCAGGAATTGCTTGAAACCTACTTTTATTTCTATGTTTCCCAAATTTTTAAAATAAGCTTTGCCTTCGACACAAATACTGTTGCTTCCATCAAGTACTTCTCCAGATCTCACCATGTGCTGTGGAACTCCATACTGTGCACTTTTATGGTATATCAAGATCAGTTATAGCTGTTCACAACTGTTCAAACCTAAGATAGCAGGACCATCTGTTTCAGTGACATAGAACGTGCAGTTAGTGTCTTGGTGAGTCCCTCTGAATTCCTAACAGGCAAATCTCAGTTTCATCATATGCCATCGACAATAACATTGTTCAGATCAAAGCACCTTTCGTTAGCTAACCACTTTCTTTTAAATTTTCAGGAAAGAGCTTCTGGTTTAGGTTGCATGGGGTGATGTATTGTGCTTTGGCATCAAGCTTTAGCTTCAGATTTACAGTTGTGGAGTAATCCAGACCTGACTGGTTTTCTCAATTTCTTTTCTCTGGGAATTGTCAATTCTAGGTATTTCATGAAGGTGTATAGATTCTATAGTACTGTTTCATCTTCTATTAATGGTGTAGTTTCTTTTCTCTCATTGATCCTCTTGCTCTGCCTCTGGTAACTTCTTTAACATTGTTCTTTTCTTTGCACATCCTCTCTCAGTAACTACACTTTCCACAGGCTGTGCAATTTGATTTGTTTGCAGAACATTTCCTTCAATTTGTGAACCCATATAATCATCCACACTCCCACACATTTTTCTGCTGCCTTTCCCCTGATTTAACTGAAGGCTAGTTGTTTGATATTAAGCATCTTCATCTGTCTATAATGGCTTCATATAATCCTAGCAGTGTCAACAGCCTGTGATGTTATGAGCTTGGCTCTTTCAATCAGAGATTTTTGTGCAGAACTCTAAATGAGCAATTATAGCAACCTTTCACAGGTTTCCTCAAAATTCACATTTACTGACTATATTATTCAAGTGTGTTAAATTGTCAAAAGTCTCACCAGCTTCAGGCACTGAAATTTGTATGAATGCATTTGACAGTTTGACTGACTGGAGATGTGTGCTAAATTTCTTAAAACATTTGGCAGGTTTTTACATCCTCACTCATTTCTCAGCTTCTGAAAATATTGAAACTTTTCTTTTCTAATCATAAAAGGACGTAGTTGATTCTTTCCCCTTCACTAGTGACAGAATATCAATTTGTTGTTTAAACCTAAATACCTCATGACATTATTGGTCTCCAATTCATCCTGGGCTAGTGCTGCTTGTCCACTCATCTTACTGATCATTTCATCTTCATTTGATTCACTCAGCTCTTCTCTCTCTGGCCCTAGGTGGGGTTGATTTTATGAAAAGACTCTAATTCAGTGCTTAGCTTGCTTATAATGTTTCATATGGACACACAGCACCAACTGGCACCATGTATTGGCTATGGTTCCCACAAGTTTGAACAGATCAGATTTTTAGATGAACACAATAGACCTTTCAATAAATGTATTTTTCCAGATGTCGCCATGTGTTGACTACTTGCTTTGCTACATTGACTGTTTCCTCCAATAGAGAGTGATGTAGCAGACTGAATATACACGCAAACTGACACTTTGAAATATGCTCCTATCATTTCAGACTAATACAATAATTCTTTTAACCAGGTTTTTGGTCTCTAAGTATTTCCTTTTGATTGGTGTCAATCTTTTTGTCTGTTTGCACTCCTGAAAAATAACTTAAAATGTTTTACCATGGTAAAGGTATTATATGTGGCCTAACTCTAACTTTACACTCTCTAATTCCAAATTTCTCACAAGCAGTAATTTGTTTCTACCTTATTGGATTTCTTTATTATCTTAAAGGTCTGTTTGGAACAACTCCAACTCAAGTGAATACAAACCATGTTTATGTAATCTGTCCTGAATTTAGCCGTTTAAGCCCTGGTAACTGTGCTGTACACTCTCCAAGGCCAATATGTCCTTTGAGGTGTGGCACTTGGAACTCAACACGGTACAAAAGTGATTTCTGCTTGAGATTCCAAAACTGATGGGTCACTTCCTCATTGTTGAGGCCTAAATCCCTTGAGGCAAAAAGCCAGCATGCTATTAATTAGCCTTTTTAATTATGTTTTATGAACTAAGCACAGAAAGGTTATGGCGCAAAAGGCAGCCATTTGGCCCATCATATCTGCATTAGCTCTTTGAACTAGCATTTTGATCATTGCTATCACACTGGCGAGTTTTCTGTAATTCTGTACATTATTTATACTTAAATAACCATCTACTATCCTCTTGGATGACTCAATTGAACCTGCCTCCTCTACATTTCCAGGCACTGCATTCCAGACCCAAGCCAAAGAATTCTCATCACATAACAATCTCTTTCATTCTTAATCAATTTGCAAGTGGGAAAAATGGCTCCCCACCTGCTGGGTTCAGACTGATCATGATTTTGAAAACTTCAGTCAAATCTCCGCTTAACCCTCTCAGCACCAAAGAAAACTGTCTCAACTTCATGTCTGAAGTTACTCATCCCTGGAACCATTCTATGCTCTCTCTTGGATTTTCAAATTGTGTGGAGCACAGAACTGCAGGCAATGCTTCAGATGAGATCTAGCTAGTATCTTATAGAGCATTAACACAACCTGCCCACGCTTGTACTGTATGCCACTATTAATAAGTTTTAGGCCATACTCCTGCCCTGCCAACTTTTGTGACTTATGCACATGTACACCCTCGTCACTGTGCTCCTGCACCCCCTTTAGAGTGCTACCCTTTATTTTATACTGCCTCTCCATGTTACTGCTACCTAAATGTATCACTTTGCATTTATCCAGATTGAATGTCATTCGTCATCAGTCACTCACTCCACCAAACTGTTAATCTCCTTCCAGATTCCTCCCCTCAGTTTTACAATCCTTCCATGTTTTGTACCATTTGACATCTTTTCCTGTACTCCAAGATCTAGAGCATTAAAATAAATCAGGCAAAGTGTTCCAACATCAATCCCTGAGGAACTCCAGTATAAATCTTCTTCCAGCCTAAAGAAAATCCATTAACAGATGTAAGTTTGCTTGCTGAACTGGAAGGTTCATTTTCAGAAGTTTCGTCACCATACTAGGTAACATCATCAGTGAGCCTCTAGTGAAGCACTGGTATTATCATCAAGGAAACCTAAACATATAAGTAGAAAGCAGGTCACTAACACCAGTGCTTCACTGGAGGCTCACTGATTTTGTTACCTAGTATGGTGACGAAACGTCTGAAAATGACCCTTCCAGCTCAGCAAGCAAACCTACATCCAGAACCTCAACCTCAGCTACAAATCTTCTCAAAACTCGCTAAAATCTATTAATCATTATTCATTATTCATTTCCTATCATTCAGCCAATTTTGTACCCTTCTTGTGGCTGCACTTTTTATTATATGAACTTCTCATAATCCTACTTGTGGCACTGTCTCGAACACTTTCTGGAGCTCTAAGTGTATCAAATCAACAGCATCACCCTCATCACCTCCCACAGCTAGCTCTTTAAAAGAACACTAGCAGGTTAGTTAAACATGTAGAAATCCATGCTGGCTCTTCCTAATTAATCTGCATTTGTCCATTTGATTTTTTAAATCAGAACTGGTCCTCACCCTAAACAATATTTCCTTTGATTCCTCCCACTTCCTACAAACCAAAGGGGTGGCCATTGGCACCTGCATGCGCCTGAGCAATGCCTACCTGTTTGTAAGATTCATGGAGCAGAATTTGTGTTCTGCATGCCCTAACCATCCCGACCTTTCAGTTGCCATCCACTTTAATTCCTCCTCCCATTCCCCTGCTGACATGTCCATCCTTGACCTCTTGCACTGTCAGAATGAGGCCAAATGGAAACTGGAGGAACAATATTTTATATTTCACCTGGGAAGCTTACAGCCCAATGGCCTCAACATCGATTTCACCATCTTCAAAGTTGCTCCTTCCCCAGTCTTACGCCATGTCTAGCCCCACACCTCCTCCTCACTTCACTGACCAGTTCAAACCTATCCACCTTCCTGCTCACCTATCCACTCCACACCTCCCAATGACCAATCACAATAATCCCCCACCTGCATCCAACTACCCTATCCCCCCAGCCCCAGAACCCCCCACCCCCAGTCCCCTGCTCCAATCTCATTCCCCCAGCTCCAGCTTCCCCCGCCCCAACAACCCCCTTCACCCTCAAAAATATATCTGGGTTTCCTCCCCATTCCTGAAGTCGGAAATGTTGACTTTCCTGCTCCTCAGATACTGTCTGACACGTTCTGCTCTTCCAGCTTCACAATGGGACTTGGGTTTCACTCTTGCAACTCAAGGACTCAAAACCATTGGTTGCTGTACCAAAGAAAAGGAAAGCCAATTACTTCTGGATCTCAGAAGGTAGTTAACAAAAGGCCTGCTGCAGGAAGAGCCCAAGGAATAATGATTGTAATCCAATAGTGAAGTATAATAATTGGAAAATCAATAATAGCCAACTGACAGTCTGTACCATGCTGGGAGAGCGATGTTGATAATAACAAACTGTTCAGCTTTACTTTATGACCATAATTGATCAGGTAATGAAAATCATGCATAGAGTTTTCTTTGTGCATTTATCTTATAATGAGAAAAACCAGCTTGTGAACAAAATAAATAATTATGTTGCAATATTGTGATTTTCCAAAAGTGCCTACACAAAAGGAATACTACCATTAAGTATGCAAAAAAGAAAAGAACTTCCACAATAAGTTCTCTGAAAACAGCAAGGTCAGCTTTTGATCGGGTTAGCCAGTTAGCCTCTGATCACATCATACAATTATAAGATACCTGGATGCTGATTTCATTTATTTAAACGTGCCAGTCAGGTGCACCCACCTGAAAAACTATACACAAAATCTAGGATCAATATTATTCAGGCATAAAATGACAGGAAATATTAAAACCTATTTTTCTTACGCACTGTACTTATCAAGTGTTATATGTGCAATACCTCCTCTTATTTCTACTATTACTTCCTCTAAGATTGCTCAGATATACCTCATGCCACATTATGGAGAAAGAGACAAATGGATCAATTTGAATTTATTTCACCTGTTTTTTTTTAACATTGCTATGACAGCTATGTTCTGACTTTTTAGGGGAGGAGATGAAATTACTATCTTAATTCTCCCACTTCTGACTCAACTGTAATAGGTTTTTTACCTTGTCAATTCCATAGTGATCTCACTATTTACCTTTTAATGCTATGAAGACTGTATCCCAGTCAGGTTTCCTTGGGGGTTAAACAAAGAAAAAGATACATTTATTGAAATTATATTTCACTGACCTAGGTAACAACAACATTCCTAGAGTCACATAAATTCTGTGCAAACAGAAGGACAGTTGGCAGAGCAACAGGTTAAGGCCTGAGCAATTTCCATTCCCTGAAAATTAAAATAAAGGACTATCCAGCTGGCTGTTCCTCAACTGCTCTTGATATGTTATTAAATGAGACTGTTCTCCTGGATATCAAAGAATTACGTATTTTTAAAGATCGCAATTTGCATTTGGTTTTCTCTCGGGGATGGTCACTTTACAAAACAGGACAAATGTGTTTCTAGAGATGGAGGGAATAAAATAGAGCAGATAATTTCTCAGAATGTCTTCAATACGATGTAAGGCCCTAGAAGTATCCTTCTCTTGTATGTTACAGAGAGGGGTTCTGTTCGTTCATGTTTGTAGCAGTTATTGCTTGAAGAGAGAGAATTGCATTTTGAAATACCATCTCGGAAATATTTAAAGTTTCAGGCTGATGGGAAACAATAGGAGATGGAGTCTTTCACACTCCCCACAGGTTCAGTTGCCTGGTTGCCTTCCACTTGCTGGAATGCGAAATTGTGTAATTTGCAGTAGCCAATCAAACTGACATTTGTTTTAAAACACACAGTCTGTTGAGGGTCTGTCTTTTCAACAAATCTAGTCAAGCAAAGATATATTGCACTCTGTGTGCTCGAAGAGACTCAACATACCCTAATAACGTTTACAATACGGAGTTGGTTGCCCTGCCGTGTATGCTTTCATCAATCCACCACCAAGACAAACAGACAGACACAGCATGATTTTGTTTTAGCACAATACAATACCGTGGTCTCTTCACTCTGCCATTGTATTCACACCTATCTTCTGGTGAGGCTATCAGCCTTAATATCATTAAGAAAGTGCTCCTGAATTCCTGGTGGCCACTCCACAACTCAGTGCATCAAGATGTGGAGGTGCCAGTGTTGGACTGAGGTGGACAAAGTCAGAAGTCACACGACACCAGGTCCTTGTCTAACTGGTTTATTTGATGAAGGGA
The DNA here is from genome assembly GCF_047496795.1 of Chiloscyllium punctatum. Taxonomy (NCBI): domain Eukaryota; kingdom Metazoa; phylum Chordata; class Chondrichthyes; order Orectolobiformes; family Hemiscylliidae; genus Chiloscyllium; species Chiloscyllium punctatum. The sequence goes on from NC_092745.1 coordinate 79,803,626, forward strand.
CTATGCTCTGGAAACTTATGATTTCAAATAAAGCTGTTGGATTATAACCAGGTGTCATGTGACGTCTGATGTAATGCACACCAGAGAGAGTTCTCAAAATCATGGGCTCCTCTACTATGAATGTGCAAGTAATTAGCTACCCAAAAGTCATAATCAACTTCCATTAATCATCTAATTATAACACTGCAGTACTAAGACAGTATTTGCAACCTGCCCCCTTGATGCAGTTTGCAGAGACAATGGCAGCAATTTGAATGGAGGCCAGTTATTAGTGGATTTTCAATTCGAGATCAATAGACACCTGATAAAAAAAAGATTATTTTAATTCCAGAGGTGAACAAATTGAAACTGCAATCTGATACCTGTTAGTAGTAAACTGTTCCTAAAATTTGTTATTTTTCGAATTCTCAATCTCCAAAGGTGCTGCCAGACTTGGTGAGTTTCTATCAGAATTTCTTGAGTTTACTTCATATTTTTCCTTGTTTTTGTTGCATTGTAGCTTGCTCCTCTGTATGCTACTGTGATCCCTCTGTTCTCTTTTAATTCAATTTCCTACTTTTCCTTTCCACCCAACTCATCTTTGTATCTACCTTTTACTGTCAATGTCCCTTTTTAAGTTTATTGCCCTTTCAGTTTAATCCACCATCAAAGTTAATGCCCCTTTGAAGTTAAGCCTGTCCTGACCAATGTGGACGCCCCACTTAGGCAGGATTGGTGGACCCAGTCAGCCTCCACCTTTTAATGCAAGTCTTGAAACTCAAAGAAGGTAGAGTACATGATTGAAACTAGTTGTGAGCTGATCAACATGAAGAGACATCAGGGAGGAGAAAGTGAGGACTGCAGAAGAAGGGCTTATGCCCGAAACGTCGATTCTCCTTCTCCTTTGATGCTGCCTGACCTGCTGCGCTTTTCCAGCAACACATTTTTAAGCTCTGATCTCCAACATCTGCAGTCCTCACTTTCTCCTAGTAAATGATTTTAACCGACTGCGAATTCTCTTGCAAGAATGCCTTCCTTGAAGAAGCTCTCCTCCTCCCTCTACAAGGATCATTCCTGAAGAAGGGCTTATGAAGAGACATCATTCCATTATCCACGAAGCATTTAAATACAAGAAGGCAGATTGTATATGTTTGAAACTTCTCATGAGCTGGTTGAACTAGTCAGGATTCATTCCTTAAATTGTAAAGTAACAACATTTTATGAGTGAGACAGGTTAGAGAAGAAGTTACTTTTGCCAGAGCTCAGAAAGAGCAGTATACTCTGTCATGTACATACATATAGAGTTTGGTTGTGAACATACTTGTTTCTGATTTTGGCTAAAAAGATTGAACCTGTGAATGTAATTGCAGTCGGCTGGTGTCTTAATCAGTATTCTTGATGTGCTAATGAATATAGAACAGACTCCCTTCGATAAAGTAAAAACAATGACTGCAGATGCTGAAAACCAAATACTGGATTAGTGGTGCTGGAAGAGCACAGCAGTTCAGGCAGCATCCAACGAGCAGTGAAATCGACATTTCGGGCAAAAGCCCTTCATCAGGAATAAAGGCAGTGAGCCTGAAGCGTGGAGAGATAAGCTAGAAGAGGGTGGGGGTGGGGAGAAAGTAGCATAGAGTACAATGGGTGAGTGGGGGAGGAGATGAAGGTGATAGGTCAAGGAGGAGAGGGTGGAGTGGATAGGTGGAAAAGAAGATAGGCAGGTCGGACAAGTCCGGACAAGTCAAGGAGACAGTTACTGAGCTGGAAGTTTGAAACTAGGATGAGGTGGGGGAAGGGGAAATGAGGAAGCTGTTGAAGTCCACATTGATGCCATGGGGTTGAAGTGTTCCGAGGCGGAAGATGAGGCGTTCTTCCTCCAGGCGTCTGGTGGTGAGGGAGCAGCGGTGAAGGAGGCCCAGGACCTCCATGTCCTCGGCAGAGTGGGAGGGGGAGTTGAAATGTTGAGCCACGGGGCGGTTTGGTTGATTGGTGCAGGTGTCTCGGAGATGTTCCCTAAAGCGCTCTGCTAGGAGGTGCCCAGTTTCCCCAATGTAGAGGAGACCACATCGGGAGCAATGGATATAATAAATGATATTAGTGGATGTGCAGGTGAAACTTTGATGGATGTGGAAGGCTCCTTTAGGGCCTTGGATAGAGGTGAGGGAGGAGGTGTGGGCACAGGTTTTACAGTTCCTGCGGTGGCAGGGGAAAGTGCCAGAATGGGAGGGTGGGTCGTAGGCGGGTGTGGACCTGACCAGGTAGTCACGGAGGGAACGGTCTTTGCGGAAGGCGATAAAGGTCAGGAAATCTCACCTCCTTGAAATTTTCTGAGAATCTAGTTACAAACTTTAACTGGCTGTCACTAAACTGAATTTTTGCCTCCAACCCAGAGAAGTAATCTCACTCACTGTTGTTACAAACCTCCAGGTAGGTCTGGAAGAGTTCACTGTGAGATATTTACTTCAGTACATTCTTGACCAACATTCCACACTGTAAGTAATCTAATCTAATCTAATCTAATCTAATCAAATTATAACATTATATTTCATTACTGGGGCCTAATATACATAACCTAAAGAAAAACATCACCTTTGGTGGGTATTTGCATACCATGCAGCAGGTTAAAATTGAAGCTCCCAGCTCCTAGCCACTTCAGTGTGAAATAAATTGCCTGGGGGGAGTTTAGGTTTCCAAGCAGTAAGGAAAAGATTTCCCTTTTGTTACTTTGTTTTATGATTTCTGACTCATCTTTTCTACCATTTTATTCAATTTTATTCCCATTTCAACACTTGGTTTTTCTCATTGGTTTTGTTTTATACTTTTGTCTAGCTTTTTGTTCTAATTTACTCTTTTTAAACTGTGATCTCACTTTAACTATTGTTGAATGATCATGCTCAAATGTAATTGAACATAGCTCTCAGGGCTGTCATTGTGATACCTACTGCAAGTGACAGCAGCCTGTGATTGAAGCTCGTGTCTATATTAATGAGTAGTGACTCATCAGTGAAAGCCAAGACTTAAATGATGGCCCACGAGAGTGGACAGGAAGTAACCATTTCACAGGCTTTTAGAACTCACTGAATAATCCTGAGGGTAGCACAGCCTGGAAGGTTTAACAAGGAAGGAAATCATTAAGGAGTTGAGATAATATCATGCACTTTTTAAAAAAAAGATTTTAAGGAATAGGCAAAGATTGCCCAAGAAGCTTTCTTTTGACTGATCTTAACCTGATCTTTGCGTCTTTTCTATCATCTTCCTTTTCTCCAAAAACAGATTTTAAAGTTCTAAACATTTTATGCCATTTGCTTCAGTGACCTGGTGACTTGTGTCTCTTTGTGTGAAATAGTTAGTGTTACTGTAATGCCAGGATGTGCTCCTGCCTTGAGACACACTTTAGAAGATCTGTGAAAATACATTGATTTATTGCCTCCATTTTCTGCTTCAGTCTTTTCAGTACAATGCGATTTGGGCAGATGTGGTGCTTGCAGACATTAATGGCTGATATTCTATATAATCAACATTTATCAATGAGGCAGCCTCAGATAGCAGACCAGAGTATGAAAAAGAATGGCTGTGAGTAGTAATCATAAATTTTCTATTTTGAGCACCATCTACAAATATTGACTAATTCCCAGGAACATTCAGCTTAACCTCCAAAATAGTGTCAGCTGCACACAACTTTCACTCCCGAGATATTTTACATTAGTACACTGTAACAGAAATAACATGATAGTAAGTCAACAAATACAGATAATCTGATGAGACGCCGATAGTAACCTGATGACCTTGACAATTCCCTGGATTCCCATTATTATTACCGATATGATCCAGGACAGCAGCTTGAAAACTAGATTAAACAGGAAAACAGGTGGGAGAATACAGTACTGTATATCAGAAATGCATAGCTCTTTTCAAAATAAAGGCTACTTATGCAACAAGCCTCTGGCACAGTTGCCCTCTCTGTGAGCAAATAGCTCTATCCACATTTACATGCCCTGTTACCATAACCTTTCGATCTCTTTCTCTTCACCCACCTATCCAATTTAATTGTCAACATTGACACAGCTTCTGCCTCACTCACTAACATAAAAATCCACATCCTTACAAATAAGTCTGTGTAAACAAATTTCGTTTGACCCCTCCTATCAGTCTAACCTTGTGTCAATTTAATCTTGTATCTATGGCCCTTGATTTTGATCTTGTTACCATGGGCACGGTTGCTCCTTCTTACTTAACAGACCTCATCCTTTCATAATTTTACTTCGACTATATTGACCCAGAAGTTGTATTTTCTGAAAAATAAACATTTTTTGAAAGTCTAATTTGTATTTTTTTTCTACCAGGCCAACATTCCAGCAAACTGCCTTTTTTAGCTCTCTAAAATCTGAATATCCTTCTGATAGTGTGCTGTGCATATGGCATACAGCACTTGAACTGAGATCTTATCAAAATTTAACGTAGACTTGTCATTACCTCTTGGAGTTTACACTCTGCCCTTAAAAGTATTACAACACAGGCGATTGAGTCCCTCTTGTCTCTGCCAACTCTCTACAAGAGCAAATTAGATAGAGCTACACCTTGATTCTGTTTCTGTAATTGTGCAATTATTTCAGGTGCTTATTCAATTCTCTTTAGAGAACCAGAATTAAAGCAGCTATTATCGTACTTTCAGGCCATGCACTCCAGGTCCTAACCACTTGGTGCTGCTTTTCCTCCTGTCAGGTTGCTTCTTTGTCAATCATTTTAAATATGTCTCTCCTGGTTTTTGACTCTCCTGCTACAAGTAACACTTTCTTCCTATCCACTTGGCCCTGACCCCACATGACTCTGAACTGGTTTTTGAAAAACAAAATCATATTTTCTTTCAGTGTTTAGTGAGAAGCCCAACTTCTCTAATCTAAAAAGTTAAAAATCACACGACACCAGGTTATAGTCCAACAGATTTAATTGGAAGCACTAGCTTTCGGAGGGGTGCTCCTTCATCAGGTGGTTGTGACATGATTTGTCTTTGACCAACCGACATTGGCTTTTTAAAACTTAATCCACACTTATTCAAGTCACTATTAATTTGTCTTAGATAATCATTTTCTAAAGGCTTTCTCACAGTCCGTGTGAAACTGATTTATAACAACAGGCATAATCCTACACCTGATTTTGAGTAAGGCTGGAATACTTAAAATTCTCCAATCCACGATTCTAAGGTGGATTAGAAAATTATGGCCATTAACTCTAATTTCCACTCTTCCTTCCCTCACTATCCTCAGCTACACTCCATTCAAACCTGATGACTTCTGAACTGATCAACTGCTAGCCTTTGTAATAATTCCACATTTCAGCCCAACATTTTGACTTATGTTCTCTTTCACTGACTTTTGAAGCGAAACTGAGATTTTATTTATTTAAAGTGTTGCATCTAATGTTCCTGATTCTTTTATCACAACATAGTACAATTTGTGTTGCTTCATATTTTAATATAATTTGCAAGTTTTAACAATGCTTCCTGCAGGTTTCTATTCAGATCAGAACACACTGTCATACTTAGTTATCACTCCCACCACTTTGAACCAAACTTAAACTTTAAATGTTACTTTCCTTTCTTCCTCCTTTCCAACCAATTTTAATCCTGTTTGCTCATCACCCCCTAATTATGCATTTCTGAATTGTTTTTAGTAATCTGTCAGGTCTGTTTTCATCATAGGTTTTCCTAAATTAATCCAAATGCAATTAAGTAAACTTAACTATTGAAGACAATTTTTCCAATAAACAATTCCAGTAGGAATCAGTGTGAACAGGCCAATGGCAATCCAAACAACATGGTGATAGCACTTCCTAACAAAATCAGCACTACGGGATCTCTTACATCTGTTGCTCCTCAATTCAATGGTTAAGACATGGAACAGATCCCATTCTCCTTAGTTCTATTCCATTTTCTATGTATTTGTTGTAGTGTTGTACATAAAAAGAAAAAAAAAACCTTCCTTTCTAGCCTGGAGTTGAACATGATTAAAAAAAAACCATTGAAGGCACAGAAGCAATGTTGCTATTGGTAAATTCAATGCAATGTGAGTGACGTATATAGGAGAAGAAACTCATTTAGGGATGTTAAACAAGATAGAGGAGCAGCTGATAGATTGAATGGGAATTCAATCTGTCAAATGTCTAGTCAATAAAGTTAAGAGAGTGCTAATCTTTTCTCTATGGCAATATTGAACGTGTCAAAATACTGAGATTTATGTCATAATAAAAATGGAGATCCAAAGATGATATTCACAGTAACCCATGTTAGACAGCGTCTCAAAAATATATCAAACTCTTTTTGAAAGTCTGGTGGGGAGAGGTTTCTGTCCTGCTATAAAGCCAGACAGAAAATGTCTAGGCGTGGTGGAAGACATTGTGAAAGGTGATACAATTTTACAGAAAGCCAGCATAACGTACATGGAGATACATTTGTAGATGCATTTTAGAAAAAAATATTCAATTTACTGACTGACTATTAAAAAGCAATCTATGTGAAGGGCGAACATCTGTTGTGTGAGACACAGTTGCAAATAATAGAATCTAGTACGATATAAATAGGAGTGTTGGTTCGGCAATGCCTACGTTATTTAATGAATGCACTGTGACAAAAGTGCTTGGAGGCTTTTAGTCTGGAGCACATTCTATGTGTTTTTTTAAAAAAATACATGCTTGAGGGAACTAACTCTTTTCCCTGGAGTAGATTAAGAATTTTTTATTGACGGGATGAGGGCATTGCCAGCTAGGCTTGCACTTATTGCTCAATGCTAATTGCTCAAAGTGTAGTTCAGAGTCAACCACATCACTATGGTTCTGGAGTCACGTGTAGTTCAAACGCGATAACGATGGCAGTTTCCTTCCCTAAAGGACATTAGTTAAACCCATGGGTTTTTCCAACAATCGGAAATGGAATTACGGTCATCATTAGATCCTTAATTCCAGATTTTTATTGATTCAAATTGCACCATCTGTCATAGCAGAATTCAAACCCAGGTCCCCAGGACATTACCTAGGTTTCTAGATTAATGGTCCAGTGATCATACCACTAGGCCATCACCTCCCCAGTCAGCACCAAGCTCTATCTCTTACTGCCTGTCACAGGCCCTTGCCCTGATCTGATTGCCTCTCTCAGGATCCTTCTCCTGTCCTCTCTTCCAGATGATGCTGATTGTCCATCATGGCCTTAACCTCCCCCATTCCACTAGATTTTGCTATCTGTCTCGTGGTTCTCACCTTGCCTGCTCTGTTAGGTAATGCTGACTGCCAGTCTGAGGATGCTCCTCTTCCTTTCCTCTCCAGGTGAAGCTGACTGTGTCCTGAGGTCCTTACCTTGCCTAATCCTCTGAGGGATGCAACTGGGGATACTGCCTTGAGGAACTCCTGTATTGGTATTCTGGGCTGAAATGACGAGCTTCCAACTGCCAAAAAACAGCCTTCTTCGTGTTAGGTATGACTAAGTATGAGAGTTCTCCTCCTGATTCCCATTGCCTTCAGTTTTGCTCGTACTTTGTAATGTCACACTCAGTCAAATGCTGCCTTGATGTCAAAGACAAGTCACTCTCCTCTCAACCCTGAAGTTTATCTCTTTTGTCCATGTTTAGCCCAAGGCTGTAATGGGGTCAGGAACTGATTCATTCTGATGGAGTTCAAACTGAACATTAGTGAGCAAGTTATTTATGAGAAAGAGTGTTTGATAACATGGTCAATGATAACGTTCCATCACCACAGAGTGAACTGATGTGCGTAGCTGGATTGCATTTGTCCTGTTCTAGTAGACAGGATATATGTAGGCAATTTTCCACTTTGTCAGAGGATATTGTGCTGGAGCTGCACTGAAACAGCTTGGCTTGAGGCATGGCTAGTTCTGAAGCACACAAAACCTTGAGTGAAAAGCTGTTTCATGCAATGAGTAGTTAGAGCCTGGAAACTGCTGTCTGTGTGTGGTAGAGGCAATTTCAAAAGGGAATCAGACTTTCATTTGAAAAGGTACAAAATGCAGAGCCGTAGGAGGAAGATAGGAGAACTGCACTAAGTAAAATGCTCGTTTAAATGAACTGGTAACAACACAATATATTTCGCTAGTTGGGCCAACTAGTCTGCTTTCGCTCTAATGATTGTGATTCTCAAGCCTTCACTACTATAGCTGGGCAGTGTTGAGGACTGTTGCCTTTGCTGTACAGTCCCTTCAGGTATCTTTTCCTAACACACAAAATAAATCTAATTGCTGCAAACAGACTACTATGTTAACCTCAAGAAGAGGTTGAGATGCTACCGTATACTTGTTGTCAAACATGCAAATGCTTCAGCCTTGTCTTTTGCACTGATATGTTGCATTATGGCATGGCTGAGAATAGCATGTTTATAGTGCCTCTTCCTAATTGTTGGCCGCCATTCAGAACTAGAGGTGGAAATACTTTGAATTGATCTTCTGGCTGTCAGCTTGGTTCATAGAATGCTGTTTCTGCAGGGACTGCTAAGTTTTCAAGATGGAGAGCAGGTTAGTGGTAAATGAGAGACACCCTTCATTCTGCCATTAACCAAGTATTAATCCTTTTATAAAAGAGAGGCCCACTGTGTACTTTTACATGTAGTCCTGTGTTGTAGCTTCAATGGATTGGGGTTTTAGGAATTAACAAATGAAAATGCTGGAGAAACTCAGCAGGGTCTAGCAGTATCTGTGGAGTAAAAAGCAGAATTAATGTTTCTAGTCCAATATAACTTCAGAACATGAACTAGTCCTATCGGACTTAAAATGTTAATTGTTTCTCTCTCTACACAGGCTAGAACTCCTGAGGTTCTCCAGTATTTTCTCTTTATTTCAGATTTCCAGCATCTGCAGTATGTTCCTTTTTTTCTTTTGATTTTTTTTTAGGTATGCCTGGTGTTGCTGTTGGAATGTACGTGCACACATCACATTGAACCAAAGTTAATCCCTTGGCTCAATTAGAAATGGTAGAGTAAAAGAGATGCTGAGCCATGATGCTACAGATTGTAGTGACATGCCATCTGATGATGCCTGCCTTTCTCCTGCTTTATTAACAATAATGTGTTCTGAACTATGGGTCTTGGTTCTTCATCTAAGTATTAACATTTTAAAAATATAATTGTTATAAAAGAACTTTGACTTAAACGGTAACCAAATTACAATTCATCTTTAGTACTATCCATTAACTATTACCAGTGGACGGTAGGAATGTAGAGTATTGGAAGGGGTGTTATATTCCTCAAGTTTATTCCAGAGTCTAAAAATGTTACACTGTGCTTACTTACTTCTAAACTAAAACCCTTGTCAAATTCCACTTTAATCTATTGACAGTTGCCTCTATATCTTTCCAGACAATGAACGTTATCCATTTGCAACTCTCAGTGTATTTGAAATATTTAAAGCTAAATTGTTGTGTCATCTTTCCAATTTTGAATTTGAATATTTGCTGCTTCATTGTTATATTAAATACTATTAAATATCTTGAATAATTTAACAGATCTTCTCTCTGCCTCCAGCTCAATCCCTTGATTTCTTGCTCTAGGCATAAATGTCAATATTACCTCTTTTCAGGAGTGTGTAGGACAAGATGTGGCTTTTTATTAATGTTACATGGCTGAAGGAAATACCACATATGTGCATTTCATGAATCTTTCCACGTCCTTTGATCTTATGCTTCATATGGCCCTCATTAAAAATCTGCAAGCTCTGAGTTCAAGACTAACATCCAGAGCTTTGATTATGTATTGCCCAACTCTTTCTCAAGCTACTCTGTCTTATAAGTTTTTTTCAAAATGGAAGCAAATTGGTGTTAAATGAGACCTCCTTTACACTGATCCTAAACAGTTCCTTTACAAAAGAGAGGCCCAATGCTGCATCAGGCCCATGTTGCAATAGTTTGTCCTAAATGAGCCTCTTCCTAGTCCCACTTTCAAAATGGTGGCCATGCTCCTTTAAGCTGTTTTAGACTGTTTAACGCTGCCAAAATGCTGGATGCTTCACCCCAAAATTAAGCTTCTAAAGTTGGAACACTAGCTGCCCACACTCAATATTAATGTAACACTAAATGAAGTATCTGTAATGGAGACCACAGGGCCAGATTTTCAGCTTCAAGTGGAAAGTAGGATCCCACCTCTATCCTGGTAGTGCCAGCACACTGGATTTACATCCTGAACAGGGGATTATTCGCTCTCTTGCTATCAAGTGTCAAAGAAGCTACAGCATGATCTGCAGGGTTACATTAATTAGAGTTTGGACTCATCTTTGCATTCATAATGGGATTCCATTGTATTGCGTTGACACCTCTATTGCAGGCTGAACAAATAGCACACTGAACAGTTTAAAAAGGTCAGCCTACCAGCAAGCCAAATGGCCAACTGTTCCTTCTACCTAGCATAAACTGCTTAAAGATGGCCATAACCCACTCAAAATTGTGAGTGGTCTGAAATGTCCACGCTTGCCATGAAGTAGGCAAGAGCAGAACATCTGCGCTGAAAATGTGTTGCTGGAAAAGCACAGCAGGTCAGGCAGCATCCAAGGAGCAGGAGAATCGATGTTTCAGGCATGAACCCTTCTTCAGGAATGAAATCATAGGCAGGTGCTGAGGAAGGAGATGTGGCTGTGGTAGCGAGTCTGTTTGAGAACGTGGCTGAAGAGCTTTAATTCCTGAAGAAGGGCTCATGCCCGAAACATCAATTCTCCTGCTCCTTGGATGCTGCCTGACCTGCTGTGCTTTTCCAGCAACACATTTTCAGCTCTGATCTCCAGCATCTGCAGTCCTCACTTTCTCCTCGAAGAGCAGAACATCTCCAGGATAGGAATAGCACAGAAATCTGGGAATTAGATCCTGCTCGCTATTTTAAATTTCCCTTTCTCTGTTCCAAGTTAGATGGAGGCATGAACGCCCAACTCACTGTGTATTGTTCCTAACTTTATAAAATTGTTTTGAAATCACCAAAACTGGTGAATTAATTTCCAGTATACGAGCACAAGCAGCCCAGAAGACAAGTCAAAGCACAAATATGGAATTCTGCTTTTCTTCACATGGGAACAAGGAACAAAAGTAAGCTACTCAGCCCTTCAAGCCTACTCTGCCATTTGATAAGATCATGGCTGATCTGATTTTAACTTCAATTTTACATTCCTCCATATTGCCTGGAATGCATTGCCAGTGGAGATGGTAGAGGCAGGCATGATAGCGTCATTTAAGATATATCTAGACAGATACATGAATGGGCAGGGAGCAGAGGGATACAGATCCTTAGAAAATAGGCGACAGGTTTAGATAGAGATCTGGATTTGCGCAGGCTTAGAGGGCCAAAAGGCCGGTTCCTGCACTGTAATTTTCTGTATTCTTTGCTGATATCTTTCATCCCCTTGGTAATCAAGAATGCGGTAAAAACAATGACTGCAGATGCTGGAAACCAAATACTGGATTAGTGGTGCTGGAAGAGCACAGCAGTTCAGGCAGCATCCAACGAGCAGCAAAATCGACGTTTCGGGCAAAAGCCCTTCATCAGGAATAAAAATTTTATTCGCTGCTCGTTGGATGCTGCCTGAACTGCTGTGCTCTTCCAGCACCACTAATCCAGTAATCAAGAATGCATCTACCTCCGTCTTAAAAATACTTAAGATTCTGCATCAGTGCCTTTTGAGGCAGGGAACTACAAAGACTCTAAACCCTGTGAGAGAAGAAATTGTTTCCTCATCTGTTTTAAATGTGTGCCCCTTTTTATTTTTAATCTATGAACCCTAGTTCCAAGCTTTCCAAGAGGAAACATGCTTTCAACATCCATCTAGTCAGGTCTCCTCAGGATCTTGTTTCAAATCAATCACTTCTAATTCTTCTAAGTTCCATAGGATACATATCTAGCCTACCCTCACGAGACAATTCAGGTATTAGTCAAGTAAGCCTTCCATAAATTGCTTTCAACATGTTTAACCTCATTCCAAAAGTGCACTAAATTCCCTTCACAACAAACCATAACATTCTGTTAGCCTTCCATATTACTTGCTACATCTGTACACTAACATTCTGTGATTCTGGCACTAACATACCCAAATTTCTCTCTATCTGAGGTCTGCAACTTCTCACCATACACGTTTTAAAACTTTTTTAATGCCAAAATGGATAATTTCACACTGCCCCACATTGTACTCCATTTGCCAGATATTTACCAAGTCTCTCACTGATCTATATTCCTTTTTAAGCTCTGTATATCCAGTTCACAGCTCAAATCCCTACCTGCTTGTGTCATCAGCAAATTTAGCTAACATACCATTGATCCATTCAATTGAATCATTTATATAAATTACAACAGTTGAGGCCCCAGCACTGATCCCTGTGATACACCACCTATGAAATCCTGCCAGCCTGAAAAAAGACCCACTTATTAATACTCCCAGTTAGCAAACCAAACTTCTATCCATGTGAGTATGTTGCCCCTTCATCATGTGCTTTTATTTTCTTAGTTTCTTGCGGCATTTTATCAAATCTATTCTGGAAATTAAAATACAATACATTCATGGGTTCCTCTTTATCTACAGCACAAGTTACTGCTGCAAAGAACTCCAATAAATTAGTTAAACATAATTTCCTTTGGAGAAAACCAAGTTGGCTCTGCCTGATGACCTTGAAATGATAGAAATCCCTGTTATGACAACATTTTCAGGAGCTTCCATCATTTTCGCTCTGACAGATGTTAAACTGAAGTTTCCTGCTTGCTATCACTCTCCCTTTTTTGAATGGAGTTATGTTAACTATTTTCCAATCGAAAGGAACCTTCCCTGATTCTAAAACCAGCTCATCAACTATTTCGCTATCAGCATTTCCTTACAGAGCCTTAGATAAAATTCGTCAGAACCTGGAGACTTGATAGCTTGCAATTTCAACAGTTTAGTTAGTACTACTTCCCATTGATAATTGCATTTTTAAAAAACATTTCCCCCTTCACTTCAATTTGTGATTTACAATTATTTCTGGGATGCTACTTCTATGCTCTTTAGTGAAGACAGGTACACAATATTTTTCAATTTGTCCCCCATCTATTTTTCCTCCATGCTAAGTCCCAAAACTCATTTCCTTTAGGACGAACACTTGCTTTAACACTTTTCTCTTTTTATCCCTCTCAGATATTTGAAAGAGCTCTTTCTATTTGTTATTTTTTTGGTTAACTTTCTCTTCTGCTATATTTAACCTCCTTATTATTGTTTTAGTAATTATTTACTATTTTTATATTCTGACAAATCTTCTGTCCTATCGCCCATCTTTGTCTAATTATATACCTTTACTCTTTGAGTTTATTAGTTAACCATGGATGATGGGTCTGCCCCTGCAGAATTTTTATTTGTTGGAAATGCATCTATTGTGCGCTTTCTGGAATATCCCCTTGCCACTGCATCTCTATTGACCTGTTCCTAATCTAAATAGCCTGTCCACTTTCACCAGCTCTACTTTCATGCTGTCCTAATTGCACTTGCTTTAATTTCAACATGGTTGCCTTGGACCAACACTTCACTCAATCTATGTAAAATTCAACCATATTATGGTTACTGCTATCCACAGGCACTTGCACTGAGGTCAGTGATTAATCCTATGTCTTCGATCAAAACCAGTTCTAGTACAGCTTGCTTTCTGGTTGGTGCCATAACATGCTCGCTGAAAGAATTAAGAAAATGTTCAATTAATTCCTCCTCTCTTCTGCTTTTTTCTTTCAGTCCTTGTAGTTTAAAATCTCCCATGAGAATTGCTGTGCCCTTTCGACAAAAGCTCCAATTATTTCTTCCTTGAAACCCTATTCTACCATGTAGGTGGGCCTGTACACTACTGCCACAAGTGATCTCTTGTCTTTATCATTCCACATCTCTACTCAGACTGTTTCTACATCCTGGCTTCCTGTATTAAGATCATCTGTTTCTATTGTGCTAATATCATCCATAACTAACACAGCCTCTCCTGCACCCTTTCCTAGCTTCCTGTTCTTCCTAAGTGTCTCATGCTCTTCAATATTCAGATCTCCATCTAGTTATCCTGCAGCAATGTCTGCTTTGGCCACTCGATCATAATTATTTATCTCAATTTGGTCTACTAGTTCATCTTTTTTGTGTTGAATGCTTTGTACATTCAAATATAATGCCTTAAGTTTTTTTTTCCATTTTATTATTTTCGTTATCTCTGCTCATCCCTGCTGATTCGTTCTATCTTAGATCAGCATTCTCTGTGGCATTTTTGTGATTCTGCTTATCATTTCCCACATTACTCCCTTCCTCTGTTACATTTTCCCTACTCTTTGATAACCACACCTTTTTAATTTGGACAAAAACAGAAATTGTTGGAGAAACTCTCTAGAACAGAGCTTTTAGATTCTTCTGAAGAAGGATTATGGGGCTTGCAACATTAACCCTACTTTCTGTCCACAGATGCTGCTAGACATGCAAAGTTTCTCTCTTTTTGTTTCATGATTTATAGCATCTACAGTTTATTTTTTGAAGAAAATGGACCCTTGCCCCCGCTATTTATTTAGTTTAACACCTGCTTTCCTTGTCTAGTTTTGCAATTCATAAGAGAACCAAAAGGTTTAAATGTAGATTGTCCCATTGGTATAGATCCCATTTTCTCCAGTTTTGGTGTTGGTACCCATCAAACTGGAACCCCTTTCTCCCACACCATCTTTCTAAGCTTGCTTACCCGATGCAAGTTTGCACATGGCTCAGGTAATAAATCTTAATTTGGTGCCATCTCCTCATCCCGCCTGTGCAGAACTTCTTTCCTACTTCCATCTATGTCACTGGTGCTTACATGGACCATGAAAATTGGATCCACCACCTCCTACTGAAAGTTCTTCTCCCACCTAGAGCAGATACCCTCAAACTTGGCCCCGGGCAGACAACACAATTGTCTTTGCTTGTGCTTCTTGCTGCAGATAACAATGTCAGTCTACCTGACAATGTTGTCTCCTATTACCACTATATTCCTTCTGGCTTTGCTGCTTGGATGGCTTCCTGGATCACAGTGCAATGGTCATTTCACTCATCCATCCGTCCATCCATCCCAGAGTCACCACTCTCATCCCCACTACCTGAGAGAACCTCCAATGTATAGTTGTACGGTATCAAAACAGGCCCTCTGGCCCATTGTATATGCGGCCCAATCCCATTTACCTGCACTTGGTCTATAGCCTGGTATGCCCTGGCAGTTTAAGTGCTCCTCCATATGCTGCTTAAATGTTGCGAGAGGACCTGTCTCCATTACCCTCTCAGGCAGCATGTTCCATATTTCTGCCATCCTATGTATAATTTTTTTTTGTTGTATCTCCTCTTTAAACCATATACTCCTTACCTTTAAATTTATGCTCTCTGGTCTTCGATATATGGGGAAAAGATTTTCACTATCTATTGTCTCATAATTTTGTCTACCTCAAACAGGTTTTCCTACTCCCTCCCCAAACCCAGTCTTCTCTGCTCCAAGGGAAACAAACACAGTTTATCCAGTCTCTCTTCAAAACTGAGACTTCATCCCAGGTCATCTCCTGGTCAATCTCTTCTGCACCCTCTCCACTGCAATCACATTCTTCTGATTCTGTGTTGTTCTGGTCACCACACTAATTTCCATCTAACCAAGCTTTTACAAAGTTGTAACATGTCAAGGAGTTGGAAGCAGGAAGGTCAAATGCTGACATTTCCAGAAATTTGTTCAACTGATTTTGGCGAGGCTATCTGAATGGGAGTGGATGAACAACCAGTGATGCAGTTCTGTTATGTTTTTGGCAATGAACCTACTCAATCTTATAAACCACCTTCTTCACTGAATACATAGAGCAATCTAGGTCAGCAGAGGATATTTAAGTCTCTAAGCAACAGTAGTATATCATGCAATTCTGCAGAGAGAGACCTCATCATCTGCCATAACTTTGACAGAAGTCTGTAAGAACTCCAGCTACATATGCAAAAATCATTTACTCTATTCCCCTAGGTTTTCCACAATCTTCCATTAAATTTACAGCAGATGAAGAGAAACACTGCAGAAATTTAAAACAACAGTTTTTATGCCAGAAGACATTTATAATGCATTCTGTAGCTATACTAATGCAGTAAATCACATTCCTCCTCAACATCATCCACATCAAGTTGCATTTCTATAGTGTCCCTCAACTACAAAAGGCTTAAAAGCATTTCATATGGTGTAGAATCATTTAATTACAAGATCTATAATCTACTTTTGATTTCCAGTAACCAGAAATTCTTTTTGGGCAGCTTTTCCTTCGGTTCCTGATCTTTTCTGACATTTTTGCTTTTTTGTTATCCATGACTTTGAAAGACCATACATATACTGTTTAGATCAGCACATAATACAACTGAGCATTCCACTATATAATAGATTTGCAATTCAAGTGAATCTTTTCACAGCTGTTTTCTCTCTTTACACTGTTCTTGCAATATTGAAGGATTCCTGACAGCTAAACTTAAACAAAGAGAATTATAATTCCTTTCCTTTTGAACTTTCACATTTCAAACAGCTGACCTTTTTCATTTCCTTTTGTGATTTGTATGTTTGTTTTTATCATCAGTTCTTGGCCTCATGAGCGATCTGAACAGATATGGCGAAACTCTTTCTGCGTGTAAAAGGATCAGGAACAAGTGGGAATAAATTTTAAAATGATTTGCAAACATAACTAACATAATATGAGAAACTTTTTTTTTCAAGTTCAGTTCTGGAATGCACTTCTTGGAAGTGCGGTTGAGGCAGATTCAATTAGAGCCATAGAGATGTACAGCACGGAAACAGGCCATTCAGTCCAACCTGTCCATGCCAACCAGATATCCCATCCCAACCTCGTCCCACCTGCCAGCACCCGGCTCAAATCCGTCCAAACTCTTCCTATTCATATACCCATCCAGATGCCTTTTACATGCTATAACTGTACCAACCTCCACCACATCCTCTGGCAGCCCATTCCACATATGCACCACCCTCTGCGTGAAAAAGTTGCCCCTTAGGTCTTTTTTATATCTTTCCCCTCTCACCCTAAACCTATGCTCTCTAGTTCTGGACTTCCCCACCCCAGGGAAAAGAGTTTGTCTATTTATTCTACCCCTCATGATTTTATAAACTCCTACAAGGTCACCCCTCAGCCTCCAATGCTCCAGGAAAAACAGCCCTAGCCTATTCAATCTCTCCCTATAGCTCAAATCCTCCAACCTTGGCAACATCCTTGTAAATCTTTTCAAGTTTCACAACATCCTTCCGATAGGAAGAAGACCAGAATTGTACACAATATTCCAAAAGTGGTCTAACCAATGTCCTGTACAGCTGCAACATGACCCCCCAACTCCTGTACTCTATACTCTGACCAATAAAGGAAAGCATGCCAAAAGCCTTCTTCACTTTCCTATCTACCTGTAATTCCACTTTCAAGGTGCTAAGAACCTGCACTCCAAGGTCTCTTTGTTCAACAAAACTCCCTAACACCTTACCATTAAGTGTATAAGTCCTGCTAGAGGCATTGAAGAATGCCTTGGATGATTTGAAGGGAGACACCATGGAAGGATATGTTGTAAAAGGTAGGAGAATGACACCAAATTATGATGCTTATTGGGGGGAGCCAATGCCATAACACTAAGCCAAATGGTCACCTTCTGTTCCTGAACATTTCAGTGATCTCACAGCTATATGTTGCCGCTTGGCAACATTATCCAAAAACTCAATGTTTAGTTCCATGTGTGCTGATAACACCAAACTCTCTCTTCTAGAGTCCTTATGTTTCTAAATGTTAGTACAGCTCCTCCAGCATTCTGTACTGGATGAGGAGACACTTCCTCTGTCTAAATATTGTAAAGACTGAGTGCAAGACAATGGCTGATACTGAACCAGAAGATTAAACTCTTATTAAATTGGAATGTGAGATGAGCTTCTTGCACACGTCCACACTATAGCCACCTACTGTACCTCAGTAACATTGCCCAACTCTGTCCCTCCCTCTGCTCATCTAATATTGTAACTCTTATACTTCAATAGTACAGTGCACTTCAACCCTAACTCCTAATGTACACCCTCTTTCAATGTCAACTGCTCCAAAACACATTGTCCATACCTCTACCTGTATCAAGTCCAAGTCACCCATGACCTCTGCATCCACTGAACTATGTTGATTCCTGGTCGAACAATGCTTTTATTTTAAAAATTGTTATTCTTATTTTCAAATCCCTCCTTTGGTCTTGCTGTTTATCTCTGTCTAATCTCTCAACTCTCCTGCAGTATCTGCATTTCTCCAGTTCTGGCATTTTCCACAACTCCAACATCAATAGTTTCTTCAAGATGGCCCTGCCTTCAGCTGTTAAGACTGTTAGCTATGGGATTCTTTCTACTGCTCATTCCTGCATGAAGCCAAGTCTCAAACTAAGCTGCTTTGATTATTTTTTATCATTTGCCCCAGTATCTCTGCAGCTGTTTCACATTTTACTTCATGATGCTCCTGTGAAATGCCTTTGGAGATTTTACTATATTAATGTCATACAAATCAAAGTTGCTATTGTATGAAAAATAAAAATTTAAAAACTCTCAAGACAACTAGCTGTTGTGATGGATAAAGCATAGGTTTCAACACATGATGGGATTTAATAGGCCAAATTTTTCTTTCATCTGCATTTTTCTTACAATTTGTGTAAAGAAAGGCTTATGTTTAGAGTAACCGTAGTTTTATAGTGCTGATTAAACCACATCATGTGGAGATTCAATCAATGGTTCTACCAGAGATGAGTCAGAAGCCCCAAGTGCTGAAGAAGTCAACTAGTTCCCTGGTGGTTTACTGCCTGATGTAGAGTTGAGCCATACAGATTTTTAAAAATCTACAATTGTATCATCAGTTCTGAGTTACCTAACCTCAACAGGCAAGATAATTAATTCTACAAGTGGCATGAGAATCCTTAGCAGAGAGGAGGGGGAATAAGTTCTAAAACCTGCACTTATAGAAGTAAGCCATTCAATCCATCAATATTTGCTCCACTATTCAATTGGATCATGGTCGATCCACATCTGAACTCCACCTACCCATTTTAGCTCCACATCCTTTAATGCACTTACCTAACATAATATCTCTTGATGTCACTCTTGAAAGGTCTAATTGCATCAACTTCTCCAGTCAAATGTGAATGAAAATGGTACCTGATTTTCCTCCAATGGTTTGTCTCCAATTGTAAGATTGTCATCTTGTTTTGCCCTATCATCAAAATTATCTGCTTCGAATGTTAAGATTATGTCCTCTTGTTCTTGGTTCCATCTGTGAGACCATAAGACACAGGAGCAGAAGTTGACCTTTCAGCTCATCAACTATGTGTTAATGAGATTATGGTTGATTGGATATTCCTCAACTCCACTTTTCTGATTTTTTTTCCCAATAATTTTTCATTCTCTCACTGACTCAAAATCTGTCAATCTCAGCCTTAACAACCCAGGTTTGACAGTGTTAGAGTTCCACAGATTCACTACCCTCATAGGTGGATAAAATAAAACTCATCGCTGTATTGAATGGGTGACTCCACACTCTGCAATTATGTCCTCTGGTCCTGGAGTCTCTTCAAGGAAAATAACCTCTCCTCTCTGCCCAAGTATGGCTACTCTAGGTCAGATTCTCATTCCTAAGGCAGAGAGATTGAGTATGGGGAGGTTTGGCTTTGGTGGGAGGGGATATTAGAGTCAGGTCCATTGCCTCTCATTACACATACTTGGCTGAGGATCCAGATTCTCATAGAAAGATTGTATGTGAGTGAATTTGTTTTACACAGGCAGGGAGAAGTGTTGCTTGACTGACATCTCTTATGACATTATAATGTTATTTTTCAGTGACTTTTTTTATGTTTAAATGTTTGTTTAGTCAAGGTTATGAACTGCTAAATGTGTAAAGCTTCCATCATTGATAATTTAGTGGTCTGCCTGATACCTTTTTAAATAGGGTCATGGAAATACTAGCTTTTTTAAAAAAATTATGAATTAATTTTTTAGCAGTTTCACACATGTCATTTTTACTATAAGGGTTGATTCATTTTTTCTCTATGGATGTAGAAGGTCCAAGAGTTGGCATGAAGGGTATTAAGAGGGGGGTAAGGTGGGGGGAGGTGAATGAGGAGCACAAGTTGGTATTGCTTTGACATGAATGCAATAAGGGGTATGAAGGTGGAGTGGAGACACAAGTTGACATAGGGGATCCTCTGAGATTAGACTTTGAGTTTCCTGAATCCAGGCTATGATGCTTGGTGTCTCCAAGTGACCAAAATCCACAAGTTATGGAGAAACTGTCCCATCTTCATGAGAAATTGTCGGGGCTCTGCAATGGAGCAGGTTAGATCAGGGCTTCTGGGTATGGACTCTCACCTACATAATCATCTCACTAGAGTGAAGATTGAGATGGTAGAAATGGGGTTGGGAATCCTAGAACAGCTTCCTGCCTAGCATCAGAGTATTACATTTTTCAGGGTCCTTCAGACTCTCTGAAAATCTGGCTCCGAGTCAGATTCTTTCAAGACTTTAAGCACATCAATCTAATCATTCCCTTAACCTTTGCTCCTAAGCGTTGTGCATACTTGTATGTGGATGGACTTTGGTGATAAATATTTCAAGCTCCATTGTATTATGCCTGGAGTAAGCTGCCATAAATCACAGTGCTCACAGGTAAATCATCACCATCCAAATGAAATCAGATTGAAGATGTTCAGCAAAGGTCTTCAGGAAATGGATAAAGACTGTCTTCTGACTGTTTCTTAAGCATAATATCCAGAGAAAAGGTTGTTTGTTGGTGTTTATGAGCTGCTGAAACTCATGTCAATGAAATCCATGACACGTACACACACAGCAGATACTCTTTCTTTAAGTACAAAGGATGTCAATTTTATTTATTAGTATAGTGATAAAACTAAGCTCCAGCTTTGATAGCAGCCATCATTTACGCTCAAGCCCTCTTTGTTTTCCAATAACACTGGACCTTGAAGAATAAACACTGACAACATAGCAAGCAGATTTCTGCCAGGCCTACCATACAGAATTCTGAAAGGAGCATGTGATGTACATCCATCTCATAACAAATATATTGTCACTTACATGGAAAACTCAAGATCCTCAAAAAATAAATAGGAAAAAAACAGAATTGAAACTGTTTTGAAATATATAACTTATCAGGCTAAGCATCATAACTTTGATCCGGAACAAATTAAAGTATTGATTTAATTCAACTGTTTAACATAGCTCACTGCAAATTATTGCATTTGTTTGAAATTATTCCCTTCACTAGATTTTGGAATCAATAAAAAGGATGCAATTTATATTAACAAATGCCAAAAACATTTTGGAGGTTATCTTGGTTAAAGGATGAAAACTTGTGTTAATCAGGTTAAACTTATGTTAATAGAACGTTCCTGTATGAAAGTTTGATTTCAGCATGCAACTTTTGTGCCAATTGCTGTTCACTTTAATTTGAACTTGCCTGAAGCTTCTGGAATGGACACTTGCAGGTTTACTACCAAATGCTGAGTGGACACTATTTCAGTGAAGCAGCGTGATTGATCCATTTCCACAGAAGGTGTAGAGTGAATTGCAGACATATAGTGACTTGGGATAGCCCAGTCAGGGGCTCACAGGTTCTCCAAGTGAGGGTTTACTGGAGATCTTGATGGAGGAGCTGAAATCCAGAGGAGGAGTGATAGCCTGGTCAGTCACAGGATGTTGGGGTTTTGTTTGGTATGTGTCCCCCAAGGATATTCTCTGAAGCGTTCCGTGAGTTGGCGTCCTGTCTCCCCAATGTAGAAGAGACCATATCAAGAGCAACATACACAGTAGATAAGGTGCTTGGATGTGCCGGCAGAGATTTCCCTCTACCACACCCCAGATCCAACCCTCCAACAAGGTATACAAGGCTATGAGCCAAGTGCTGGAGATAGGATTAGAACAGTGAGGTGCTTGTTTTTGATCAGTGCAGAATTATTGAGCTGTTGGTCCTTTTTCTGAGCTGTGGACCTCTACAATTCTAACAAAAAACTTTCTTCTCATTAAGAGATTATCTGGGAGGAAGAAATTCTCCATCTGAAGAATTATAATTGAAAAGATAGAATAGTTCTCAGTGCCATTAAAGTGGGTGCCATGTTCATCAACAAACAAAAAATTGATAATACAATTTGGTCCTCATTTTCCAATTCTCATTCACTCCAGCATAAATTGGGTGATGCCTTTTTTCTGAATTAAATGTCTGACTTTACTATAACTGCAGTTAAGGTCAGTAACCTTGCAGGATTGTCCTGGAATTTCCAGAACTGTAACATCTGTCTCTTCAAAACTGCTGTAATCAAATCATAAGAAAAAATCATAGGTGAATTGAATAAAAGAGTTATTTGTTTCAGTTTGAAAGTTTACATTTATTAATTGCAAAAATATTTGTATTAGGAAAAAAGGCTATTTTATGTGGACAGCTGGAAGCAAGAGGTTATGTAATACGTTTTTATGAATACACATAAGTACAATTCTTGTTTAGTTCAGCTGCATTCAGCTCATTTAAGTAGCCTGGTAAACCTTGGGACCTGGATTATCATTATGGGGCAGGGAGAGGGTTGGAGAAGTGGGGTATCCTTCTGTGTCATTAACCAGCCTCTGGTTACATCTGCAATCTGCAATTCCACAAGGTGAACCTTTAATTGATGTGGAGACAGATTTCCTCAACAATCCAAATATTGCCCAGTTGGGGAGTCTGGAAACAGAGGTCACAGTCTAAGGATACAGGGTAAGCCATTTAGGACTGAGATGAGGAAACATTTCTTCAGTGGGAGGGCGGTGAATCTGTGGAATTTGCTTTCATACAAGGCTGTGGAGACTGGATCACTGTGTTCATAAAAGAGACTGATTTTTTTTTAGATATTTAAAGACATCAAGGGATTTGGGGAGAAAATGATAATATGGCATTGAATTACAGGATCATCCATGATCCCACGGAATAGCAGAGCAGGACTGAATGACCTACTCTTGCCTAATTTCTATGTTTTGCATCATGGACAGTCAGTTGGAGAGTAGAAACCAATCCTTACATTGTTAGAGATTTATTCAGAGTGAAACATTAAAAGTGGATTGTCCTAACTATACTCCTCCATTAATGTCTCTTTAAATTTTACGAGCTATCCTGTTGGAATTTGAGTCAATGTCCCCAAAGCCAGAGCCTCTGGATTATGAGTCCAATGAATTACCACAGCACTACCTCTGTGCTTCTGCTCAAGCAATCATCCAGTCAGGGCTCTCTCAATCTTAATTGTATAAATTAACACAGCCAACACTAATAGTCGGCATGCATACTGCAGAACACTGAATAAATGCAGCTTCTCATAAGTTATGTCTTATTTACACACAAGTATCTCTTTTAAGTTGAGAAATATTTACTTGGTCTCATTTGTGGATGTCTATAATGGTAACCTCAAACGTTCACCAAATTAAAAAAGATGACAGATTGAACGCACTGAACAAAAGGATGTCAGGAAGAAAAAATGGAATGTGCTTTGAATTCATCATAAGGTTAAGATGAAGCCATATATAGTATTTTCTTATTTGCATTGCATCAAAAAAGACTGAAGTGAACATGAATTGTTGCAGTGGGAGATTTCAAATTTCTGAAGAGGATTTTGATATTAAATTACAATTTATGACACTTTATTCTTTTTCTCAACATTACTGAAGTCTTGTTTTTAAGCAAAGTTATTTTGTTGCAAAGGCTACTGCTATTTCAAGTCGGAAAATAAAATTTCTCTACAAAACTCATTACAACATGCCATGGATAATCTCATTAAATGGGAAATTTAACCCAGAGCTCAAGAAATTTCACATATGTTGCTGCCAAAACAGAAATAAACAATGGGGACAAATTAAATTTGGGTACATGCCCATATATCCAATAAAGATAGTGTGCTGAAAAAAGCATTTATCCCTGGCTCTTTGTTCGCTGATATTTATTCACAATGAACCCAAACAATTTATCTGTGGGGAGAGTAAGAAAGAATCATCAAGCCTGATATGAATAAGAAATGGCTTGGATCCCTGTAAAGAGTTTAAATATGGCTGAGTAACTGGGGGACAGAAAGAAACATCAATTTGTGCACTCAGTGTTAGTGTTGTGGGTCCATCCAGCTTGTAGCAACGCCCTCTATTGCTGTAACTAACTTTACATACACAACTAAGAGTGAAATTGTAACAGAATAAATAAAGGACAGTACAGTAAACTCCAAGTTATTATAGATCAGTAACCAAACAGATACATGAGCTAGACTTTATAACTCCAACACCCTGTGCCTCCGTCTGGCTGGTGTGTGTGGAGGAGTCAGCGTTTGCAGAATGCAACCCACCGACTGCCTTCTTTCTCAGCCCAATTTGTCTCCCATGTTATTGTGGGCAATGGACAAGTCAGGGTGCCACCTTGTAGCTTGTTGAGGTGCTCATATGGCCAAATCATGGCCATTGATGTGCCCATTCTGCCTCTGTTACTGTTTCACATATAGCAGGGGGAAGCCCACACCTCCTCCCTCACCTCTATCCAAGGCCCTAAAGGAGCCTTCCACATCCATCAAAGTTTTACTTGCACATCCACCAATATCATTTATTGTATCCGTTGCTCCCGATGCGGTCTCCTCTACATTGGGGAGACTGGATGCCTCCTAGCAGACCGCTTTAGGGAACATCTCCGGGACACCCGCACCAATCAACCACACCGCCCCGTGGCCCAACATTTCAACTCCCCCTCCCACTCTGCCGAGGACATGGAGGTCCTGGGCCTCCTTCACCGCCACTCCCTCACCACCAGATGCCTGGAGGAAGAACGCCTCATCTTCTGCCTTGGAACACTTCAACCCCAGGGCACCAATGTGGACTTCAACAGCTTCCTCATTTCCCCTTCCCCTACCTCACCCTAGTTCTAAACTTCCAGCTCAGCACTGTCCCCATGACTTGTCCAGACTTGTCCTACCTGCCTATCTCCTTTTCCACCTATCCACTCCATCCTCTCCTCCCTGACCTATCACCTTCATCCCCTCCCCCACTCACCCATTGTACTCTATGCTCCTTTCTCCCCACCCCCACCCTCCTCTAGCTTATCTCTCCACGCTTCAGGCTCACTGCCTTTATTCCTGATGAAGGGCTTTTGCCTGAAACGTTGATTTCAAAGTTCCTTGGATGCTGCCTGAACTGCTGTGCTCTTCCAGCACCACTAATCCAGAATCTGGTTCCCAGCATCTGCAGTCATTGTTTTTAACCTCGTTGATTGAAGCCCACACCATGCACAGCTTGCACTGTGTAAATTGATATCGCATAAGAGGGGACCACCTTTAAGAGTCATCTGCCCATTGGGAGCACACCACCCCAAGGTCATGCTGCTTCTTTAATCTTTTACCCCACCCTTTCAAACATGGATCCACATCTCTGTCACTGATACCACCCCCACCTCCTGCCAATATCCTGGACTTTCCTTGCATACCTGCTCTTATTTGGGGATTACCTGTAGTTTCAGAAGTGGACACCACTTGAACCTGGCATTGCTTGGGCTATATCATTGATGGACAGTTTGGTTCTGAAGAAGTCATTTTGGCCTTGAAGTGTTAACTCTCTCCACATGCTGCCAGACGTACTTTGTTTCTCCAGCAATTTTTGTTTTAATTTTAGCTTTACAGCCTCCATAGTATTTTGCTTTCATTTGCTGGACAACTGGATTGACTGGCAGTTGTCAAAGGCAGGACTTAGTCTCTAAATTGGGGGAAAAAATCTCAACTTGAGGCAATTCATGCCATTTCCAACATAACATAACAATAGGGAAGCATGGCTTCTTTGTCAGGGGTGGAGAGCAAATGCTCCTTTCCCCAACTTTAGTTGGAGTGGAGTACAGAGCGCAATGCTCTGAAATCCAGTTTACAGTTAAATCTTTGTTAAATGGACTGGAGTAAAAGTCTTCCTGTCAACCAACTCTTTCATCAGCTCTGCTTAGTTATCTTTAAAGCACAGATTCTTTCATCTGTAATGCAGATTAAGAGAGCACTGAGTTCAGGTTGTTTGTATAAAATGTGTGCTATTGTTGCTCGACACTTACTGGCAGATTTAGTCTAATAATCTTGGTAGAATTTTGAACTGATATGGCATAACATTAAAATTTATACCAGTATCAAAAACAGTAAGAATAGTCATGTCGAGGACAGGATTCTATGAGTTTTTGTCACACCTTAGTTGCATGATGCTAGTTTTTAGCTGATAGTTAGAACAAATACATATACAGCACCATTTTGGTGTCATTCTCTTCTGGCTCTGTTTCCTAAGTGAGCAAAGCAGATATTAGTTCCCTAACATCAGTATCTCTTGGAAACAAGAAATGCCATTTAGACTAGAGGTAGATTAAACTCTCCATTGGTTTCACATTATAGCATGTGAGTTTTTTGGAGCTACTGTTTTATTTGAGAGATTATATTGAGGTCCCTGTTCATTCAGGTGGAAATGAGACATCTCGTTGAGTTGGCTGCAGCACAGTAAGCTCTTTAGGCATTCTGGTCAAAATTCATTTTTACCAATATTGTCAAAACAGATAACTGATCATTCATCTATTTGCTGTTTGTAGGACCTTGCTCTGTGGGAATTGTCACCGTAGCATCAGTAACTACATCACAAAAATAATTAATAGCTTTACATTATGCTGACATGCAAACATGTTGTGTAAAAGCTAGCTTGCTTTTTTTCTAGTCACTCTCTATTAGTCCTTGTAATATTTCGTTTGCTATAGGATACAGAAGAAAACGAAATCTCAGAAAATCTGTGACTAAGAAAAGAGATAACACACTAAATACGAAGTGTATCTCATTGTGGCACCCAAACTATTTGCCCATATTTTTCAGATTCAGATTCCTCATCCTGTTTAGCAGTAGTGTGTCTAATGGACCTGACCTTTGGAGTCTGAAGCACTGTGCTGCAGACAGCATTGTTGTATTCTAAATATCCTGGCAGAATGCCAGCTCTGCTCACCAGCAATTCAAAAATCTCATTTCGCTTTCAAGATGCATAATCACAAGTTCTGGTCTGGTGCCTTTACTTCCCCCAAAACCTGACATCAAAAGAAAAATATGGCAATTGTTCCACAGTCCAACTGACATCTGAAAAGTTAATAGGAGTGAAATTTATCTTAGAACAATGGAAAAGAAAATCATGCAGGGTGTAAAATTTGAATTTGCACATTTTGCCCTTCTGCCTGAGAGCTTTTTGTCTGCCAGGTTTCAGACATAATCCAGTACCAAGATAGACGATGTCTTGATCAAGAATTGCTTCTTAATCTGTTCCTTTCTTTTAAAAGTTAGGACGTCCCTTTACACTTTCAGCATATAGTCGTTGTGTTACAACATGCATTTCGTCAACGCAAATTCATTGAAATGAGATTGACGAATTGGAGACGCTACAGTGCGAACTTTAAAAACGTGTGTTGGCTGTAATGCAATTACAGCGCCAACACATTAAACGTGATTTTTCTACAACGAGGGATTGTACAAGAACACAACCATTGTGTTGTAGAAGAACTGACTAGTTACTTTCCTTTGTAAATTACTAAAGGAGATTAGAAACTTGAAGTTTTAATTTCAAGTTCCAAGCAATAATTCAGACCAGCAAATGACTGGAATACACAGGAATAACAGACTGAACACAAGACATAAGAATAGAAGTAGACCACTCAGCCCATCATATCTGTTCCGCTGCAATTTTTGTTCTGCTGTTCAAGGAGATCATGGCTGATTTGATATTCCTCAACTCTACTTTCCCAGGTACACAGGTCAATAATTAGGAGATGAGTCCTTTGAAAAGAGAACAGAGTGATGGAAGGAATGCCCAGGAGCCTGCTTTGTGTGTTTAAGGGTGTACTCCCAGTTTTCCATTGAATTTTATTTTAATAAAGCTAACTTTCTTTCATGGTGCTTGATCTATTCTTTGATAGATTTGATCTGTGAGGAAAGCCGCTATTACGCTTCCCCCTCGGGTCTCAAGTTAGTATAAATCAGAGATGGTTTATCTATTTAGAAAAATGACTCTGCAGGCTTCAGAGTTGAGACAGATGTCCTGCAATATATCAAATTGGGTGAATCAGTTTATGGAGCCAATAGATAAGTTCCATACTCCATCTTTAATGCCTCTTCAAACTGATTTTAAAATGTTTTCCTACATGACTACATTCCAAAAAAGACAGAGACAGAGCTCATGTTCAGTGGAGCCATGTTAATAGTATATGGTATCATTAGTGATAGTTCTTTATTGTTTGATTTCTACTAAGAAGCTTATTCAGTGAACTGCCCTTCTGCTGCATCTGGATTCAGCTGTTGTAACGAGAATCTTCCCAGATTAATTTAGGTTTTATGGAAAGCAGTCAGGGAAACAGATTGCTTCTTCAAACCATCATCCTTACTCAACTGTTGCTCTTTATCTATTCCACACAGATACACACATGGTTGCCTCAGTAATCCAGTCTATAACACTGAGCCCTCTGTTACTAAACATAGGAGTTGCAGAAAAATCACTGGCATTGATTTTTGACATTCTAGCTCCCATGGAATATTTCTTTTTCATTTTTCAGTGTTTGTTTCAGAATTCATAATCTCCAGATATTTGTTACAAGATTTGTGCTAGGAATCTCCCAAGTCCCAGCTAGTGCATACCTTTGTAGCCTACACTAGTACAAGGCAGCTGGAGGCAGGCTTATATTGATCCATCTCTGCATTCTGAGGTATGTTGTAACATTTGTGGATTGAACTAGCAGATCTTGTAACAATCACTTCTCACTGTGAAGTCTGTGTAAACTACATCACATAATTTTCTCATTTCTTTTAGACTGCAATTTACACCAATATTTTCAATAATTCTACTATATATTTTTTGTACTACATGCTTTGTGTTTTCAAATTTCTAAACAAACAGCAGAGAGTATTTGTAAATAAAAAAGCAATGATTTTGATGAGCCAGAGAAATGAATTATTCTTAATAAAGATGAAGAATATTATCGAAGATGTCATTTATCTTTTCTTTTTATGGCTTTTAATTCTTATTTCCCTCCTCTTTCAACGCCTTTGGCTGTATGCTATATAGTGGTTCTGCAAGCACTGGTCATTCTGTTTTTCATCTTACTAAGCATTCTTCATAACTAAACCTCGTTAGTGAATGTTTTACCAAAAGTTGAAAATTATCTGTATTCATCTGACATCAGACACAAGCATTCCTGCACACGCCAATGGTTGAAAGGAACCCTATGCGATTTTGCCTCCTAAAGGTTACTTTACCTCATGCAGCAATAATTATTTAATCTCCCATAATCTGGGTGTGGATATCATGATACTGAAGAATACAACAGATGTTTATTACTGTTAACTATTAGATACAAATATTAAATTACAATCAAGTAGCATACATCCTCAAATATGTTCTGCTTCAAGTGATCCCAAGATAATATATGAGACCTTTATGCTGTCATGTGCCATTCTATGATATAGTGGTAATATTATCTGTATATCTCTTAAATGTATACTGAGGCACTAACTATAAGCAGAATACAACATCCCCTTTTTTCTAATGATAAAAAATTATCCTAGATTGAAATATACAGTGGTACATAGGCATATTTGTCAATACAAACAGGTAAAGCAGAAATTACAAATAGAACATTTCAAACAACAGTGTTACACTTCAGAGTTTTGACAACACACCCCAATCTGGTGATTATATGCCATTTGGAGAGGTATGCATTGTTGCACATAACAACTTCCTTGTCTTGCTGTCACTCAATATCACTGCACATGCACAATTATTGGAGTGTTTTTTAAACATTTGTTTATGGGGTCTGGGCTTCGCTGTTAAGACCAGCATTTATTGCCCATCCCTAATTGTCCTTGTTGAGTAACTTGCTGGGCTATTTCAGAGGACAGTTAAGAATCAAATACACTGCTGTGAATCCAGAGTCAAAGGTAGACCAGAGCGGATAAGGATAACAGAAATCCTTCCCTGAAGGACATTGGAGAACCAGATTCTGGATTAGTGTTGCTGGAAGAGCACAGCAGTTCAGGCAGCATCCAAGGAGCAGCGAAATCGACGTTTCAGGCAAAAGCCCTTCTTTTGCCCAAAACATCAATTTCGCTGCTCCTTGGATGCTGCCTGAACTGCTGTGCTTTTCCAGCACCACTAATCCAGAATCTGGTTTCCAGCATCTGCAGTCATTGTTTTTACCTCATTGGAGAACCAGATACATTTTTAGAACAATCAACAATGGTTATAGAGTCATCATTAGACCAGCAACTAATTCCAACGTTTTACTGAATTCAAATTTCACCATGTTGAGTTTCAAACCTACATCCCCAGAATTTGATTTAGGAGTTTTTGGTTATAGTTCAGTGACTTTAAATTATTTCATTATGTCTCCATGAATTCTTCCTCATTCACTTCATGAATATTGAGCGTGCCGTATATTGGTCTGAATTGGCTAATGTTCCTTTGCAATAATATACCATGATTTGTAATGACTTTGAATGCTCTGGGCTGATTGCACATTTTACATACCTTTATTGGTATCCATTAATTTGCAATTGTGTTTCTAACTTACATTCCCTGCCTAGTGTGCAAGCGGGCAGTTCTTTATCTGCCCTCTAGTGTATTTCTTTCGTTCTCCTCTATCTTTGAAGAAGAATGCCCTGTGTCTGGGAATGATTGATAATTGGTACTGGACATTGTCATGAGCACTTGCATTCTCATCATAACTTGTCCTGAGGATGGTAATCTCTTCTCTTGCTGTTCTACAAGAATACAGCAATGAACGTGAAAATCTTGCTTTGTTGCTTGACACATACTTACAAATTTAAAAATAACACAACACCAGGTTATAGTCCAGCAGGTTATTTGTAAGTACTAGCTTTCAGAGCACTGCTCCTTCATCAGGTAGCTGTGCAACAGGATCATAAGACACAGAATTTATTGCAAAATATCACAGTGCCATAATATATGTTGCCAGAAATTATGTGTCTTATGAGCCTGCTGCACAGCTACCTGATGAAGAAGCAGTGCTCTGAACACCAGCACTTCCAAATAACTCTGTTGGACTATAACCTGATATTGTGCGATTTCGAACTTTGTCCATCCCAGTCCAACATCGGCACCTCCATATCATGACATACTTTCAAAATATTGATCATTATCTGCCATATGTTTGACTGGACTGTGCATGGATAGTGAGGTTACTGTGTGACATGGATCACTTCCCACTTAGCATAGGTCTTCAAACAAGTTTGCCAGTCTTCCACAGTCTGACACTATAATACAATGTCCACATTCTTTGTGTTACAATGATACAATGTTCTGCTTAATACAGTGAAAGTGACTACCATGCCTGTTGTGTTGCTAAATTATCAAACAATGGGGAATTTAGACGCTCAATCAATCATAAGGATATAATCTTTCTATTTTGAATAGATCTGCTGTTATCTTCGTCCAAAGACTGAATAGAAAATTATTTGAATATAGACATTCCCTCAGTTGCTGGGATTGGCATGTTTGGCATATCTCATGCGCATTCACAAGTCATTGAATATCCAAATTCATCTTAGGCCATTATTCATTTGCTCGCCATCTTGTGCATTCAATTCTCATTGGTCCTTGGTGTAACATGGATATGATAACTTGACACAATGCTCTTGTTTGCTTTTGAACATGGTATGTTATGATATATCATTCTACATGTATCTTTGAATGACCAAAATGAGTGAATCTTCTTTGGGTACTACTTTCATATTGTCATGTCATCCCTAATTAATAATCTTTTACAATTCTTGTAGTTGCTTATCATCAGTTGCTGAGTGCAATAGTTCATGCTGGCTCTGTCCAATGTGTAACAGATTAACCTTGAGAACATCTTCAATTTTGTGATCTACTACATTTATGTGTCATCAGAAAGAACATCTTGATATTTGTGTGGGTTAAGTAATCAACTCAGCATGTCTGATGTAATCATAGCAGTAACTGGCTTATATTTCACTTAAAAGTCATATCCTCATAGATTATTGACTGATTTGATTGCATCATGTGTGGTCTCTTCCGCTACAGTGGATGCAGTTTGAATCTCATGAATTGTGATCATACTGAAATCTGTACCGACAGCCAGTCATGCCACTACTGGACTAATGGTATCTACCAAATAGATGATTTCAGGAAGTTAAGGTTAATTTCTTAACACTTCCTTGTTAACAGTATTGTGGTGTCCTTCTGTGTTGTTGGTTACCTGTATTTTATGCTGAGAACTACCTTGGCCATTGAAACAAGATTTCCTGTACATGCCTGCCCAATGTCCTTTGCATCATATGCTTTACTGATTCCAAAAAAGTTGGTCAGCTTTTGGGTAGATGCAAAAAACCAATATGTAACAAAAATTTTGTTGGTTTTGCGCATTTTGTTGACCACAGCAATAGTGTTGGCTGCAGCTGAAGCACATAGTTGTTAACCTACTACCAAAATTTCATACTTGCATCCATGCTCAAGTAATACATCCCGCTCTTGCATAAAATATCCTATATAAAAGCTCTGATTGGTGTAGATGATAAAGAACTCAAAGTAATGCTTTGGAAAAATCACACTTATGGCCATTGCAGCAGCACCTTCTGAGATGTTGGTCAATAGACACTTGAAGTTGCTGTCTGTATGACAAACATCTGAAGTTAAGTCTTACCTTAAGCTGTTTTACAATGACTTTCAAGATCTTTTCTCATTCTTCCCGATCTTCCATGCAAAGACTAGAAATATTAATTTTGTGTTGTTGCTCCTTGCCAATGGCAAGCAACACTTTTAGAGTTCTTTCTTCAGGATTGCCTACTCTGATCTGGGGAATAGAATAATATGATGCATGAACAATTATAATTTAGTAAAGATATCACAGGTTACTGCCCAATTCATAATGAAGCTTCTAGCCATGATTCAGTCTTAAAGATTATGTACTGGTCACCTTAAATTGCTCTTCTCTGACTTTGCATCAGTATAGGTTAAAACTATTGTTCTACTAATCTCAGTGCCTTTAAAATTATTGCTGTAAGAATTGCAAGCTTGTAGAATCATGTTAGTACCTGTAGATGGCATTCATGTCAAATAAGGAGTAATAATGTTTAGCGGGCATGTTAAAATTATTGTGCCAATTTGGAAAAAGAAACTGGTGAAACCAACTGTGGTTAGGACACAGGTAAGCCTTCCTTAATCTAAAAAAGCTACTTTTCAAATTTTTAATCTGCATTTTCTTCTAGGGGAGTTTTGAAGAAAATTTGATTAATAATCTGTTGTTTGTCTCCTTTTAAACAGAGAAATGAAGAGTACTTGCAATGTTCTAGTACAGGTCTGTAGCCTTTAGTTTTGATTGTTTTTATAACTTGTCCCTTTACTTTCTAAGCAGGGCACACCTATTACCAAAAATAAATGAGTTTTTTTGTTGATCAATGTCCAATATACAGATCTATATAACTGTTTGATCTCACAGAAGTTGATGCGGCTGATTATCCAGATGGTTTGATGTCCAAACTGTTAGCTGATTGGTCTTCACATAGTTTTACAAATATTTACCACTACGATATTGGAGTATTTTCTTATGATGATGTGACTTTGTTTCTAATGGTGTGTTACCAGATGTAGCAAAGCTTACGTTATCTCCTGTAACATAAATTTGATGTAGTACATGTGGATTGGAGAGATTTTTTAAAAACAATCAAAGTAAAATATGTTGCCTTAAGTAATATGGTGTATAATCTGATTGGGCTGTGGTGTCAAGTGATTAACATGGACCATTACTAAAATCCGATACAGACTACAGGCATGTGTTGAGACATACAATCCTGTCTGTATTCTGATCATTTCACAACATGAGTTGGAGATCTATTTCCTTTCTTCTAATTCTTTTACAGCAGCTGGAATGTAGACTGATGATTGGATTAATTTTGTGGTTTTTCATAACACTGAAAGGGTCTCTGTTCTCTCTTCAATGGAGATAATTGCACATAACATCAGCAGAGAACAAGTACTGGTGAGGGATCAGCCTCTTCAAAACCAGAGGCTTTAGTGTTCAGATAATTAGATGAACACAAATGAGAAATAAGAGCTTTGTTTTAATTTTGTTTTCTTGCTAGTGCTTAAACTCTGTGACTAATAGACCACTACAAAAAAATCGTAAAGTACATAAGAATTGGCTCCATACTAAATCGGCCTCTTTCAGTCTAAACAAACAAGTGACCAGATTATGCATTGCTGTGAAAATAACTGATTAATCTTGGCATTTATAGTTTGCAATGGCCCATTGCATAAACATTAAATATAGCGGTCGTTAAGGTCGATGGTTAAAGGCTATGTTCTGATGGTCAGTACGGACCAATGACTTTGTCCCATCTAAACTGTAAGTAGTGAGGGAAGATCTATTTCAACATTCCTATGTTGTGCTTAAGTCATTGAATGTAATATATGGGGCATCTTCAGTTGGAAGCTAGGATTTGCAATGCCTATTTCATACAGGTACTTTGCTGCAGTGCAGCACAGGCAATGCAAGTCAGTTTGAAAGCTGTACCCTAAACATTACAGAATTGTCTCTGAGTGAATTAGTCTTTTTCATTCGTATAATAGGCACAAAGAAGACCCCATCATTTCCAACCTTATTAGCTGCATATGATGTTGTGATTGATATTTGTTATAACTTAAAGTGCCTTAGCAAAATGAAACCATCCTAACATTGTAAACAAATAAAAGTGTTGCAAGATGTTTTAGACACAGGAAGGAAAATACTCACAGAGGAAAGCAAATTGACTACAAACTGGACCTTGCGCCCATTTTACAATGTGACTTGATGTCAAAGATAGAAGTACCGCACCCACAGATGCATGGAATAACATCCCATGCAAAATTGAGTGCAAATTTTGGTTTTCTATGCCAGCTGTTAAGTAATCTGCACATTCTTAAAACCTCGTAAAACAGATGTCTTTGAGAGATTGCTTTTCTATTAATTTCACAATCTTTGTTTGCGTGACATTGAATGTTTCATTACAGATTGGGGCCATCGCTTCCTACAGTTCCTTTCCCCTGTTAACAAGACAAATATCAAGTAATTTTGATTAGCTCATTACTATCCTTCTTTGCTCTATATTTTAAATATTTGAGTACAGTATTCACTGTAATATCAGAGAAAACTAGCCCCACTTTTGACTACTTGAATGTGTTTTTGTATAGAGACTAATTGTTTACAACAAATAGTTTTCATTTGAATATTAAATTATTTTCATACCTTTAATAATTTCAACAGAATGTTAGGATTTCCATATGCCCTTAATCTCCATATTGAGTCAAGTTAATATTCTTACCTCATTTTGATGTTTTCAACAGATCTGAGTGGTATTAGTTTGGGCATTATGACCCTGTCACCAGGCTGCTTTCAAAAGAAGCTCATCTTGCCTTTCAAGAATATTAACTAAATGGATATGCTTAGTATTGGCCATGATATTTTTAAAATGTCTCTGATTTCATGAGCATAATGAGGTAAAATATCAATACATGTCATTATTACAACCAGTAAGCAGACAACAATGAAGATCAGCGCATTCACAGTTAAAGGTGAAAATCTGAATGTTCTTGTTACTATTTCCCGTGCCTGCACAGTGTCCTGTTAAAGTTCTCAGAGATACAAATCTTTAATTAATAGAAACTTCTACTTTTATGCTCTAATCTCACTATAAAAACTTTATAAAGGTTAAACATCGCTAAATGGAATGTAACTGGAGTTTTAATGGCTTACTTAGTCTTGATTATTATTGAACAACCTTCCCAGCCCTGAACAAATTGAGTTTACATTTGTGAAATGCGAAGTTTCTTCATTATGGTAAAATATCACAGGCTGTTAGTATAATGGGGAAAACCAAAGTTTGAGATATTTCAGCTTCTACCTTAGTTCTATGTGTATGCTCTAATATTTATTTTGCTCCCAGGTAATATATCTAAAAAGTGAAGGATAATCATTGCAATAATTAAACCCTCTGATATGTAAGAATTCTAAGCCTGCTTGATGCTATCAATGTTGTTGGATGCTTTAGAACCCTAGTACTGTATATGACAGCAGAATCAAATCCATGTTGGGAAGATGGAATCCACTCTACAGAGATTATGAGATCTTTTTGGGCAGCACCTTTGCTTTGCCAATAGTCACAAAGGCTGGACCAACATTTTCTGTATGATCTTCCTCCCATTGTTTTCACTGTTGCATTTTGTACATTGGATAGGTTTTTTAAAATTTCTAACAGTTAGGAGGTTTATCAGTTTCTGCAGTGGAGGGAATTTTATTCCAATGACTCATAAACAAATATTTTCCTAACAGTTAACTCATCAAATTCAGTCGCACTAAACCAAATTAGTCATCATTTTAAATGGTGTTTCTTGTGAAGAAAATTAGATGGCTTTGATCAAGAAAAGACATGACCCTAATGTTTCTATGCTGGAGAAACGAGTAATTCAGACTGTACAGGTTATTTAATTTGTACCATGAGTTTTACAATATAAGTATAAAATTAATGAATAGAGATTTGGATTTTTTTCACCTCAAAATGGCAGTGGACAGGTGGACTTGATTTCCTTCTTAAACAGTGTGAATTTAAGGCTTTATGGATGAGCAGTTATTTCCGAGCTGAATTGAGCCGTAGAAGGCCACACAGAGACAGTTGAGAAAATACTGTTTGCTTGATTGATTTGACATGTAGAACACAATGGTCCTTGAGATTTTGAGCCATAGAAATGTCAAGTCAAAGAACACAATCAGATAGAGATGAATAATGTAAGCTGTAACTGTGTTAGCATTTATTTATAGTTATCATAATACGATGAAATTGAAAGCAATGTTCGAAATGGAGAAAGACAAAACAGCTTGGCAGATTTTAGATTTGGGTAAGGCTGATTTTAATGCAATGAGGTAAAGACTGTCCACATCAAACTGGGTAAATCTGTTAATGGTCAAAATGAAGAAATTCAACAGGAAACACTTGAAAAAAGAATTTAGCATTAAATAGCAGCAATTTATATACTTAAGGGGTAAAATGTCTACTAGTCAAAAACAAAAACTAAGGTAAGAGACACATTAACCTAAAAGAAAAAGCTTGCAAAATGCAAACAAAAAAAATAGTCCTGGTGGATGGGAGAGGAACCAAGAATAAGTAGCATCAGGACAACTTTGCTCCAGACCACATTACAGTTTTGGTCCAAGTATGAATTTCAGAGGTGAGGATGCCATTGAATGTACTTGACACCAGTTACCAGTAAACAGCCACCTCCAACAAGAGAGAACCTACCTTTGACATTCAATCACTTTACCATTGCTGAATCCCTCACCATCAACACCCTGAAGATTACCATTAGCCCAAAACTTACTGAGACCAGCAAATAAATACTGTGGCTGTGAAAGCAGACCAAAAGCTTTGAGTTTAGTGGTGAGTGATTCATCCCCTGATTCCCCAAAGCTTGTCTATCATATGCAAAGCACCAGTCAGAGTATGAGGGAATATCTCTCATTTAGTTGGATGAGTGCAACTCCAACAATACTAAACAAGTTTGACAACATCCTGTAGTGACCGTATCCTTTATTTTCTGTACTTTTGATTATGGACTCAAATGAAGAAAGAATGTTTTTAAAACTAAGGATTGTGGAAGGAATTGTCGTATTTTTAAAAACAAGTTACTAAAACTCATTGTGTTCAATATTTCCACTGTAGCCTTGTTCAAGGTGTGGGGGGAAGCTGTATGTAGAGGGCCCAGTACCTGAAGGTTTATACTGAGTGACATTTGGCTAATAACAAGTAGCTGATTGATGACTTGTCACAATTGCACAAATTGATGTCAAAGGTCATCAATCTAATTGTTTCCTGGGCAACTGAACAGTTTGAGTGTGTGATCAATACAATGAGAAGCCTTCAGACTTCTGGAAGGGCAGGTTGTACGTCTTTCCTCTTCTTCTTTTTTTATTCTTCGGGTATTTTTACAGCAATAAGTTATTTTCTCCCACCAGTTACTATAAGCCATTGCTCTTAACTTGTAACTAAGAGACTTTGCAGTTTGTGTGCCAATTGCCCGGATCCTCCCCACAAAGAAACCTGGAGAAAATAAATTGAAGAACAGCAATTCCTGGAAAGCTGAATGGATTGCTTTTAGTAAATATGTGGACTTAACCTATTGAACTGTGTTTCCCAGTGGTTTTCCCCTTCACTAATAACACTACATTTTTTTAAATTTGTCAATATGACTGTATGCATATTTAGGGGTTGTAAAAGGGAGTTTGCGTTCCTTTATGCTGATAGTTCATAGCTGTTTTATTTGTGACTGGAATTTACCAATTTGTAATAAATGGTAATTTTTGTTCAATGCAGGAGTCTGGTCAATGTTTTCTCCTAACTTGATCGAATCATTAACTTTTATGTGGCAACTTGGGAGTAGTATGGTTTGAAAATCAGCACACCTTTGCAAGTTCTTTATAACAATCTTTTAATAGTATTAACTACTGTATAATGAACATTGATGTGGATTAATGTAACAATAGTGCAGACTTTATCTCTGTACCCTTCAATTCACACTGTTTTCACACTATTACTGGCAAGAAGCATCAACTGAGTGAGTGAAAAAAATGACCTTGTTCTTTGGAGCCAAGGTTTTATCATTTTAATTGTACTTACTGACTGAGAAAGGAATAACTGGAAAGGAAAGAAGGAAAAGTCAAAAATAACAGAATAAAGAGTGGAAAAATATGAGAGAAAAGAATTAAGGAAAACAAATGAAGAAAAAAAATTGATGTTTTCAAAGTATCTAATAACTGTTTATGAAGTAAAGGAGTGAGATGTCACAGTTTTAATTGTTCTATTTCTGGGCAAAAATGGTTGACTGGTCCTGCAGTAACGATTATTGCATGATTATAAAGATATATACAGTATGGTAATATTAACAAACCCAATCTCTGCAGTGAGTCTAATGGGAATTCTTACATACAATGGGAAGCTGAGGGGAAGATGCTGGTTTTGTGAAGAAAACCTCAGAGCACTGTAGAATAACTGGCAAGCTCGAAAGAATCACAAGTAACATTATGCCTTTTAACTTCCAGAATTTTCTGGAACAATCATATGATCACACAAACATATGAAACAAGAGCAGAAGTAGACGATTTGGCCCCTTGCGCCTTCTCTACCACTCAGTAAGATAATTGCCGATCAGTCTGCATTTTGAAGTCCACATGCCCTCCGACCCCTGATAACCCTTCATTCCCCCGCCTAACAAGAATCTATCCACCTCTGTCTTTAGAATATTCGAGACATTACCTCCACTGCCTTCTGAGGCAACGAGTTCAAAAATCATGCAATCCTCTGAGAGGAAGAAAAATGCTATCATCTTTGTCCTGAAAGACATACCCAATGAGTCTGGACTGACCCACAACAGGAAACCTACTTTCTACAAATGAGGTCAGGATTAACTCACCTGTAATGGTCCTAACAGTGGGGTGACCTGCTGGCCCCCAAATAAAACAATTTACATTTAGTTTGCCCTCAGTTATATGTATTATTAAACTCAAAATGAGAGTCACTAGCTTTACCATATTGCTTATATTGACAACGTAGGTCAATTTTGAAAGAAGCCCAATACTGGGCATGCAAAACATCCATCTGCTGCAGACACTAGGCTCATTTCAATATGGAAACTAATTATCACTTGAGGGAGTGAATAGGCATAGCATTCACTTTGCACCCTTCAATCATTTCCTTGGGTATTCAAGCCTTACAGACGAGACCAAAGTAAGTTTTATATTACTTATGTACAGCTTGGAAGAAAACTTTCGCTTCTTATAGTACAGCAAAAATAATGTGGGCCACTGTCACTCTTGCCCACAACAAGAGGTCATACCAATTCCAGCGAGCTCCATCCCAGTCAGATACTGACCAGCCTTACATAAGTACATAAGAAATAGGTGCAGGAGTAGACCATCTGGCCTATCGAGCCTGCTCCACCATTCAACAAAATCATGGCTGATCCTTTTGTGGACTCAGCTCCACATACCCAGCTGCTCACCATAATCCTTAATTCCTTTATTGTTTAAAAATCAATCTATCTTTGCCTTAAAATCATTCAATGGGGTAGCCTCAAATGCTTCACTGAGCAAGGAATTCCACAGATTGTCAATCCTTTGGGAGAAGAAGTTCCTTGTCAACTCAGTCCTAAATCTGTTCCCTTTTGTTTTGAGGCTATGTCCCCCTAGTTCCAAAATTGGACACAGTATTCTAAATGGGGCCTAACTAGAGCTTTATAAAGTCTCAGAAGCA
Source organism: Chiloscyllium punctatum (assembly GCF_047496795.1). Taxonomy (NCBI): domain Eukaryota; kingdom Metazoa; phylum Chordata; class Chondrichthyes; order Orectolobiformes; family Hemiscylliidae; genus Chiloscyllium; species Chiloscyllium punctatum. The sequence goes on from NC_092745.1 coordinate 79,843,962, forward strand.
CGTCGTTACTTTTATATTCCAACCCTCTTGAGATAAGTGACAACATTACATTTGCTTTCTTAATCATGGACTCAACCTGCAAATCAACGTTTAGAGAATCCTGGACTAGCACTCCCAGATCCCTTTTTACTTTGGCTTTAAGAATTTTCTCACTGTTTAAAAAATAGTCCATGCCTGCATTCTTTTTTCCAATGTGTAAGACCTCACATTTGCTCACATTGAATTTCATCAGCCATTTCCTAGACCACTCTCCTAAACTGTCTAAATCTTTCTGCAGCCTCCCCACCTCCTCAGTACTACCTGTCTGTCCGTCTAATTTTGTATCATCAGTGAATTTCGCCAGAATGCCCTCAGTCCCTTCATCCAGATCATTAATATATAAAGTAGACAGCTGCGGCCCCAACACTGAACCCTGTGAGACACCACTTGTCACCAGCTGCCATTCTGAAAAAGAACCTTTTATCCCAACTCTCTGTCTTCTGTCACACAGGTAATCCCCAATTTGTGCCAGTAGCTTACTTGGAGCATCATAGACTCTCACCTTACTCAGCAGCCTCCTGTGAGACCTTATCAAAGGCCTTTTAGAAGCCTAGATAGATGACATCCACTGGGTTTCCCTGGTCTAATCTATTGTTACCTCTTCAAAGAAATCTAAAAGGTTTGTCAGGCACGGCCTCCCCTTACTAATTCCCTGCTGACTTGTTCTAATCTGACCCTGCACTTCCAAGAATTTAGAAATCTCATCCTTAATGATGAATTCTAGAATTTTACCTACAACCAAGGTTAGACTATTCAGCCTATAATTTTCCATTTTTAGACTTGATCCTTTCTTGAACAAGAGCGTTACAATTGCGATTTTCCAACCATATGTGACTTTCCCTGACTCCAGTGACTTTTGAAAGATCCCAGTCAGCGCCTCCGCTTTTTCCTCAGCCACCTGCCTCAGAATTCTAGGATGTAGCCCATCGGAGCCAGGAGGTTTATTGATTTTTAGACCTTTTTGCATTTCTAGCACTTTCTCTTTTGTAATGGTTACCATATTCAACTCTGCCCCTGACTCTGCTTGGTTATTGGGATATTACTATTGTCTTCTACTGTGAAGACTGACAAAAGTATTTATTAAGTACTTCAGCTATTTCCTTAACTCCCAGCACTAACCTTCCAGCATTAATTTGGAGTGGCCAATTTCTACTTTTGCCTCTCATTTGTTTCTTATGTATTGAAAGGAATGTTTACTATCATTTCTAATATTACTGGCTAGCTTAACTTCATATTTGAACCTCTACTTCCTTATTTCTCTTTGTTATCCTCTGTTTATTTTTATAGACTTCCCAATCTTCTGATTTCCCAATGCTCTTGGCCACTTTATAGGCTCTCACTTTTTATCTGATACATTTCCTGACTTCCTTTGTCAGCCATGGCTGTCTAACCCCTCCCTGGACAATCCTTCTTTTCTTTAGGATTAACATAGGTACTGTATCCTCAATTACACCCAGAAACTCCTGCCATTGTTGCTCTACTGTCTTCCCCATTAGGCTCTGCTTCCAGTCGATTTTTGTTAGTACTTCTCTCATGCCCCTGTAATTACCTTTATTTAACTGTAACACCATTACATCCGATTTTGCCTTCTCTCTTTCAAACTGCAGACTGCACTCTACCATATTATGATCGCTGCCTCCTAAGTGTTCCCTTAGTTTAAGATCTTTTATAAAGTCTGGCTCATTACATAGAACTAGGTTTTGGGTCCACTATTTTTATAAATGATCTGGATGAAGGCATAGAAGGATGGGTTAGTAAATTTGCTGATGACACTAAGGTTGGAAGAGTTGTGGATAGTGATGAAGGATGTTGTAGGTTACAGAGAGACATAGATAAGCTGCAGAGCTGGGTGAGAGGTGGCAAATGGAGTTTAATGCGGAAAATGTGAGGTGATTCACTTTGGAAGGAGTAACAGGAATGCAGAATACTGGGCTAATGTTAAGATTCTTGGTACTATAGATGTGCAGAGAGATCTCAGTGTCCAGGTACTTAGATTATTTTTCTTAGAATCTCTACAGTGTGAAACAGGCTTTTCAGCCCAAGTCCATTCCGACCCTCCGAAGAGTATCCCACCCAAACTCATTCCCCTATATTATTACTCTACATTTCCCCTTGACTAATGCATGTAACCGATATATTCCTAAACACCATAGGCAATTTAGCATGGCCAATTCACCTATCCTGCACATCTTTGGATTATGGGAGAAAATTAGAGCACTCGGAGGAAACCCACACAGACACAGGGAGAATATGCAAACTCCACACAGACAGAAACCTGAGGCTGGAATCACTATGCTGTCTCATAGACCATATATAGATCCTTGAAAATTGCCACTCAGGTTGATAGAATTGTTAAGAAGGCATATGGTATGTTAGCATTTATTAGTTTTGGAACCATGAGGTCGTGCTGCAGCTGTACAAAACTCTGGTGCGGCCACATTTGGTGTATTGCATACAGTTCTGGTCACCACATTATAGGAAGGATGTGGAAGCTTTGGAAAGGGTTTAGAAAAGATTTACTGGGATGTTGCCTGGTATGAAGGGAAGGTCTTAGAAGGAAAGGCTGAGGGACTTGTGGCTGTTTTTATTAGAGACAAGAAGGTTGAGAGGTGACTTAATTGAGACATATAAGTTAATCAGAAGGTTAGATAGGTTGGACAGTGAGAGCCTTTTTCCTCGGATGTTGATAGCTAGCATGAGGGGAGATAGCTTTAAACTAAGGGGTAATAGATTTAGGACAGATGTCAGACGTAGTTTCTTTACTCAGAAATTAGTAGGAGTGTGGAACCTGCAACATTAGTCGACCCACCAACTTTAAGGGCATTTAAATGGTCATTGGTAGGCATATGGAAGAGAATGGAATAATTAGGTTAGGTGGGCTTCAGATTGGTTCCACAGGTCAGCGCAACATTGAGGGCTGAAGGGCCTGTACTGCGCTGTAATGTTCTATGTTCTATTCTATTTTCCTTCTTAAATACCTGCTACACCAAAACCCGGGTCCTTCTGCACAGTGGCATGCTATAATTTTTCACCATGCAAACAATAGTCCACGTTACTGTTATTCCTATCAAAGTGAATGACCTCACACTTACAGCAAGCATGCCTGTTTGACATGCCAACCCCCAGTGTAAGCAAGACCTTTGCTTCAGAATTATATAGTGAACAGCTGGCACAGGTAAGTGGCTACCATTCTCTGCCAGCTAGTTATGCAAGTGTCAAAATGGATACTGCCATTCCAGAATCATGCATAAACATTTTGGTTCATAGCTGCAGGGTTGCATTCCCAGCTTAATTAAATGCCTTCGAGAGAGGAGGAAATAACTGGAAGGAAACATGGAAAACACAAGATGAGAACTCATGCAGTGAAGTCTCATCTTGTGAATGTTTCAAATTGGCTTTAATCTATTTTTTTTCACGATTAATAAAGGTGCAAATTTCAATATTTGTTTTAACAGAACAGTACTTGTTATTAGGGAATGATAATATTTTCTGAATAAATCTGTTTAATATCACATTCAAGAGATTCTGTTGCTCGTTAGGATTAGAAATATTAAAAAAAACACTCAAGTTTCATTAAAATGTCAAGTGGGCCGCATTTCTAACACATGGCAAATAGCACTGCGGTTGAGGAAATAATGAAATTACACTTATTTAATAACTTCAAAATGACTGCACATATGAAGTGATTCTGTACGCTAAGTCATTTGTTATTCTTGGACAAGTTTCATAACGTCTGTTCTAGAATGTGCAAAATAACCTTATGGATTTGCAGTTTCATTTGATTAAACTGGCTCATCACACCTTATTAATCAGAAATGAATTTTGTTTATTGAGCCATGAAACAGCTGGTATAAGACATTAGAATGTCTTAGAAAATATTATATAATGAACTGAATAACATAAATGATAGCCTAGCAATCCAGCATGAAAGAGGGAAATACCTGAGGTAATTTTGTTTGTCACAGCATTGATTAGTTCTTCTTGCATACAATTTTCAAAACGATAAGAACTCATTCTCTAAGTCATACGCCCTTAGGGTGAATTATCATTAAAATGATGGTACAAATCCTCTGATCTCAGGATTGTTGGAAACTGGACAAATTACTGAAGATGCACCCTTATGAGGAAATTGCCTTGGAAGTTCTGTAGAAGAGTCATATCAGGCTTGAAATGTTCATTTTGTTTCACTCTCCACAGATGCTGTTGGATCTGCTGAGTTTGTACAGCATTTTCTGCACTTATTGCAGATCTCCAGCATCTGCCGTACTTTCTTTTTATTAAATTTAAACTTTCCTGTGCTCGGTGTCTTAAGTGAGTGTCTTCAAGTCTGAGCTAGAGGCTTCAGACTGTCCCACTACACTTACCAGGAAATGTTAGAAAAGTTAAAATGTACTATAGAACATATTACATGCTGGCTGGCACAATAGTCACTGCCTCCACCCATGACTGTACCCTCTGTCCTGCTCTATCTCTCAACCACCCGAATACCCATTCCTGACTCTGGTCTGGACAGGCCTCCATTTTGATGAAGCCTCACAACTAATTATAGGCCCAACCAGAACTGACTGCCCCCATGTGACTACCTTTATGACCCAATCCAACTTATGCAACATAAATACCCTTCCTAAATCAACTAACCCAAGATCACTAAGACCCTAAGCTGACTAATCTGCCAACTAACAGGAAAACCCTTCAACTTGACTGTACTCAATTGCCACTTGACCTGGCTATTCACTCACTCATAACATCCCCTTCTCCACTCCCACCCCAGTAACCTACATACCCACCCTACGAACTTCACCTATTCATTCTCCTATGCATTAATGTCCAAAGACTGCACCTGTAAAGACAGCAGCCAGTGCCATAAAAAGGAGACATGCCCTGATTTCCCCTAACTCTTATCCGCTCAGAGTTCCCTGATGGAAATGCAAAAAGAGAAGCCCCCTGGAAGAAACATGCAGCTATGACAAGTTGGAGGAATTGCACAACAGCAATCCACTTCTCATTGCTGCTGAATGAATTTCTGGGTGGTATGCTTAATTGTAAAATATTTCCCAATAAGACTTTCTTAGTGGTATTTGTCCTTCTTAAGTGAAAATCTAAATCAGTCCATTTCCCTGAAGAAGTGGGAGATCTTAGACTTAGCTTATGCATTGTGATGTGTTGCTAGATCCAGTTTTGTTAGTTACTGGAGTTATCACATTGCTGAGAAAAGCATAAATAAAATCTAATAAATTTGAAAAACTACATTTGCATAGGATGATGTTCAGATGTAACAACCCTTTATCTTTCAACATCCCACATAACAGCTTGATATTTATGGAATCGTAGAATTTCCGTGAGGCAAAACACAAGTCTCAAATTTAACAATAAAAAGTATATTATAATAACATTATACTCTAGTTTGATTCCATTACACATTGGAATTCCGGCAGTTTTCCTGGTAGGAATTGGAGAGGGAAAACAGACTGAGATGGCAGTACATTCTCCCATCCAAGTAGCATTCTTTCTGACTCTATCCCATTCAACTTCAGACAAGATAGCAGAGACGTGTCCAGCTACAAATCTCAGCAGGATGTTCAACCAAGAATCTAAAAAGTGAGATAACAGAGTTTTACATGAATTCATGCAGTTTTTGAGCAAAGTACAATGTAACCCTGCAAGTACAAATTCACCCCACAAAATATATGTGTGCATGTGGGTCTTTGTCTGTGTGTGTGTGTCTGTCTGGGTTGGGGGTTATGAGTGTGAGAAAGTGTATGTGTGTGCGTGTGTGTGTAGTGAGTGCAGAGCATCTTAAGCCTGTGAGGGGGTGCATGTGTGAGTGTGGGAGTGTGTGTGTCTCTCTCACACACACAGGCCCTCCTACACACACATACACAGGACACACATATACACAAACACGCACACTGACACCCACACACACGCTTACAGACACACACACTCCCACACTCAACATGCACCCCTCACAGACTTAAGACACTCTGCACCCACCTACACACACATATACGCACACACATGAGCTTTCTCACACTCACAACCCCCATCCCAGACAGACACACACACAGACAGACAAAGACCCACATGCACACAAATATTTTGTGGGGTGAATTTGTACTTTCAGGGTTACATTATACTTTGCTCAAAAACTGCATGCATTCATGTAGAACTCTGAGCTCAAAAACTGCATGAATTCATGTAAAACTCCGTTATCTCACTTTTTACATTAGAATCAATCTAAACATCCTGGCATAGACAGAGAACACAGGGGGCTAACACCTTCAACATATTGTCTAGCTATCACCATTGTTAACAGCTAACCTGAGAATGCAACTTTTTAAAAAAAGGTTTTATGATTTACACATGAAAGAAGTGAGACTATCATGGTATTCGAACAGATGAAAGGATAAACAGACAACCAATTTTTCAATGTATAATTTCAGTTACATCACACTGTAACTTTTTGCTATAAATTCTGTGTGTTAGGATTGAGCCCTCCACTACCACCTGATGAAGGAGCAACGCTCCGAAAGCTAGCGTGCTTCCAATTAAACCTGTTGGACTATAACCTGGTGTTGTGTGATTTTTAACTTTGTACACCCCAGTCCAACACCGGCATCTCCAAATCATGACTTTTTAACAAGATTTCGAACCAAATATAACATATGGAGTGCTACTCAGCTGAGGTCTGCTGAAAGCTAGATATCAAATGAAGGGCCTAGTTGATCACAGAGAATAGCATTCAATCAAGGGATAGCTGCAGAAAAGTAAGAGGAATGGTTGTTGTGATAGTTTGGAGTAGTAATTAGGGAAACAAAGGGCAGGGAGATAAATGGTGGCAGGGAAGTGAGGGAAGGTCAGGTCTTCATTTCCTTGATCTGGAGTTGATGTTGGAGGTTTGATGGCCATGAGTGAAGTCCTCTGACCTACAGGTTGGAGAGGCTCAGCGGCCAACCAGATCATCAAGTGCGGCTGGAGATATCAAACAAATATGACCAGCGGGAGTTCGGTCCCTTACAACTGGGTGTCATGCAGCCAAGGGCAAAAAAGGATGAGGACCATAACAAATTTGATTCCAACACTCTCCCCTCTTTAATCCATCGGATTCTCCTGCAAAGCACTCCTGAGAACACCACGCTTCATCGTTCCATTCAGTCAGTTCTTTCCCATGAGGAAACTTCTCAGTAAAGTGATGGAAGGTGTCATCAACAGTGCTATCAAGCAGCAAGTGCCTAGTAATGACTTGCTCAGTGACCCAGTTTGGGTTCTGACAGGGTCATACAGCTCCTGAACTCATTACAGCCTTAGTTTAAAACTAGATAAGAGCTGAATTCCAAAGATAAGATAAAAGTGACAGTCCTTGACATCAAGGCTGCATTTGATTGGGAGTAGCATCAATAGATACCAAAGGGCAAAATCTAGGCTGGTTGTAGTCCAGCCAGGCATAAAGGAAAATGGTTGTGGTTGTTGGAGATCAATCATCGCAGCTCCAGGACGTGACTGCAAGAGTTCCTCAGGGCAGTGTCCTTGGGCCAACCATCTTAAGCTGCTTCATCAATGACTTTCACTCCATCAAACGATCAGAAGTGGGATGTTCTCAGATGATTGCACAATGTTCAGCACGATTCATGACTCCACAGATACTGAAGCAGTTTATAAGAAACTACTGCTCCTTGACATTCAATGGTGTTCCCATTATTGAAGCCCCCACTATCAGCATCCTGGGGGTTATCATTGACCAGAAACTCAATTGGACTTGCCACACAAATACACTGGTTACAAGAGTGGGTCAGAGGCTAAGAATATAGTGACAAGTAGCTCACCTCATGACTCCCCACCATCTGTCCACCATCGACAAATCAGGAGTGTGATGGAGTGCTTGAATGGGTGCAGCCCAACAACACTCAAGAGGCTTGACACCATCCAGGACAAAGCAATCCACATCCACAAGCATCCTCTCCTTCCACCACCGACACTCAGTAGCTGCAGTGTGTACTATCTACAAGATGCACTACAGAAATTCAGCAAAGATACTCAGACAGCACCTCCCAAACCCACGACCACTTCCATCTAGAAGGACAAGGGCAACAAATATACAGGAACACCAGCACTTGCAAGTTCCCCTCTCAGTCACTCACTGTCCTCAGTGGAAATATATCATCATTCCTTGACTGTTACTGGGTCAAATTCCTGAAATTTCCTTCCTAAAGGCATTGGACATCAATCTATAGCACATAGACTGCAGCCTTTGAAGAAGGCAGCTCATCAACACGTTCTTAAGGCATCTATTGACGGGCACAAAATACTGGCCAGCCAGTGACACCCATGTTCAATAAAAATAATAAGAAATATTGAAGTGATACCCAACGTGTTTGGAGACCAGTCATTGCTGCACATTCTCCAATCCTGGAAGCCCCTAGTCCTCCTTATTTGTGAGTTAGTTTCACATCCAACAGCCCCTGGAAGATCAGCAGCAATTCAATGCTGCCTCAGCAGCCACTGCATGTTCTACAAATGGCTGATTATATCCTCTCCTGCACTGACGCATCTTGTAATTCCTGATATCATATTTCAAGCTCTGGACTCAGGGACTCCCTCCCTCTGCTGTTCTAACTGGCTAACAATGACCTACTCCACACTGTTTCTCACTCGACTGAATCACCGATGTTTCCCTGTGATGTTACATCTCAATATGGCTCTTGGTGACTCTGACTGTCCCACTCTTTCCAGCTGCTCACTGGCCAGGTTCTCCTACCGAAGGGCTGATTTTACCCCCTTTCTTTCTGACTGCTCCCGTATGCCACTGATTGGACCCCACAAATGTCCAGGTACTTGATTAATGTGCATTTTGTTTTATTCACTCATGGGATGTGGGCATCGCTGGCTGCGCCACCATTTATTGCCTGTCCCTAGTTACCTTTCCATATGCCATAGGTTGATCTCCAATGATGTTCAGGAGGGAATTCCAGGATTTTGACACAACAACACTGAAGGAACAGTGATATATTTCTGAGCAGGATGGTGTATGGCTTGCAGGGGAACTGGGAAGTGGTGATGTTCCCATGTAGGCAACACAATGGTTTCCTCAATTGGAAGTTACAGACATGTAGCTCCTTTGTATTTTCAGGGGGCATGTCGAATCCAGACACTAAGTCCCAGGTCCAAAGATAGAAGCCCTTGTCTCCAAGGAGTCACTGATTTTTATGGATGTGTGAAAATCTGTGGGAGATGTGACCATGACAGATTGAAGGAATTATGGAAATTTCCAAGCTGAACATCTCCTCGAGTGCGGAATTGACCCCAGCTGCTCTGGCAATGACTGTCAAAAGCTGGTACTATGTGCCAGCATGGAACTCTCCGAAGCAGCCCTGGTTCCAGAATGCCGATGTCACCCAGGACCTGCCATGAAAGCCTGAGGCTACTGTTGCTCTGTTACATCATCTTTCAGCTGCAGCTCTGTGATGATCTCCTCTCTGGTGTGGAGTCGTGTGAGGCTACAAGGAAAGCTGCCATGACTGGTGCGATTCCTGCTGCTTTTCCTAAGGCTGCTCACCTTGTTTCTCATCATGGGTGCATGTTAGGACTGATAAACTGTTCCCATGCTGCAGTGAAAGCTGACAGCAAGGAAGAATATATATCACAGTGAGTAAAATCCAAAATAGCTTAAATGACTTCCAGAAAGTATCTTTGAGCACAATCTTTGCCTAAAGGCAGGATAGCATCTATGAGGTTTCACTGTTTAAAGGCTTTCTAAACTGTCTGTTTCATTAATCAATGACTCCCTGTTGTGCCCTTTCCTTCTGGTCTGGCAAATTTATACAGCTCAGAAAACCTGCACATTGGCTGGTAAAGTCTGAATCCTGAATTAAAACTACTGAATTGTGGTTGTTCAAAAATTTACATCACCGACCATCAACTCCACAGAGATTTCCCACCCTGTCTTTGAAGAACCAGAAATGGGCAGAATCGTGTCATTTTCTGAGATGTTATCATTTTTCAGGTATTTAGCTTCACCATACGTGCCCTCCCACCCTCACCCAACCTTAGTGCTTGAGACTCTGAACAAAATACCCAACAAGTGGGCACTACAAGGCGGTATGACTTCTAACAAAGGTGGGGAAAGGCAGGAAGAAAATACACTGTACTCAAAAGGGGCCAAGCAGCAGAGAGTGGCGGGAGCTGGGCGGAAGTGAAGGCAGAGCGCAAAGCCGGTCGGGAAGGTAAGTGATTGTTATTTGAGTGGGTGTGTTCTACCACACACAGAGCCGTGGTAATAGGGGACTCCATAGTGAGAGGAACTGATCGAGGTTTTTGTGGCAGCAGACGGGACTTAAGGATGGTGTGTTGCCTTCCTGGTGCCAGGGTTAAAGACATCGCAGACAGAGTGCAGGAAATCCTCAAGGACGAAGGTGAAGAGCCAGAGGTGGTGGTACATGTCGGCTCAAATGATGTCAGGAAGAAGAGGAGGAACATACTACGGCGGGACTTTGGAGAACTAGGAAGAAGGCTGAAAAGCAGGACGTCCAGGGTGGTTATCTCCGGTTTGCTTCCAGTTCCTCGGGCTGGTGAGGCCAGAAACAGGGAGATAATGGACTTGAACGTGTGGCTGGGGAACTGGTGCAGGAAGCAAGGATTTAAATTCTTAGATCACTGGAGAATGTTTTGTGGTAAGCATAAATTCTACAAGACAGACGGACAGACGGTTTGCCACCTCAATAGGTTAGGGACCAGCATTCTGGCAGGCAGTTTTGCTACTGCAACACAGCTACATTTAAACTAAGTAGCGGGGGGGGGGGGGGGGGGGGGGAAGGGAATAAATTAGATGTTTAAGAAGGAAATTGGAGGGGAAGTTTGAACAAGGGAAGTCAAGAAAGACAACTGTATCAATGAGGCAGAAAACTCAAAAAGGGATCATGCTGTAAGGTTGAGTGAAATAGGGGTTGATGGGAAGGGTGAGGGCAATAACAAATTAAAAATACTATACATGAATGCACGAAGCATTAGAAATAAGATGGATGAGCTTGAGGCTCTTTTGGAAATTGGCAGATACGATATTGTGGGGATAACTGAGACGTGGCTTCAAGTAGACAGGGCCTGGGAAATGAATATTCAAGGCTACACGTGCTATTGTAAGGACAGGCTGATGGGCAGAGGGGGTGGGGTGGCCATGTTGGCAAGGGATGATATTCAGTCCCTTCCACGGGGGGACCTAGAATCAGTGGATGTAGAGTCAGGGTGGATAGAGCTGAGAAATACTAAGGGTAAAAAGACCGTCTTAGGAGTTATCTACAGGCCCCCAAACAGTAGACTGCTTGTTGGATGTAAGTTAAATCAGGAGCTGAAATTGGCCTGTCGCCAAGATGTTACTACAGTTGTTATGGGGGATTTCAACGTGCAGGTAGACTGGGAGAATCAGGATGGTATTGGAACTCAAGAAAGAGACTTTGTGGAGTGCCTCTGAGATGGATTCTTCGAACAGCTGGTGCTGGAGCTGATCAGGGAGAAGGCAATTCTGGATCTGGTATTGTGCAACGAACCAGAATTGATCAGGGACCTCGAAGTGAAGGAGCCATTGGGAAGTAGTGACCATAATACAATAAGCTTCAATCTGCAATTTGAGAGGGAGAGGGTACAATCGGAAGTGACAATATTTCTGTTGAATAAAGGGAACTATGGAGCTATGGGGGAGGAGCTGGCTAAAGTTCAATGGAGCAATACCTTAGCAGGGATGACAGTGGAGGAACAATAGCAGATATTTCTATGTATAATGCAGAAGTTGCAGGATCAGTTCATTCCAAAAAGGAAGAAAGATCCTAGGAGGAGGCATGGGTAGCTGTGGCTGACGAGGGAAGTTAAGAAACATATAAAGTTAAAAGAGAAAAAGTATAACATAGCAAAGATAAGTGGGAAAATGGAGGACTGGGAAGGTTTTAAAAAACAACAGAGGATTAGTAAGAAGGAAATATGCAGAGAAAAAATGAGGTATGACGGTAAACTGGCCAATAATATAAAGGAGGATAGTAAAAGCTTTTTTAGGTATGTGAAAGGCAAAAAAATGGTTAAGACTAAAATTGGGCCCTTGAAGACAGAAACAGGGGAATATATTACGGGGAACAAAGAAATGGCAGAAGAATTGAATTGGTTCTTCAGATCCGTGTTCACTGGGGAAGACACAAGCAATCTCCCTGAGGTAACAGTGGCTGAAGGACCTGAACTTAAGGGAATTTATATTTGCCAAGAATTGGTGTTGGAGAGACTGTTAGGTCTGAAGGTTGATAAGTCCCCAGGGCCTGATGGTCGACATCCCAGGGTACTGAAGGAGGTGGCTCTAGAAATTGTGGATGCGTTGGTGATTATTTTCCAGAGTTCAATAGATTCTGGATCAGTTCCTGCGGATTGGAGGGTGGCTAATGTTGTACCATTTTTTAAGCAAGGTGGGAGAGAGAAAACAGGAAATTATAGACCAGTTAATCTGACTGCAGTGGTGGGAAAGATGCTGGAGTCTATTATAAAGGATGAAATTACGACACATCTGGATAGTAGTAACAGGATAGGTCAGAGTCAGCATGGATTTATGAAGGGGAAATCATGCTTGACTAATCTTCTGGAATTTTTTGAGGATGTAACTCTGAAGATGGACGAGGGAGATCCTGTAGATGTAGTGTACCGGGACTTTCACAAAGCTTTTGATAAAGTCCCACATAGGAGGTTAATGAGCAAAATTAGGGCGCATGATATTGGGGGCAAAGTACTAACTTGGATTGAAAGTTGGTTGGCTGACAGGAAACAAAGAGTAGTGATAAACAGCTCCATTTCGGAATGGCAGGCAGTGACCAGTGGGGTACCGCAGGGATCAGTACTGGTACCGCAGCTTTTTACAATATATGTTAATCACATAGAAGATGGTATTAACAATAACATTAGCAAATTTGTTGTTGATACTAAGCTGGGTGGCATGGTGAAATGTGATGAGGATGTTAGGAGATTACAGGGTGACCTGGACAGATTAGGTGAGTGGTCAGATGCATAGCAGATGCAGTTTAATGTGGGTAAATGTACGGTTATCCACTTTGGTGGCAAGAACAGAAAGGCAGATTACTACCTAAATGGAATCAATTTAGGTAAAGGGGTAGTACAGAGAGATCTGGGTGTTCTTGTACACCAGTCAATGAAGGTAAGCATGCAGGTACAGCAGGTAGTGAAGAACTGCACGCTGGCCTTCATAACAACAGGGATTGAGTATAGAAGCAAAGAGGTTCTTCTGCAGCTGTACAGGGCCCTTGTGAGACCACACCTGGAGTACTGTGCGCAGTTCTGGTCTCCAAATTTGAGGAAAGACATCTTGGCTATTGAGGGAGTACAGCGTAGGTTCACGAGGTCAATTCCTGGAATGGCGGGACTACCTTACACTGAAAGACTGGAGTGACTGGGCTTGTATACCCTTGAATTTAGAAGACTGAGAGGGGATCTAATTGAGACATATAAGATTATTAAAGGATTGGACACTCTGGAGGCAGGAAACATGTTTCTGCTGATAGGTGAGTGCCGAACCAGAGGACACAGCTTAAAAATACACATAGACCATTTAGAACAGAGATGAGGAGAAATTTCTTCACCCAGAGAGTGGTGGCTGTGTGGAATGCTCTGCCCCAGAGGGCAGTGGAGGCCCAGTCTCTGGATTCATTTAAGAAAGAGTTGGATAGAGCTCTCAAGGATAGTGGAATCAAGGCTTATGGAGATAAGGCAGGAACAGGATACTGATTAAGGATGATCAGCCATGATCATATTGAATGGTGGTACAGGCTCGAAGGGCAGAATGGCCAGTCCTGCACCTATTGTCTATTGTCTATTGTCTAAAAGAAAGGCAATAGAAAAGGGCTTAGATCCAGAATTAAATTAAACTGTGACTGTGAATAGCCACAGAGTAAATTCAGGTTTAATGTAGGCAAAGTGTATGGAAATGTTCATAAAGCCAGGAATAGGAGCAAGCGAAAAAACAATTGCACTGCTAATTCATTTATTTTTAAAAAGTTAATCAAATTAAATGTTGTGATAAAGCTTCCACTTTCTAGATAAAACTAAAATTTCACAAGCAGAAAAGCCAGAACTATTTAACCTCTGTGCGGCCATGCAGAAAGACTACATTTTCAAAACTGTCTTTAGGATGCAATTCACTGTCTAATTTCCATTCTCCCCAGGCATGTGGCCTTCCCTCAGAGAGGGATTCAATAATAGTTGAAATAATTATTATACTCCTATCTCACATGAGAATGAAAGGAAAAATGGTTCTCTTGGCTTCTTTCTAATTAATATTTTACTCAGCACATTGAGATGATCTGCAGCCACCTCTAACTCTTTGAGTCTTCATTAGAATGCAACATGGATTAGGTGTGCCATACCCATTGAGAAATGGGCTCCAATATTTACAGAGAAGCATCCCTCCTTTTGTCCTGAGCCACTAGTGGCAGCATAGTGGCATTCTAGGTACTGTGCATAGAGAAGCTCCGAGAGCTTGATTCTGAACATTCTTCAACATTGATTCTGAACCTCAGGATTCCTTAATGTGTTGGGTCAAATATAGACAAGGACACCTTCTGCCCTCTCTCAGCTGGTGCATCAGCAACCTTCATGTTGAACGCTAATTGGAAGAAGCACCAAGGATAGCAAAGGAACATAATCAATTTTGGACAGGAAACGTCAATACCCAAAAGTGGTTTGGTTGTGCTTCTACTGAACAAGGTGGCTGAGTCCTGGAGGACATAGCTGCGAGACCAAATGTGAAGCAGGTGGTGAGAGAACTAAGGGAAAAATCCACTTTATCTCATTCTCATCAATCTATCTATTGCTAATACAGCACGGGATGGAGTTGAGGGTTACTATCAAAACTATTTTAGCAGTTTCTTTTCCCTAAATGGGGCCTGAGACATTTCCCTCAAGATATACTACTTTCAATTTATATTTAAGGAATAAAAGGGAAGGGAACAGAAACAAAGAAAACTGGCCCATCCCAGCTGTTCAAAAAAATATTCAATTAGGTGTGCTCTCTGCCCGGAGATCTCCTCTTCATGTTTTTTTTCCAATTCTCTTTTAAAAGTTACTAAGAGTGTACTTCTCAACCTTCTCAGATTGTACATTCCAGATTGTAACACTGCATGAAAAAAGTCTGCATTTCCTGTTGGATTTTATGCCAATCAGGTTAAAGCAATGTTGTCTGGTCATCAACGATCCTGATAATGGAAACAGTTTGTCCTCACCCACTCCCAAACCCACTAGCACTTTGAATATAGAGTCACAGAGTATTAGAGATGTCCAACATAGTCATGGCCTTTCAGTCCAACTTATCCATGCCAATCAGACATCCCAAAGTCATCTAGTCCCATTTGTCAGCACTTCGCTCATACCCCTCTAAACTCTTTCAATTCATATACCCATCCAGGTGCCTTTTAAATGTTGAAATTGTACTAGCCTCCATGACCTCCTCTGGCAGATCATTCCTGTGGGAAAAAGTTGCCCCTCAGTTCCCTTTAAAATATTCCCCTCTCACCTTAAACTATTCCCTCTAGTTTTGGCCTCCTCTACCCTGGAGAAAAGACCTTGACTATTCACCCTATCTATGCTCCCCATGATTTATGCCCACCAAAAACGTCCATAAGGTCACCCCTTAGCCTCTGACTCTTTAAGGAGAAAAGCCCCAGCTTATTCAGCCTCTTCCTATAGCTCAAACCCTCTCACTCTGGCAACATCCTTGTAATTCTTTTCTGAACTCTTTCAAGTTTCGCAACATCTTTCCAAAAGTGGGGAGACCAAAATTGAATACAGTTTGCCAAAAATGGCTTAATCAATATCCTGTTCAGTTGCAACATGACCTCTGAACTCCAATACTCAAAGCACTGATCAATAAAGGCAAGCATCCCAAATGCCTTCTTCATTACTCAGTCCACCTGCGACTTTCAAAGTATGAACCTGTACTTCAATGTCTCTTTGTTTGACAACACTCCCAAGGACCTTACCATTCAGTGTATACAGCCTGCCCTGACTTGTCCTACCAAAATGCAGTATGTCACAAATCAAACTCTAAATTATCTAAAATACACTCCATCTGCCACTTCTCAGCCCACTGGCCCATCTGATCATGGTCCCACTGTACTCTGAGGTAACCTTCTTTGCTGTCCTCTACACCTCCAATTTCGGTGTCATCTGAAAACTTATTAACCATATTTACATCCAAATAATTTATGTGATTCTCTGTCAATTATCCCTTTAACTTCCTTTACTCAAGAAATAACAATGCCAGCTTCTCTGGTCTCTCTTCATAACCAAAGGTCTCATCTGTGGTCCCATTCTGATTTTAAAAGGAAAGATCTTTATATATTGATGTTTTAACTACACCATGATCTGCATTCTGGGTTTATTGTTAATAAAATGTGTTGGTAAAATAATTTCTATATTGTACTACAGGTCCCCCATAGTAAGAGGGAAATTGAGAAACAAATATGTAGGGAGATCTCAGATACATGTAAACATAATAAGATTGTAATAATGTGTGATTTTAATTTTCCTAACATTGACTGGGGCTACCATAATGTTAAAGGTTTGGAAGATAAAGTTTTTGTCAAGTGTGTTCAAGAAAATTTTCTTTATCAAAATGTGGATGTTCTTTCTAGAAAAGGAGTAAAATCAGACCTTCTTTAGGTCAATAAGGCAGAACAAGTGACTGAAGTAAAAGTGGAGGAACACTTTGAATCTAGTGATCATAACTCTATTAGTTTCAGAACAGTAATAGAAAAGGATAAGCCATCCTTAAAAGTTAAACTTCTTAATTGGAGTAAGGCATAATTTAATGGTATGAGACAAGAACTTCCAAAAGTTGAAGTAGACTGTTTGCAGGTAAAAGGACATCTGGCATGTGGGAGGTGTTCAAGCATGTGATGTCAAGAGTTCAGAGGCATTATGTTCCTGATAGAGTAAAGGGGAGGGCTGGTAAGATTAAGGAACAATGGATAAATAAAGATATGGAGGTTCTAGTCGAAAATAAAAGAGAATCTTATTTTAGATGTAGCCAAACTAGTTCAATTGAATCTCTTTATCAATATGAAGAGAGTGGGGGGATTCTTAAGAGAGAAATCAGGAAGGCAAAGAAGGGATATGAGATCGCATTGGCGAATAAGGTTAAGGATAATCTGGAGAGATTCTACAAATATATTAAGAGCAAGATGGTAACACGAGAGAAAGGGTAGGGCCTCTTAAAGATCCAGGAGGTCATCTTTGTGTTGAACCCCAAGAGGTGGAGAGATACTAAATGAATATTTGGTGTCAGTTTTTACTGTGGAGAAAGAAATGGAGTCTAGAGAATGCAAAGAAATAAACTTTGATGTTTTAAAAACAGTTCATATTACAGAAGAGGAAGTTTGGGATGTCTTAGCATAAAGGTGGATAAATCTCTGGGACCTGATCTAATGTATCCCAGAACACTGTGGGCAATAGGAGAGGAAATTATGAGACCCCTTGAAGAAATATTTGTATCATCTATAACTATGGATGAGGTACCAGATGACTGGAGGGTGGCTAACGTTGTACCTAATATTGTAAGGAGAAATCGGTTAACTATAAACCTGTGTGTCTGACTTCGGTTGTGGGTAAATTGTGGGAGGTGATTATAAAAGATAAAATTTATGGATACTTAGAGAAGCGAAAATTGATAAAGGATATCAGCATGGTTTTGTGTGAAGAAAATTGTGTCTCACAAACTTGACTGAGTTTTTTGAGGAAGTTACTAAAAAGGTCAATGATAGCAGAACTGTAGACATTGTTTATTCGGACTTTAGTAAAGCCTTTGACAATGTTAGTCAAATTAATAAAGGTAGGTCACATGGGATTCAGGATGAGCTTGCCAATTGGATACATAATTGGCTTAATAGCAGGAGACAGAGGGTAGTGGTGGAGGGTTGCTTTTTGGACGGGTGGCCTGTGACCAGCAGTATTCCACTGGGATCGGTCTGGGTCCTCTTTTGTTTGTCATTTATATAAATGATTTGGATGAGAATATAGAAGGCATGGTTAGTAAGCTTGCAGACTACACCAAAATTGGTGGCATTGTAGACAGTGAAGAAGGTTTTCTAAGATTAGAAACGGATCTTGATCAAATGGGTCAATGGGCTGAAAAATGGCAGATGGACTTTTATCTGGATAAATATGAGGTCTTGCACTTTGGTACAACAAGCAAGGTTAGGACTTATCAAATTAATGGTAGGGCCTTGTGTAGTGTTGTAGAACAGAGAGACCTAGGGGTGCAGGTATATAATTCTTTGCAGTTTGCATCACGTATGGACAGGGTGGTTAAAAAGGCATTTGGAACACTTGCCTTTGTTGCTCAGTCCTTTGAGCATAGCAGTTGGGAAGTCACTTTGAGGTTGTTCAGGATATTGGTGAGGCATCTTCTGGAGTACTGTGCCCAGTTCTGGTTGCCCAGTTATACGAAGGATATTATCAAGCTGGAGAGGTCTGAGAAGAGATTTACCAGGATGTTGCCAAGTAAGGAAGGTTTCAGTTATAAAGAAAGGATGGATGGGCTGGGACTTTTTTCACAGGAGCACAGGAGGTTGAGACGTGAACTGATAGAAGTTTATAAAATAATGAGAGGAATGGTAGTTGTCTTTTTCATAGGATGGAGGATGTCAAGACTGGGGACTGGAGATTTAAAGAAGACATAAGAGACATTTTTTATACACAGAGGGTGATTTGTGTGTGGAATGAATTGCTTGAGAAAGTGATGGATGTGGGTACAGTTACAATGTTTAAAAGACATTTGGATGGGACGTGAATAGGAAAGGGTTGGAGGGATATATGCCAGGGGCAGGAAGGTGGCACTAGTTTAGTTTGGGGTTACGGTTAGCATGGACTGGTTGGACTGAAGGGTCTGTTTCCATGCTGTATGACTCTATGAATCTAGAACAGAACATGGAGTAGTGAAATTCAATCTAGGAAAATCAAAACTTAACTTTAAATCTAATAGGACTTCTCATAAAAATATCTTTGTTATGAACAGTACATTCTCTGACAGACTGTGAGCAATGTATCTCCCAGTTCTGGAAGTAATATATCACTAATAATATTATTACTGGCTGCAAACACATTCTTTTATTATGTGAGGAACAAAGTTAGAGATACCTTATGAGCAGAAAGTACTATTTTGAAAAGGTCATACTTTCTCAAATCTGAAAAATGTATATGCCTTAAAATTAAATAAATAGCATCACAACGATTGCCCTATATCCTGCACCTTCACCCTGAATATTACAGATTTTTTGACTGGGTGAGTCATGCCAAGTTTGATGGAGTAATTCTCATTGTGAGGCCAAGCAAGTGTTCTTGCCGTACAATATGAAACATAATTGGTGTTTCAGCTATTCATCTCCAATTTCTACCCCATCTTACCATATTCCACTCTTGAAGCGCTCACCAGAGCTTCTGTAATAGACTGGCATCCTCTGTGCTGGCACCACCTTTGAAAGGTTGTTGTGCACTCAGACCAGCATTATCAGTGTGGAGCTGCCCTGCACATTCCTGACATTTGTCCCAGGTCGGCACTTTGTGGGCATGCTCCTGAGCTCCTGCTGGACATGGTGGTGCACAAATGGGACTTCGTCTTCTCTTAGGAAGAGCAGAGGAGGCCACACAACAGCTGCCAATGGGTTAGTGCAAGTCTTTGCCGACTGGAGGGATGCACGGCCCTAGAGCAAGGTCAATATCTTTCTCCACACCACCAGCATGACTGCCACAACCTTCTCTCCGCATTCTCACACTTACTCTGTCTCTGCTACTCTACCCATCTTCCATTCAGGGTTCTGCTCTGCCATTGAAGAAGGCCTGCTGACAACCATGGCAAGTTTCCTGGCTTTATGTCCACAAAGGCAGGAAGCCACAGCAAGTGATTTGTATTATGAGCCAGTTATCTCTGGCCAATGTGTAAAAAGGAAATATACAGTAGTACAAGGCAGGATGCTGCAAGTTTTCAGATAGACTCAGAGTGAATGACCACTGTAACAGCGGGCAAAGAACTCAGAGATGCAACCTGGTCCAATCCAGGAGTTGGATACATGTCTGAATGCACAATCTATTTGTCATCTCATTATAATCGCCATTAAAATGAAAGCTACTAGTGCAGCCTGAGGTGCATCATTGGAGTGCATAAACAGCCTGTAAACGATTGGAGATGTGCCATGAGGATTCATGGAGGCTGGCACATGTTGGATGCTAATGCCCATGGACATGGACATGGGGAGCATGTGGCTGGTGTCCGTGGAGAATGCCTGAGATGTTGGTGCTATATGTCCAATATGGTTGTCTTTTGGAAAACCAAAAACTGGCTCTGATTTCCAGGTTGAGTTTTCCTGATAGCTAGTTTGTATGATGAGTTTGATATGATCACTGTGTGGCAAAATGGACTGTGAACAAGGCCTTTAGCAAGCAATAAAGAGTGTCAACCAGGACCTCACTTCTCCCTGAACAGAATCTCGCTATGCCACTAAAAAAGGGTACACAAATGCATTGGTATGAGCCTTGCTGAATATCTCTCCTAATACTACCACTCGCTTCCCCACAGCCCACATCGCTAAGTGCCTGGTAAGATTCCAACCTTCATTTTCTGGTATGTTAGCCAATTATGGCATGTTTTTTTCTTAGATTCCCCTACAGTGTGGAAACAGGCCCTTCAGCCCAACAAGTCCACACCGACCCTCCGAAAAGCAACCCACCCAGACCCAATCCCCTAACTCTACAGGCAACTTAGCATGGCCAATTCACCTAACCTGCACATCTTTGGACTGTGGGAGGAAACCGGAGCACCCGGAGGAAACCCACGCAGACACGGGGAGAATGTGCAAACTCCACACAGATGGTTGCCCGAGGCGGGAATTGAAGCCGAGTCCCTGGTGCTGTGAGGCAGCAGTGCTAACCACTGAGCCACCGTGCCGCTTTCATTCCCATTTCCTTCATGTATACATTCAAATGGTTTGCTTTCTTCATGACAGTTGATCAGAACAGTGGTCAGTTGTAAGTTACTTCCATTGCATTTGTTTCTCTTTAAATATACTGTATTAGTGTAACTCATTTGCAAATAGCATATATTGCTCCCAAGCACTAACATTTCAATGTGACTTTCCAATAGTATGGGTTGGATTTTGCAATCAGCAGTGAAGGAAAAACACTCATGCTCATCATGCTAACAGCTGCCTACAGATGTTTTGTGGAGTTTTGAATGCCAATGTACAATCCCTTAAGATCATTTTCAGCACAGTTCCCTCTGCAGGGGTTCTGCAGTGAGTGTGAGCAGGATAAGGAACAGCTTGTCTCTACAATCAGTCAGATTGATGATACACAAGCTCCAATATTAACTTGAAAGGCTACGAGCAGAGCACAGTTTGAGTGAGGACGGAGATCGAGAGGGATTTGATTTGCTTTTGGAAAGGCGAAAAACAGTTTTCTCAGGGCCTGATCAATGACTTTATCTTCATTCCCTGTCCACAGGAGGCTAAGTAGAGACCAGACAGCCAAGAGTGAGAGATGGGGAAGAGGGTGTGTGGGTGGGTGCGAAAGCTTGCAGAGAGAGAGAGACATTCAGAAGATCATAGGCACATCACTGCATAGGATTAGATGGGGGTGGAACACAAAAATGATCAGAGATACGGTGATGTGAGGGCAGAGTGAGGATCAGAGACACGGTGGGGTCAGGGTAGCATGGCGTTCAGAGACACAGTGGGGTCAGGAGAGCGTGGCATTCAGAGACACGGTGGTGTCCGGGTAGAGTGAGGATCAGAGACACGGTGGGGTCAGCGTAGAGTGAGGATCAGAGCCACAGTGGGGTCAGGGTAGAGTGAGGATCAGAGACACGGTGGGGTCAGGGTAGAGTGAGGATCAGAGATACGGTAGGTTCAGGGAAGAGTGAAGATTAGAGATACGGTGGGGTCAGGTTAGATTGAGGATCAGAGCTACGGTGGAGTCAGGGTAGAGAGACCATCAGAGACACGGTGGGGTCACCGTAGAATGAGGATCAAAGAAACGGTGGGATCAGGGTCGAGTGAGGGTCAGAGACATGGTGGGATCAGTGTAGACTGAAGATCAGAGATGCGGTGGGATCAGGTTAGAGTGAGGATCAGAGCTACGGTGGAGTCAGGGTAGAGTGACGATCAGAGACACGGTGGTGTCACCGTAGAATGAGGAACAGACAAACGGTGGGGTCAGGGTAGAGTGAGGAACAGAGACACGGTGGGGTCAGGGCAGAGTGAAGATCAGAGACACAGTGGGGTCTGGGTAGAGTGAGGATTAGAGTCACAGTGGGATCAGGGGAGAGTGAAGATCAGAGACACGGTGGGGTCAGGGTAGAGTGACGATCAGAGACAAAGTGGTGTTGGGGTAGAGTGAAGAGCAGAGATATAGTGGGGTCAGGGTAGAGTGAGGATCAGAGACACAGTGGGGTCTGGGTAGAGTGACGATCAGAAAAACGGTGGGGTCAGGGTAGAGTGAGGATCTGTGGTACGGTGGGGTCAGGATAGAGTGATGATCAGAGATATAGTGGGATCAGGGTAGAGTGTGGACCAGAGGCACGGAGGGGTCAGGGTAGAGTGTGGATCAGATACACGGTGGGGTCAGGGTAGAGTGAGGATCAGAGTTATGGTGGGGTCAAGGTAGATTGAAGATCAGAGACACGATATGGTCAGCGTTGAGTGAGGATCAGAGATACAGTGAGGTCAGGGTAGAGTGAGGATCAGGTAAACGGTGGGTTCAGGGTAGAGTGAGGATCAGAGACACTGTGGAGTCAGGGTAGATTGAGAATCAGAGGCACGGTGGGGTCAGGATAGAGTGACGATCAGAGATACGGTGGGGTCAGGGTAGAATGAGGATCAGAGACACGGTGGGATTAGGGTAGAGTGAGGATGAGAGATACGTTGGGGTCAGGGCAGTGTGACGATCAGAGAGATGGTGGAGTCAGCGTAGAGTGGGGTTCAGAGAAAAGGTGGGGTCAGGGTAGAGTGAGGATCAGAGATATGGTGGAATCGGGGTAGGTGAGGATCAGAGACAGAGGAGGGTCAGGGTAGAGTGAGGAACAGAGACATGGTGGGGTCAGGGGAGAGTGAATATCAGAGACACGGTTGGGTTAGCGTAGAGTGAGGATCAGAGATATGGTGAGATTAGGGTAGAGTGAGGATCAGAGACAGGGTGGGGTCAGATCAGAGTGAGGACCAGAGAAACGGTGGGGTCAGGGTAGAGTGACGATCTATGACACAGTGGGGTCAGGGTAGAGTTACGATGAGAGACACTGTGGGATCAGTGTAGGTGACGAACAGAGAGAGAGTGGGGTCAGGGTAGAGTGAGGATCAGAAACACGGTGGGATCAGGGTAGAGTGAAGATCAGAGACACGGTGGGGTCAGGGTAGAGTGAGGATCAGAAACACGGTGGGATCAGGGTAGAATGAGGATCAGAGACACGGTGGGGTCAGGGTAGAGTGAGGATCAGAAACACGGTGGGATCAGGGTAGAATGAGGATCAGAGACACGGTGGGAACAGGGTAGAGTGAGGATCAGAGACACGGTGGGATCAGGGTAGAGTGAAGATCAGAGACACGGTGGGGTCAGGGTAGAGTGAGGATCAGAGACATGGTGTGATCGGGGTAGGTGAGGATCAGAGACAGAGTAGGGTCAGGGTAGAGTGAATGTCAGAGACACGGTGGGGCCAGGGTAGAGTGAGGATCAGAAACACGGTGGGATCAGGGTAGAGTGAAAATCAGAGACACGGTGGAATCAGGGTAGAGTGAAGATCAGAGACACGGTGGGAACAGGGTAGAGTGAAGATCAGAGACACGGTGGGGTCAGGGTAGAGTGAGGATCAGAGACACGGTGGGGTTAGGGTAGAGTGAAGATCAGAGACACGGTGGGCTCAGGGTAGAGTGAGGATAAGACACACGGTGGGGTCAGGGTAGAGTGAGGATCAGAGACAAAGTGGTGTTAGGGTACAGTGAAGATCAGAGATACGTGAGGGTCAGGGGAGAGTGAGGATCAGAGACACGGTGAGGTCAGGGTAGAGTGAAGATCAGAGTCACGGTGGGGTCAGGGTAGAGTGAGGATCAGAGACACGGTGAGGTCAGGGAACAGAGAGGATCAGAGTTATGGTGGGGTCAAGGTAGAGTGAAGATCAGAGACACAATGTGGTCAGCGTTGAGTGAGGATCAGAGATACAGTGGGGTCAGGGTACAGTGAGGATCAGGTAAACGGTGGGTTAAGGGCAGAGTGACGATCAGAGGCATGGTGGGGTCAGCGTAGAGTGAGGACTAGAGAAACGGTGGGGTCAGGGTAGAGTGACGATCTGTGATACAGTGGGGTCACGGTAGAGTGAGTATCAGGGACACGGTGGAGTCAGGGTAGAGTGAGGATCAGAGACACGGTGGGGTCAGGGTAGAATGAAGATCAAGGATACGGTGGGGTCAGGGTAGAGTGAGGATCAGAGACACGGTGGGGTCAGGGTAGAGTGAGGATCAGAGACACAATGGGGTTAGGGTAGAGTGAGGATCAGAGATACAGTGGGGTCAGGGTAGAGTGAGGATCAGAGACACAATGGGGTTAGGGTAGAGTGAGGATCAGAGACATGGTGAGGTCAGAATAGAGTGAAGATCAGAGTCACAGTGGGGTCAGAGTAGAGTGAGGATCAGAGATACGTTGGAGTCAGGGCAGTGTGACGATTAGAGAGATGGTGGGGTCAGCGTAGAGTGGGGATCAGAGAAACGGTGGGGTCAGGGTAGAGTGACGATCAGAGATATGGTGGAATCGGGGTAGGTGAGGATCAGAGACAGAGTAGGGTCAGGGTAGAGTGAGGATCAGAGACACGGTGGGGTCAGGGCAGAGTGCATATCAGAGACACGGTGGGGTCAGGAAAGAGTGAGGATCAGAGTCACGGTGGGGTCAGGGTAGAGTGAAGATCAGAGACACGGTGAGGTCAAGGTAGAGCGAGGATCGGTGATACAGTGGGGTCAGGGTAGAGTGACGATCAGAGATACAGTGGGATCAGGGTAGAGTGAGGATCAGAGACACGGTGGGGTCAGGGTAGAGTTAGGATCAGAGACACGGTGGCGTCAGGCTGGTGTGAAGATCAGAGACATGGTGGGGTCAGGGTAGAGTGAGGATCAGAGACACGGTGGGGTCAGGGTAGCGTGAGGATGAGAGGCACGGTGGGGTCAATGTAGAGTGAGAATCAGAGACATGGTGGGGTTAGGGTAGAATGATGATCAGAGACACAGTGAGCTCAGGGTAGAGTGAGGACCAGAGACACAGTGGGGTTAGGGTAGAGTGAAGATCAGAGACACGGTGGGGTCAGGGTAGAGTGAGGATCAGAGACACGGTGGGGTCAGGGTAGAATGACGATCAGTGATACGGTGGAGTAAGGGTAGAGTGACGATCAGTGATACGGTTGGGTCAGGGTAGAGTGAGGATCAGAGACACGGTGGGGATAGGGTTGAGTGAAGATCAGAGACACGGTGTGCTCAGGGTAGAGTGAGGACAGAGACACGGTGGGGTCAGGGTAGAGTGACGATCAGAGACAACGTGGTGTTAGGGTAGAGTGAAGATCAGAGATACGGTGGGGTCAGGGTAGAGTGAGGATCAGAGACAAGGAGAGGTCAGAGTAGAGTGAAGATCGGAGATACGGTGGGGTCAGGGTAGAGTGAGGATCAGAGACATGGTGAGGTCAGAGTAGAGTGAGGATCAGAGATACGTTCGGCTCAGGGCAGTGTGACGATCAGAGAAACGGTGGGGTCAGGGTAGAGTGAGGATCTGTGGTACGGTGGGGTCAGGGTAGAGTGATGATCAGAGATACAGTGGGATAAGGGTAGAGTGTGGACCAGAGACACGGTAGGGTCAGGGTAGAGTGAGGATCAGAGACACGGTGGGGTCAGGGTAGAGTGTGGATCAGATACACGGTGGGGTCAGGGTAGAGTGTGGATCAGATACACGGTGGGGTCAGGGTAGAGTGAGGATCAGAGACACGGTGGGGTCAGGGTAGAGTGTGGATCAGATACATGGTGGGGTCAGGGTAGAGTGAGGATCAGAGACACGGTGGGGTCAGGGTAGAGTGTGGATCAGATACACGGTAGGGTCAGGGTAGAGTGTGGATCAGAGACACGGTAGGGTCAGGGTAGAGTGTGGATCAGATACACGGTGGGGTCAGGGTAGTGTGAGGATCAGAGACACGGTGGGGTCAGGGTAGAGTGAAGATCAGAGATACGGTGGGTTCACGGTAGAGTGAGGATCAGAGATACGGTGGGGTCAGGGTAGCGTGGATTTCAGAGACACGGTGGGGTCAGGGTAGAGTGACAATCAGAGATACGGTGGGATCAGGGTAGCGTGCCATTCAGAGACACGGTGGGGTCAGGTAGAGGGAGGATCAGAGATACTGTGGGGTCAGGGTAGAGTGAGGATCAGAGATATGGTGGAGTCAGGGTAGAGTGAGGATCAGAGACACAGTGGAGTCAGGGTAGAGTAAGGATCAGGTATATGGTGGGTTAAGGGCAGAGTGACGATCAGAGGCATGGTGGGGTCAGCGTAGAGTGAGGGCCAGAGAAACGGTGGGGTCAGGGTAGAGTGACGATCTGTGATACAGTGGGGTCACGGTAGAGTGAGTATCAGAGACACCGTGGGATCAGGGTAGAGTGAGGATCAGAGACACGGTGGGATCAGGGTAGAGTGAGGATCAGAGACGCGGTGGAGTCAGGGTAGATGGAAGGTCAGAGACATGGTGGGGTCAGGGTAGAGTGATGATCAGATTCACAGTGGGGTTAGGGTAGAGTGAGGATCAGAGGCACGGTGGGCTCAGGGTAGAGTGAGGATCAGAGACACGGTGGGGTCAGGGTAGAGTGAGGATCAGAGAAACGGTGGGGTCAGGGTAGAGTGAGGATCTGTGATATGGTGGGGTCAGGGTTGAGTGACGATCAGAGATATGGTGGTATTAGGGTAGGTGAGGATCAGAGACAGAGTGGGGTCTGAGTAGAGTGAGGATCAGAGACACGGTGGGGGGTCAGGGTAGAGTGAGGATCAGAGTCACGGTGGGGTCAGCGTTGAGTGAGGATCAGAGTTACAGTGGGGTCAGGGTAGAGTGAGGATCAGGTATATGGTGAGTTAAGGGCAAAGTGACGATCAGAGGCATGGTGGGGTCAGCGTAGAGGGAGGACCAGAGAAACGGTGGGGTCAGGGTAGAGTGACGATCTGTGATACAGTGGGGTCAGGGTAGAGTGAGGATCAGAGACACGGTGGGGTCAGGGTAGATGGAAGATCAGAGACATGGTGGGGTCAGGGTAGAATGAGGATCAGAGACACTGTGGGGTTAGGGTAGAATGACGATCAGGGAGACAGTAGGATCTGGGTAGAGTGAGGATCAGAGACACGGTGGGGTTAGGGTAGAGTGAGGATCAGAGATAGAACATAGAAACATAGAACATAGAAAAATACAGCGCAGTACAGGCCCTTTGGCCCTCGATGTTGCGTCGATCCAAGCCCACCTAACCTACACTAGCCCATTATCCTCCATATGCCTATCCAATGCCCGTTTAAATGCCCATAAAGAGGGAGAGGGCACCACTGCTACTGGCAGGGCATTCTGTGAACTCACGACTCGCTGAGTAAAGAATCTTCCCCTAACATCTGTCCTATACCTACCACTCCTTAATTTAAAGCTATGCCCCCTCGTAATAGCTGACTCCATACGTGGAAAAAGGTTCTCATGGTCAACCCTATCTAAACCCCTAATCCTCTTTTACACCTCTATCATATTACCCCTAAACCTTCTTTTCTCCAATGAAAACAGCCCCAAGTCCCTCAGCCTTTCCTTATACGATCTTCCTACCATACCAGGCAACGCCCATTCCAGTGCCTCCACATCCTTCCTATAGTATTGCGACCAAAACTGCACACAATACTCCAGATGCGGCCGCACCAGAGTCTTATACAACTGCAACATGACCTCAGGACTCCGGAACTCAATTCCTCTACCAATAAAAGCCAGTATGCCATATGCCTTCTTTACCGCACTATTTACCTGGGTGGCAACTTTCAGAGATCTGTGTACATGGACACCAAGATACCTCTGCTCATCCACACTACCAAGTATCCGACCATTAGCCCAGTACCTCATCTTTTTGTTACTTATACCAAAGTGAATCACCTCACACTTACCCACATTGAACTCCATTTGCCACCTTTCTGTCCAGCTCTGCAGCTTATCTATATTCCGCTGTAACCTGCCACATCCTTCCTCACTGTCAACAACTCCACCGACTTTTGTATCATCCGCAAAACTTGCTCACCTGACCATCTAGCCCCTCCTCCAGGTCATTTATAAAAATGACAAACAGCAATGGTCCCAAAACAGATCCTTGCGGAACACCGCTAGTAACTGCACTCCAAGATGAACCTTTACCATCAACTACTACCCTCTGTCTTCTTCCAGCCAGCCAATTCCTAATCCAAACCTCCAACTCACCCTCAATGCCATACCTCCATATTTTTTGCAGTAGCCTACCATGGGGAACCTTATCAAATGCCTTACTAAAATCCATATACACCACATCTACCGCTTTACCCTCGTCCACCTCCTTAGTCACCTTCTCAAAGAATTCGATAAGGTTTGTGAGGCATGACCTGCCCTTCACAAAACCATGCTGACTATCCTTGATCACATTATTCCTATCCAGATGATCATAAATCCTATCTCTTACAATTCTCTCCAAGACTTTGCCCACAACAGAAGTGAGACTCACCGGCCTATAGTTACTAGGATTATCCCTACTCCCCTTCTTGAACAAGGGAACCACATTTGCTATTCTCCAGTCTTCTGGCACTATTCTTGTAGATAACGAGGACATAAAAATCAAGGCCAATGGCTCTGCAATCTCCTCCCTTGCTTCCCAGAGAATCCTAGGATAAATGCCATCAGGCCCAGGGGACTTATCTATTTTCACCCTTTCCAGAATTTCCAACACCTCTTCCCTACATACCTCAAAGCCGTCCATTCTCATTAATTGTGACTCAGTATTCACATCGGCAACAATGTCCTGTTCCTGAGTGAATACTGACGAAAAGTATTCATTCAGTGTCTCCCCAATCTCTTCAGCCTCCACACGCAATTTCCCACTACTATCCTTGACTGGACCTATTCCTACCCTAGTCATTCTTTTATTCATGGCATACCTATAGAAAGCCTTTCGGTTTTCCCTAATCCTACCAACTAAGGACTTTACATGTCCCCTCCTTGCTGCTCTTAGCTCTCTCTTCAGATCCTTCCTGGCTACCTTATAACTCTCAATTGCCCCAATTGAACCTTCACGCCTCATCTTTACATAGGCTGCCCTCTTCCCTTTAATGAGGGATTCCAATTCCTTATTAAACCGCGGCTCCCTCACACAGCCCTTTCCTCCCTGCCTGACAGGTACATACTTATCAAGGACACTCAATAGTTGCTCCTTGAACAAGCTCCACATATCGATTGCGCCCTTCCCTTGAAGCCTACTTTTCCAAGCCACGCATCCAAAGTCGTGCCTCACCGCATCATAATTTCCCTGCCCCCAGCTATAACTCTCGCCCTGCAGTGCACAGTTATCCCTCTCCATCACTAGATATGGTGGGATCAGGATAGAGTGAGGATCAGAGACACGGTGAATCAGGGTAGAGTGAAGATCAGAGACACGGTGGGATCAGGGTAGAGTGAAGATCAGA
The DNA here is from genome assembly GCF_047496795.1 of Chiloscyllium punctatum. Taxonomy (NCBI): domain Eukaryota; kingdom Metazoa; phylum Chordata; class Chondrichthyes; order Orectolobiformes; family Hemiscylliidae; genus Chiloscyllium; species Chiloscyllium punctatum. The sequence goes on from NC_092745.1 coordinate 79,873,752, forward strand.
GACACAGTGGAATCAGGGTAGAGTGAGGATCAGAGACACGGTGAGGTCAAGATAGAGTGAAGATCAGAGACACGGTGAGGTCAGGATAGAGTGAAGATCAGAGACACAGTGGGGTCAGGGTAGAGTGAGTATCAGAGATACGTTGGGGTCAGGGCAGAGTGACGATCAGAAACATGGTGGGATCAGCGTAGAATGAGAATCAGAGAAACGGTGGGGTCAGGTTAGAGTGACGATCAGAGATACGGTGGGATCAGGGTAGGTGAGGATCAGAGATACGTTGGGGTCAGGGCAGAGTGAAGATCAGAGAAACGGTGGTGTCAGGGTAGAGTGAGGATCAGAGACAGAGTGAGGTCAGAGTAGAGTGAGGATCAGAGACACGGTGAGGTCAGGGTACATGAGGATCAGAGATATGGTGGGGTCAGGGTAGAGTGAGGGTACTTGCCTCACCATTCTTCTCAATGTAAAGGCTAGGCCAGAAAGTCTTGTACATATTAGGATATAAGTCTGGATGAATACATTTACACCTTCATTATATTTGTAAAGAATGAAATTCAAACTCGCTTTTAAAGCTAGCTTCGCTACACATTTAATTGGCACTGAAAAACTAATGTGAAATTGTTACAAGATTTATTTTAGTCATACTGTCATTATTATTATCAGCTAACTTGACTATTTTTCTCCTTGGGTGACCATGATTAATAACAACAATTATTTAAAGCTAAGTGTGACTATTGTTGGACATGATCTACAAAAGAGTGGATAATGTTCGATTGTAAGTGAAGGCTCTGAGCAGGGAATGGTATCTGCTGTGTATATACATAAACCTACACTCCATTGCTTTAACCATTCGTGCTCAGAGCCAACAGCACTGGTGTTGAGTGTGGGACATGGAACCCTAACCTCAGTTCACCTGCCCTTTCCTCACAAGGAGACAGCAGATGTCAGAGAGCACCCAGCCACCGACAGACCCCCTCCAGAGAAGCTCTCTTTCAGACTACTCAAGAAGTGGCTGGGTCTTCCTCGTTTGCTGTCAATGCCACCCTCAGGCATGTGGGAGTTCAAGCTGAGGAGGGTAAACCTGTCTCTGAGCAGTACACACTCAGTACATCTGGGTCATATGGACACAAATGCTCCTGGGGTGGCCTGACCAAAGCTCCAAGACCATCAGGCTCTACTACAAGGTAGGTTCCCTCCTACCAAGCTGTTGAGCTCAGCACTGCACCTAGATGTAGTGGGAAGAAAAGGAAAAAGATCTAGTGGCATAGGTGAAATTTCATTGTAAATACAATTACACATTTGTGAATATACATTCACTTATCATCATCATCAGCTGTGTGAACAAATGTCATTTCAGCTTGGTGATCAACTGGCCAACCAGAAGCAAAGGAGTTATAGGAATTTTCTTCTGTTTAAAAATCTCCTCCAAAGCCTTCTGACAATGTTTTGTCAGAACGTAACTATTATTTCATGGTTTTAAAGAAGTTTCCTTGAAAGAGCACAAATACAGGCTGTCGGCTGTTTTTTACAGGCCAGAGGATTTTTCTTTTGTAGTCTGGAGTAAAAGTGATACTGATATTGTCAGTAGGTATTGTCTGGAGAAGCACTGAGCCCTAAACTGACTACTGTTTCAAAATTGCACAATTAGAAAGGCAATAGAATTCAATACCGTGACCAAGCCTCCTACAGGAAGAGAAGGTAGACAAGCAGGAAGCTGGAAGAAAACAGCAAGTAAGGCAGCATCAGGAGGTGGAGAAGTCAATGTTTTGGGTGTAACCCTTCTTCTGGAATTGGGAGTAGGTGTGGGGGGAGCTGCAGAAAAAGAGGGAGGTGGGGGCAGGGTGGTGAAATGGGGATAGGTGTAGACAGATAGAGGGTACAACTTGGTTGGTCAATGTGAGGAATGAATCTAGTTGATGGCCAGGAGGAGCGGAAGGGAGGAGGGGAGGCTGGGAAGGGAGATGGGAGAAGGGAAGGGAGGTTATTTGAAATTGAAGAACTTCTACCTGAGCATCCTACAGCCTGGAGGAGTCAACATTGAGTTCTCCAATTTCAAATAACTTTCCCACCCATCTCCCATCTTCACCCCTCCCCGCACCCCCCCCCCCCCTCCCCCCAATCCCCCCACCCACCTTCTGGGTTCATTTCTCTCATTGACCAACCAGGTCATACCCTCTACCTGTCTTCACCTTCCTCACTTCACCACCCTGTCCCAACCACCCCCTTTATCTGCAGTTCCCCTCCACCAACTCCCAGTCCTGAAGAAGGGTTATACCCGAAATGTCAGCTTCTCCACCGCCTGATGCTGCCCTGGCTTGATGTGTTCTTCCAGCCTCCTCCTTGTCTACCTTGGGTTCCAGCATCTGCAGTTTTTTTTATCTCCTACAGAAAGAGAAGCAGTCACTATTGAGACAAAGGGTTGCACTGCAAATACTCCAGTGTCTCTTCCATTCCAGAGTTTAAGTGGAACGTCATTAACAAATTATTATATAGGATACGTGTAACATGTACTTCTATGGTGTAGCATTATCTTTGAAAACAGTTATTACAGGAACAGGTTATAATAGCATTCCAGACTCTTTAGGAAGTACATGGATGATTGACATTAACTTTGGAGAAGTTCCTTTAAGGTTACTGCTAAATCAATCACATGATTAAAGCAATCATCTTTGTTGTGCTGTTTACTGTGCTTTTCACAACAGTTACATCACATATATATTGAAATTTATTCCATTTGTGATAGGTCTGTAACAGGAGACAGTAGAAAATATTATTTTATATGCCACATTGCCTTTCTCCTAACATCGCTGCTAATTTTGTATTCCGTTACAGCATCTCCAAATCTGAAAATATTAGAAATATGATGAGCATAAAGAGTGAGAGTCCTAGTTAGGGTCACTTTGGCATCAAATTCAAAAGCTCACCTGTAGAAATGTTGGTACTGTGGAAATTTAGGCGGACAGCACATCATACACGATGCTAAGTACATTCAGATTTACAATCTTTTAGGCTTAGTTGAGTATTAAGAGAAAAATGATTATTGCTTAATCCAAGTACCATGTCTTGGCCATTTAAAAGAACTCTTTGATGATTTTCTTGGATTTGGCAGAAGTAATCCTTGAGGTCTGTAGTCCTGTCACTGTCCGGGACAAATTAGTAGGTATTCAGACTGTTTTGAACATACATTCAGTCAATTTTCTGAAATACATAACTTGCATGAGGAAGGGTCAGTGAACTTGAAATGTTAATTCTGTATTTCTCTCCACAGATGCTGCCAGACCAGCATTTTCAGTTTTTGTTTCATGACTCCCAGTAACTTTGCATTTCCTTCAAAAGACTAAAATATATATAAGGCAAGGAAGCTGTAAAGTTAGGATTTGCTGGTCCTATAGTTTAAATACCTTCCTTAATTTGAAACCATTTTGTATAAAGGCGGTAATTTTAGTAAAATATTTTGGAACATCAAATGTTTTAAATCAATTAATTGTAATCCCACATATGGCAGAAAATTAAACTATAGATAAAAGGGAAGGTTAAGTGCTGGTTCTCGTCAGAACAGTGTTTCTGAGACCAAAGAGGGTAAAAACTGAGATCAAACACTGTCATAAGAGCAAGTCATTGTAGGAAATAATGAAGTGTTTTGCATATCTGAAATAAGGGTATAGATAGCCAACAGGACTCTACTTCAATGATTGTACAATGAGATAAAATGAGAACAATGAGGGATTCATTAATCAAGAAAATTAATGGAAAAAATATCCATGTATTATCAATGAAACTTCTGGCCAAATTTTCCTCTCATGGCATTGTTTTAGTCAGATTCAAACTGCTGTTTGAACCCAATTTTTCTTGATTAGTACATTAGCATAGCATTTGAAGGTTAGGATAAACCTAGGGAACACACTCATGATGCCAGTGGGAAAACTGCATTCAAGTGACATTTGCAAAGATGTGAACTCTTAAAAGAGAATGTCACAATAAAGTGGCAGCAAGATTTGAAAAAACCTTCAAAGAGTCTAAGGATACAAGAAGATGCACACAAGAACAGAGGGAAGGTGCAGGAAGGTGCATGCCTCCTCTACAGTCTGCTGCCTCAATGTGATGTGGCTGATAAAGGGTAGATGATCTTTAATGGGTTGAAGGTGTTGACCTTCAGTTTTGCTGCATGTGCCATTTCCACACTCATTGCTGCAATATGTAGCCAAAGCAAAGTCTTAGACAAAATAAAACTGTAGAGACTGGGATCCAAAGGAGACAAGCAGGAGGCTGGGAGAACACAGCAAGCCAAGCAGCATCAGGAGATAGAGAATTCAGTGTTTTGGGTATAACCCTTTTCAGGAATAGGGGTGGAGATGGGGGTAGCTGCAGGTAAAGGAGGGGGGATAGGGTCCTGGGTGGGGAGAGGGGCAGAATGGTGAGGAGGTGATAGGTGAGTACAGGTGGTAGGTCGATGTGAGGAATGAGTCCAGTTAGTAGCTGGAAGGAAGGGTCGATTGGTGGAATGGAAGGGAGGAGGCGGGGCTGGAAAGGGTGTTGGGGAAAGGGTGGGAAGGCTATTTGAAATTGGGGAACGCAGTGTTGAGTCCTCTGGGCTGTAGGCTGCCCAGGCAGAAGATGAGGTGTTGTCCCTCCAATTTGTGGTCTGATTCGCTGTGGCAATGAAGGAGAACGAGGATGATCATGTTGGAGAGGGAGTGGGAAGGGAATTCGAAATGGGTAGTGCCCAGGAGATCAGGCTGACCCATACAAGCCTCGCTGAGATACTCAGCCAAATGTGCCCCTAGTTTATGTTCGTTTTCCAATTTCAAATAATCATCTCACCCATTCCCTGATTCCCTACAATCCCTCCAACCAACCCCTCCTTCCTGCTACCAACCTTCTATCGACCTACCAGGTTGTACTTACCACCTGTATTCACCTATCATCACCTCATCACTCCACCCCTTTCCCTATCAAAAACCTTCCCCCCCACCACTTTATCTGCAACTCCCCCTACACACCCCACTTCACACACACCCCTCCCCCCACCCCATCTCCATTCCTGATGAAAGGTTATAGTCGAAACATCGGACTTCTCCACCTCCTGATGCTGCCTGGCTTGCTGTGTTCTTCCAGCCTCCTGCTTGTCTACAAAGCAAAGTTTTGGGCTGCAGTTGCACCTAACTGTTGTTGAATGTGTAATCTCCGTGACAGTGGGAGAGAAATATAATTAATACCTTCGGCCACTGGTAAGTATGATTCACATTTGTCATGCCAAAATAAAAGGACATAAATTCCCCATTTCAATTTCAAGTCTGCTTCAAAACATAGGAGAAAGTGAGGACTGCAGATGCTGGAGATCAGAGCTGAAAATATGTTGCTGGAAAAGCGCAGCAGGTCAGGCAGCATCCAAGGAGCAGGAGAATCGACATTTCAGGCATGAGCCCTTCCTGAAGAAGGGCTCATGCTCGAAACGTCGATTCTCCTGCTCCTTGGATGCTACCTGACCTGCTGCGCTTTTCCAGCAACACATTTTCAGCTGCTTCAAAACATATTTTTACTTATTGACATGTTTTGCTCTGGTAAGGACAGTTTTTATTGTCCCTCTCCGTAATTTTAGCTTCCTTTTTATCACTGGTATTTTATCCTCATTCCCTACTGTGAAAACAAATACAAAGAACAAGTTTAACCAATATGTTGCTACCTTTTTATCTAATACAGTGAGAACAGCACTTCCTTTAATGATGATATGTGGACTCATAAAGATTGATGCAGGAAACACTATAATAGACAATAACACAAAGGCGGACTTATTAAGCAAATACTTTGTATCTCTTCCACAAAACAGAAAAAATATAATTTCAATGAAAGGAGGAAACCTAAAAACAAAAGGGAGTAATTTATTGTAATCAACATAATTTAGAAAGAACTAGAAGGAAATAATGGGATTTAGAATTTAAAAACAAGCCAGCATCTGACGGTCTCCAGACTGGGTAATGAAGGATGTAAGTGACAATATTTCATAGACATTATTCATGATCTTTCAAAGCTCACTTGATTGGGATTGTAATGTTAACTTTGCCAATGTCACTTCATTTTTCAAAAAGAATGGAAGACAAAACCAAGTAAGTACACACATGCTGGTTTAACATCAGTTGTTGGAAAGTAGCACGATCCATCATTACAGATGGAGTGACTGAGCTCTTGGACAAACATGAGCAGATGGTAGATTCATCAGGCTTATTCCTGGGATGAAGGGACTGTCCTATTAAGAGAGACTGGGCATCTGGGCTTATTTTTTTTAGAGTTCTGAAGAATGACAGGTGATCTCATTGAACCCCACAAAATAAGAAGGGACAGACATGGTAGAAGCAGGTAACATGTTTCCCTTGGTTGGCAATTTTAGAACTGGGGGCACCATTTGAAAATAAGGGAGATGCCATTTAGGACCAAATGGAAGAGAACTATTTTGCTTAGAAGATTGTGAATCTCTAGAGGTCCGTGAAAGCTCAGTCTTTGAGCCATATTTAAAGTAGAGGTTGATAAATTCTTGATTATCAAAGGGTTTTGGGGACAGTGCAGGTATAAGGCAATGAAAGGTTTGATAAGCCATGATCATGTTTGAATAGCAGAGGAGGCTCGAAGGGTTGAATGGCTTATTTCTGTTCCTACCTTTCTATGATCCGAGATCAAGGGGGGCAAAATATTGTTCAGGGTAAGTCATATCTGACAATTTAAAGTTTCTGAAGGGGTCCCTAATAAAGTAGATAAAGGTATGTCTATGGGTGTTACTTAAATGGATTTCCAGTAGGCATGTAATAAGGCTTCAAACAAGGGACAACATTGAGTATGCACGGAGCTGGAGGAGTCTTTTAATTTGGGTCAGAAATTGGTTGGTCAGGGAGAGGGCAGATAAAGGTAAGTGTTATGTATTTTACATGGTGGCATATGATGTTTTCCAGGAATCTGGTTTAGTCTACCAACCTCAGAGCTAGCTGCTAATACTTAGAAACAAACGACTGTGAAATCCTGGAACTGAGGGGAGCAAATGCAGAGGCAGCCAGGCAGCTTGGGAGGGAGTTTCCACTGCATTCTATTGGATTTAAGTTGCCTCTCTGTTGTATCTCCAACAAAAGAAAATGTAGACCACAATATTTAATCAAGTGCTTGAACCAGATTGAATCAATAGATCTGTGAAACATTCTGAGCCAAAATATTCTGGGCACTAACAAAGTGTTTCTACAGTTGGCATGAATTTCGAACACAAAAATGTCCATAATGTGGCGCTAATTGGGACTAAAGTGGCAGGCTCATTCAGAGTTGATAGTGAAAGGCTGGCATGGGAAATCTATGTGACATACACCAGTACAGCATTTGCAGTTATGTTTCTGAGGCACATTGTTGGCAGACAATGAAGATCTCAATGCCTGCATTTAATACGTTAAATTAGAATTGCTGAAAAACCAGGATAGGAGTAATGATACCAGTGCAATTGCTCACACTCAAATTGATTGTAATTTAAATATTTCTTTGACAGCATGGTGGATCGAAGGTCTGTTCCTGTGCTGAACTGTCCTATGTTCTATGAAATATCCCAATTTAGAACAAGCCATATCGATTGGAATTTGACTTGGTATTTTAACAATCTAAGCTCAACAATACAATACCTGTTGTAAGTATCTTGCATTATTTGTAGTCTTTAAAACTGAAAGATTAGAGGGAGTCTTGTTTCAATTTGTATGGGCTAATAAATGAAATTATAATACAAGTAGGAAGGAAGTTAAAATGCAGCAGTTCACACAGTGTTAACTTGGTGGCTGGAGGTGAGCGGGTGTTGATCAGGGATGGGTAAAAAGGGTAGAGGGGAGGGTCAACTGTTTTGTGATTGGAAAATACAAGGAATACGAACAAAATGTTGGTAATACCCAGCAGACCTGGCAGGATTGATAAACAGAGGCCAGGGGACTGTATTTTCAGGTCTTTCCAAGAGCAGGAATGGAGGCAGTGCAGAAGCTCAGGAAGCACAGGTGAAGAGAGGGATCTTGGGGTGCTTTTCCATGAAGGGGTTAATACAGTAGTTAAGAAGCATTATCGGATGCTTGCCTTCACCAGTTGAGACACAAATTATAAAAGCAGGGAAGTCATGTGGAAGTCATAAAGAACTGTGGTTTGGCCACAGCTGGAGTAGTGTGTGCAGGAGAGTGAATCACTGCTCTATAGGAAGTATGAGATTGCACTGAAGGGAGTGCAGAGGAGATTCACCAGGATGCTGCCTGGGATGGAGTACATCAGCTTTGAAGACAGGCTGGATAAGCTCGGGTTGTTTTCTTTGAAGCAACGGTTGAGGAGGGACTCGATTGAGGTGTAGGAGATTATAAGGGGCATGGACAGGGTGGATAGAAAGCAGCTGGTCCCCTCAGTCAAAGGGTCAAGAACAAAGGGTGCACAATTTAAAATGCAAAGCAGGAGGTTTAGAGGGGATTTGAGGAAAAACCTTTTCAGCCAGAGAGTGGTAGGGGTCTGGATTGCATTGCTTGGGATGGTAGCTGATGCAGGTAACCTCACAACTTTTAAAACATACTTGGATGAGCACTTAAACTGTCACAACATTCAAGGTTTTGAGTCCAATGCAAAGAATTGGGACTTGTGTGGGTAATGTACTTTTGTGCCTTGATGGGCTTAAGGGTCTCTTGCATACTGTATGATCCTAGTGTAGTTTTGAGCTTTGTAGTTAAGAGCTTTGTTAAATGTTTCCCAATGCAGATTGCTGCAGTTAGGTCGACACACTGAACATGTTTGCCTGGGTAAGGACACAGCCAAAACCCATCGAGTAGGAGGATGGTTTACTGCCACCTATTTCCCTTCAGGAGCCTGGCTGCTTTTTCTTCTGTATTAAAGTTTTTAAGAAGTAACTGAGAGCACCTTCTTATTTAAACAGCCTCCAGTTACTGACCTTCCACTGCAAATGTATCCTCATCTCAAACGGAGAAATCTCTGACTAGCTTTCCAGCTTGGAGTATCCACAACCCTGGATGAGACCGAGAACCAGCTCCATACCAATTAAGGACTCATCCAAGTGACAAAAAAAATTAGCCAGTTTGCCACAGACCCAGAACTCTGATCTGAAAAACTAACCCAGCTCTTCCTTCCCAACCCTGTGCCAAATATTCAACCCAATGCAAACCCATGTGACATCAGCTATTCTAACTCATTTGCTCTCCTCACTCACTCTGAATTGCTTCCCTGTGAACTTCCTGCACTCTGTTCTCCAGGACTAACACTTGGGTTGTTAATCCAAAACCACTGACAAGGGTGTTCTTGTTGTCTGCTGTACACAGACATTTCTTCCTACCTCCCCTGGACCATCACCCCATCAAGCCATTGTTTTCAGGACTGTCACTGACCTCATCTCTGGGTGATCTGGATTAATTCTGAAATCGTCCCTCCACTGTTTCCCAACTCTTAGTTCCTCAATCCTAAACAGTCCATTTTTTACCTCCTTCCCAAGGACTACCCCAGCAGACTCATCGGTTCAGTGTGTATTTGTTCCAATTAACTTCATGCACTGAATCCATTTTTCACTTTTTTTTTTCCTTGATTCTTTTGACAGTCCACAGCACTTCATCAATTTCCAGTTTCCTGTCCTTAACTGCCTCATCTTCACTATGGATGTTCAATTCCACTATATGCCCATCCCCCACTGGGGTGGCCTTAGGTTCTCCAGTTTAGCCTGAAAGTGAGGCCCAACTGTCAATATTCACCTCCTCTGCCTGGCTTTCTCATTGAACAATTGTTCCTTTAACTTGTTTCACTTCTTTCAAAAAATGCTATGGTCCAGTAGTGATCCAGTTAGGCCTATCTCCTGTGGGGCTTGTGGAACATTTCTTGTTCAACTCAAAACCCCTTCAAATGTTTTCTTCTGGTAAATAATTTTTTCTGGTACAAGGGTGCTGCTTCCTCAACCTTCCTGGAACAACAAAAATTCATCCATTCATCCTTTGCATGGTCCATCTTCCACACTTCCCTTTCCTTCCCTGACTCACCGTCTCCATTTCTGGAGATAGGCTGTTTACTATTCTTCATTACAACCTACCACCTTCCATAAATACCTTGACTACACTATTTCACATCTTGCTTCCTGTAAAGATTCCATTGCATTCATTCAGTTTCTCAGTCATGCTGGCATTCTATTCTGTGAATAGAAACTTCCATAATGATACATCTAACATGTCTTTCCTTTTCTTCACTGAGGATTCCCCCTCACTGGAGTGGATACAGTCCAAAAGCATGTCTGACTCAGTTCTTGTGCTTCTGTCCTCACCTTTTCCTCTCACCTTCAAACTCAAGATAGGATTTCCCTTGTCCTCACTTCCTAGTCCACCAACCTCTTTTTAAAAGGACCATCCTTTGCCATTACGGTCATTTGCAGTGTGATGCCAATGACATTCCAAAGGGACCATTTTCTCTCAGGCACCCTAGTCCACCCACTATCACCTTCAGCACTTCATATCCTTCCACTGCACCTAACATGCAATCACAAGAGATATAATACCTGCCTTTTTACCAGCTCTGTCCTCACCAATCAAGACTCTAAATATTTATCTAGATGAAACAATGCTTCAACTGTGTTTCATTCAATTTAGTCAACTGTAAGGGCAGTTATAGACACAGACTATTATTTTTTGACTTCCATCTGATTTTCGTTTTAATATCTGGGATCTTTCAGACTAAAGTAGTTTTAGAAAAAGAAAGCACTGATTTAGGATGGTTCCAGTGGTTGACTGATTTGCTTGAACCAAGTTCACGAAAGAATCAACAAACATAAACCAGTATGAGTTGAGATTAACATGTCATGAAACCAGTCACTTAAAACTTAACCTTTCCAAATGTTAGACATGTTGGGATGAATGTTGCCTGCCAATTATCCATTTTGGAGAAAAACAATGAAGCCAAACAGTAAAATATATAAATAAACTGCATTTTAGGCAACAGTTTTAGGTGTGAGGGAAAAGAAAATGGATTTGAAAAAGTACAATTAGCAGGCTTTCCTGCTCTTTCTGTCTCCTTATTTCTCTCAATTTGAAAAGCAGAACCCAGTGAAAAAGCAAATTGGAGAAACATGCTGTGGAAACTCAGAAATCTGGCAGCATCTGTGAAAAGGAATCAGAAATAAATTTTTGAGTCCAGTAAAACTCTTTTTCAGAACTCCATCAATTAAACAATCACGGTCTCAAGTTAAACTTTCAGGTTTTCTAAGGAAATTTTTAAACTACTTATGCATGATCTTCATTTTTGTACTAGAAATACTCACCTTTTTAAGGTTCATACAGATGTTTGCATGTGTGTTTGATAGCACGTTTTATTATTTTTCTTGGTGTTGCTAAGTAACAAAGTTCTCTTTCTTCCACTCAAGAAAACCTTGTATTTGGCTCTTCAATCGTAACTAGAAGTATAATTTAATTAAAACGTGTGAAATAGCTGAATGCTAGAAAGAATTAAAAATCTTTGTTGCTGACAGTGTTAAGGACAAAGGCACTGACTCACCCTTCCTCACTTGGTTGTCACATTGCTGCATTCAGTTCTCATATACAGTCCACTTTGTAATAGAGAGACCAAATGTAGACTGGGTGATTACTTTGTAGAACACCTTCACTAACTGCACAAACATGACCCTGACGTTTTGGTTGTTTTCTATTTTAAGTCACCACTTTCCTGTCATTTTTGTCCTCTTCCTCTTGCAACGTTCCACTGAAACCCAAGGCAAACATAAGGATTAGTCCTCATCTTCTGATTAGGCTTTTATAGCCTTCGGAGTTCAATATTATGTTCAACAACGTCAGACCATGAACTCTATTCTCCATTTTAATTTATTCTTTCTTTGCCAAGTGCCAATCTGAGATTTGTTTTGAAGGCTAATCTTTGAGTCAGAATTTCATTAAGTCATTAATACTTACACTAAACCAGTGTGTGTCTCTTTACTAAACTTATTATCACACCATGACATCTTTGTTGTTTGATGTTGATTTCCATCTAAATGATCCTCGATCTATCCTTTTATCCCCATTTTCAAGAGCATAGCCTCACCCTTCTCTTTCTCTTGTCACTTCATCTACCATCATACTCTCTAAGATATCTGTGTACCTTTCATTCTGGTCTCTTGATTTTAATCATTACACCTTAGAGTTTGCCTCTTGATTTGCCAATAGCCTAAGCTCTGGATCCCCCTACTCTCACTGCCTTTGATGAATTCTGGATGTAGGTTTGCTCACTGAACTGGAAGGTTCGTTTTCAGATATTTCATCACAACATCAGTTAACATTATCAGTGAGCGTCCGGATGAAGCACTGGTGGTATGGCTCACTTTCTATTTATGTTTTTAGGTTTCCTTAAGTTGGTAATGTCATTTCCTGTTCATTTTCTTAGAGGTGGTAAATGGGATCCAAGTCAATGTGTTTGTTGATAGAGTTCCAGTTGGAATGCCATGCTTCTAGGAATTCTCATGAGTGTCTCTGTTTGGCTTGTCCGAGGGTGGATGTGTTATCAAAGTGGTATCCTTCTTCATCTGTACGTTAGAATACTAGTGAGAGTAGGCCATGTCATTTTATGGCTAGTTGATTTTTATTGTATCCTGGTGGCTAGTTTTCTGCCTGTTTGTCCAATATAGTGTTTGTTACAGTTCTTGCACGGTATTTTGTAAATGACACTAGTTTTGCTTGTTGTCTGTATAGGGTCTTTAAAGTTCATTAGCTGCTGTTTTAGTGTGTTGGTGGGTTTGTGGGCTACCATGATGCCAAGGGGTCTGAGTAGTCTGGCAGTCATTTCCAAGAAGTATTTGATGTAGGGGAGTGTGGATCAATTGATTCAATATATGGTTTGGTGTCATGATTTATTTCATAATACTTCCGTGAAGCATCTTAGAGCATTTATTTACTGTAAAGACATCATATAAAATTTTGCTCCCCTCACTTACCGTGAAGTACTTAATGGAAGGGTATCTTTTCTGATGGCTAAGTGATTATGCATCCTCCTCTGTTTCTTCAATTCCTTCTGTTTTATTTCTACTGCTTCAAAAAAAACTTCTAGTGTTTACCTGTTGCCTGAAAAACTGTGGAATGGGGAAGAGTACGTTAAGAGAGAATGCAGAACAAGTGCCGGAGAGGTGGATTGACTGAACTATTGTTACAGCACAGAAAGCAGAAGGTAACCTGTCACTGAAAGAGCACAGGAGAGAAAGGACTTGGGCAATGAACCAGCTAGGATCTCAGAGGGATCACGCCATTGAAAGAATAAAGTGGAAAGGTGGAAAAGCAACAAAGACAAATACTATTGACCTAATCAATGGGCAGATTGGTTTGCAGTGCCTGAAGGATATAAATTCCAGATAATCAAAATAACCAAATGAGAAATGCCAAAGAACAGGATTAAAGTTTACCATAAGAATTAAGAGTCTCTCTGCCTCCTGCTATACATCACCTGGGCATACCCTTATAGGAAAGCCGAAACCACAATTTGAGGATAATGCAGAGAGATGTGAGACAATGGGGATGAAATCACTCAAAACATAGCAGTAATTATTGGATAAAATGGTTCTTTTATCTTTTTTAAATAATCAGTGCCGATATTTTCACAGTGGTAACTAAACTTGCCATAGTCCTGTTCTCACATTTGAGAGAGAGAGAGGTGACTGATTTGATTTGATTTGATTTATTGTTGTCACATGTACCTAAGTTAAATGTGAGCAGTATAGGCATTTCATAACATACAAGGACATACAGATTATCGGGTGTTTGGCCAGAGCAAGGCCTACATGGTTATGGCTGCACAGGCACAAAAACAAGATCAACATTAGATTTGAAATTACCGAGACCCTTTCAGCTGTATAATAACAGGAGGGAAGAAGCTGTTCTTGAACCTGTTGATGCACATGTCCAAACCTCTGCATCTTCTGCCTGACGGAAGAGGTTGGAAGAGAGTATTACAGGGGTGGGAGGGGAATTTGATGGCAGCCTTTCCACAGCAATGAGAAGTGTAGACCGAGTCCATGGATGGGAGGTGAGCTTGTGTGATGCTCTGGGTTGTGTATACAACTTTCTGTAGCTTCTTATTGTCCTGGGTACAGCAGTTGCTGTACCAAGCTGTTATGCATCCAGATAGAATGCGTTCCACAGTGCATCGGTAAAAGTTGGTGAGAATCCCTATGGAGTTGCCGAATTCCCTAAGCCTCCTAAGGAAGAAGAGGCATTGTTGTGCATTCTTAAGCATCTTTTTTACTGTCACTTGGGAGGTCCAGGACAGATTATTGGTTATCGTCACTCCTAGGAACATGACACTCTCCACCTCAGCTCTGTTGATATAGGTAGGGGCGTGTCCTCCTCCTTTCTTCCTGAAGTCAATGGAAGTGGGTTTAACATAAGGGTCACCACATCTCAGGCAAGGGGCAAGGTTGAGAAAGCAAGACCTTCATGGTGACCCCAACCCATAGAGGAGTTGAGTCCATGGTGTTGGAGTCACTGTACATAGCAAACAAGCTGCCCAACCAACTTAGCCAACCACCCTTGTGGAGCTTTGTTGTGAAAACCATTTATTATGGAGTGTACACTGGTGTTAAGGCACTAGTTAGGCACTGGACATGATTCGTTGCTGGATTTAAATTCAGACCTAATTGATGGGGCGAAAGTTTAGTCAGACTACTATTTGTAATTATCTTCTCAGAATTTATGTTGGGCACAGTTAACACAGTACAAGTATACCTTATAGTCTTCTTACTCAAAACAGACAGATACAAAAATATTATACGACACTCTGCTCCTGAGAATGGGGCTGAGATGCTTTGACCAGTCATGCAGCATATACTCAAGACTGAGAAATACTTAATGCTAACACTGAGTGCTGAGATTCGAAAATATACCTGAATACATTTCTTCCTTATGAGATCAACAGTCAAAAAGAAACACACAATAATATTTTATTAAATTATCAAGTATGGGGAAAAAAGTCACATTGAAAATAATATTAAAAGTTTTATTTATGTAATTTGATTTTAAAGAAGTAAACTGTTTAAATTGCTAAAATGCTTAGTTCTCTTTGTTAAAATGCAATTATGGTTTGTGTATAGACTACTGAAGTAAAATTCCCAGAATTTTAGTAATTATGTCAAACTGTAAAACGTTGATTTCCCTTTTGAACTACAATATGGACCACCCACATTGTAGTGCAAATGTATTTATTGAAACTAAAACTATGTTCCTATTCAATATACATTGTGCCAAACTGATTCTATTCTGAGTAGCCTGTTTCCTTGGATCTAAATAAAGGTGAATATAGGTGAAACTTTCAGTGTAAACGTAATATACAACTGCAAACAGAAAGCCAGAAGCTTTTTTTTATGGTGGTGAAAGTGAAGCAACGTTTTGAATTTCAGATTGTTATTCTTTTCCTCTGCTTGTAAAATTAATCACTATATCATTATTCAGAAGTCACAGCACACTGTATAAATCAACTGGGTCACCACATGTATTTATCCGCTAAAAATCAGGATGAACAACATAGTAGAATTTTCAATTGTGCTCACAGCCCATCTATTGCAACCCTCCCTTTATTATTTAAGCAATGGAATATTGCAACAGTAAAAATTGTCTTTGCAAAATGTTTGAATCTGTAAATAAATATCTGTAATATTTATATTTTTTACAAGTAAGAACAACCAAATAAATCAAAGCTTCTTCAATTTCTGGTGTTACATGAGCATTCATCTCTGGAGTTGTTTTGGTCATGAAAAGCAACTCTGACTGATGACTGCAGATCTTGTGGAGAAATAAGGTAATTAGCTTAAAATGTCTGCACATGCTGTATGAAACTCAGGGCCAGAAAATAAGTGCAATTGACTAAGTATTTTAAATTGTTTTCTGCATGATGTTAACATGCAGTCCATGTTGGTCATCTCTTCAGACCCATGTGAACAATACAGCTTCCTGATTATGTTTGTGGCAGATGTCAAACCCTTGGCTAGTTTTTAAAAACCTATTACTTGTTCAATGTTAAAACCTCTGCAGGAGAACAATGTAGGGGTTGAGAAACATGGGCTGTGCTGAAATTTGTGGCAGAATCAGACAAGATGTTTTCCGATCCAACTCTAATGTCAAGAGCATCTCGCACTGTCTTTTAAGCTTTTTTCCAACAAGCAATGTGTCGCGTCTCTCACTAGGCAGTGGCAAATTGCCAGTTAAGGAGGATTATTGCTGGTTAAACTCCTTGTTGATGGCTTCAGTCACCTAATTAAAATCCAGCTTCCTATCTTACCAAATATACAAATAAACTAGATGTCAGGTAATCTCAGTATGGCTCTACACTACAATGGTCCATCTTGGGCTGCAGCAGTAACATTGTAATGCTGCAGCAAAGACACTGCACTCAGGGACATGCACCCAATTCATGGTCTGGACCAGGCTGCATTTTCAGGCTCTTTGCTGCTCTCATAGTGCTCACTCACTCTGAACCTACCTGGATGCTTCCAGCATCTTTGTTTTGGCTTGCTTTTTTGTGCTTTTCCCCCTTAGACAGAGATACAAGACTCATGTCGTTTCTGTTTTCCATTACTGTTTAGCACAGATAGAAAGCCAGGATACTTAACTTGGCCTCAGTCACGTCAAGGGTGATAACCTTCGGACAGGGAGTATCAAGGGCAGCCTCCAATATCAGTCCATGGGCTTGGACACCGTCAGTCAACTCCTCAGGGCAGTCAGAGTCAAGATTCACTCACACAAGGGTTGAGTTGGATAGCCCACAAGCAATCTTGTTGACTGTTTTCTCGCTGTAATGAAAGAAAGGCAACTACTGAGAAGATGAAAGTGGTTGCCTCAACTGTTAGTTCTGGTGTTCGTGGGGAAATGTCCCAGGTGAGTGAGTAGGCAGTGCAGAGGGCATGCAGGGTTAGTGGTGAAGGGAGTTGAGGGAAGATGTTGCAGTCAGTGCTGAGAGTGGTACAGCTTGGCCTTTGAAGGGAGAAGGGTACAGTACTGGAAATCGAGTGACTGTGAGGTATTGGAGAAATGATGGTGGCAGAGTGGAGAGGATCACTGACTTCCCATCAGACAGCTGATGATTTCTCCATTTGGCTGAGATTGCTTTAACAAGGCTGCCATGATCTGGTGTTGTGCCCTCCTCTGCTTGTCCTGTGGGAACGGGCAGTCCTCCTCTGCACTACCCCTTCCAGAACCTCAAGCCCTTAAAGAAGGTGAGGGGTGATGATTTCTCCCTCCTACCACATCTGGAATCAAGGTCAGGAATCATGTAAGGTAGCCCTGGATTGACAATACTTAACCTGGGTGCACAACACACTTTTGCAGAAGGCCTGGTGCAAGGGATGACAGTTAATTCCAGGTGAGTGGTAAATTATCCTGGGATGGCATATGATAAATTGGAATTGGCCATGAGGGGTACAATAGGAATGGGACAAACTTGGTCAGATGTTGTGAGAAGATAAGCTTGGCGTCTCACACAATTGCACTTAGAGTCATAGAGCTGTACTGCACAGAAACAGACTCTTTGGTCCAACCTGTCCATGCCGACCAAATATCCCAAATACATCTAATCCCATTTGCCAGCATTTGGCCGCTATTCCTCTAAACCCTTCCTATTCATATACCCATCCAGAGGCTGTTTAAATGTTGTATTTGTACCAGCCTCCTCCACTTCCTCTGGCAGTTCATTCCATACACGCGCCACCCACTGTGTGAAAATGTTGCCCCTTAGATCCCTCTTAAATCTTTCCCCTCTCACCATAAACCTATGCCCTCTAGTTTTAGACTCCCCCACCCCAGGGAAAAGACCTTGTCTATTCATCCTATCCATGCCCCCCGTGATTTTATAAACTTCTATAAGGTCACCCTTCAGCCTCTGAACTCTTTCAAGTTTCACAATATCCTTCCAATTGCAGTGAGACTAGAATTGCATGCAGTATTCCAAAACTAGCCTAACCAATGTCCTGTACCGCAGCAACATGACCTCCCAATTTCAACAGGAGAAGGTCAGGACTGCAGATGCTGGAGTAGATGAAGGCCTTATGCGCAAAACGTCAATTCTCCTGCTCCTCAGATGTTGCCTTACCTGCCATGCTTTTCCAGCACCACACTCTCAACTCCCTACTTCTATACTCAATGCACTGATCAATAAAGGCAAGTGTACCAAACCCATTCTTCAGTATCCTATCTATCTGCGACTCTACTTTCAAGGAACTATGAACCTGCATTCCGGTATCTCTTTGTTCAGCCACACTCCCCAGAACCTCACCATTAAGTGGTAAGGTGTTAAGTCCCGCCCCGATTTGCCTTTCCAAAATGCAGCACCTCACATTTATTTAATGAAATTCCATCTGCCATTCCTTGGCCCATTGGCCCATCTGGTCAAGATCCTGCTGTACTCTGAGGTAATTTTCTTCACTATCCACTACACTTCCAATTTTGTTGTCATCTACAAACTCAATAATTATACCTCTAGTTCACATCCAAATCATTTATATAAATGATGAAAAGCAGTGGACCCAGCATCAATCCTTGTGGCACACCATTGGTCACACGCCTCCAGTCTGAAAGGTAACCCTCCACCACCACCCACTGAGCAAACAAAAATGTAAAATTCAGCTCAGTGTTTAGTTTTAAGATAATGCTGTGTCTTATAACCTGTCAACTCCACAAAATCCAACCTTTTGCTCTATGTGCTTCATCTTTGACCTTAAATCTCCAGGGAAGTATTATATCCATTTCTACTTCTTCTCAATGTGTTGATTAATTGTATTACTGTGAAGCAGTTTTAGACAGTATCATCACAATAATGTGCAATCTGCTCTGCCTTAAGTTTGCATTGTTGTATTCTTGTATGTTATTTTCAGTTGTCTGACAACAAAATTTGCCACTCTCTGTGCCACAACAATAATTCAGTACTTACAGTATTTCTGTATTATTGTACTGAATTCTTGAACAAACGTTTTAATCTGCAATATAGTTAGTTTGTAGTGATTTACTGGTTTCAAGCTTTTTAAACTCAGTTTCTTTCTAATACTATATTTCCTCTGTACTACCTACTATGTTCTCCCACCATTTTCAGGGCTCTAACTAACAATCACAATAATGTTAAAAATCACACAACGCCAGGTTATAGTCCAACAGGTTTATTTGGAAATACAAGCTTTCAGAACGCTGCTCTTTTGTCAGGTAGCTAGTGGGGCAGGATCATAGGACACAGCATTTATACGAAAAGATCAAAGTGTCATATAACTAATGCAATATATTAAACAAAGCGAGATTGCTGTTCAATCTTTAATCACTTAGAATGGGTTGTGGGTTTCGATTCATCAATGTGTAAATCCCAGAACTTCTTTCAAGTAACATTCCTAAGATAACTTAAGGTTTTATATAAAGAAAGGTGACATCTCACCTCAGACAATGCTTTAAACATGTGAGGTTATAGTCTGTATTCCAACCTTGAGTCACATTGGTTCTACTTCCAAAGTAGGAATTTATAAAATGTTGCAAGGACTGACTGCCTATAGATTGTGTGCTTTTTGAACAAAGTAGAATGCACCTGCAAATGCAAATTCACCCCACAGACGTGTGTATGTGTGTGTGTGTGTGTGTGCGCGCGCGTGCATGCACATGCTTGATAGACTGTGTGCGTGAGTGTGACAGAACATATACCTGTGAGAGGGTGTCTGTGTGTGTGTGTGTGTGTGTATCACAGAGGGTCTGTGTGAGTGTGAGAGTATAATGGTTGTCGACCCATTTCTTCCAGAATTTTTCCACCTTTTGTAGTCAACCTGCGTCTTCCTGGGTAAAACAGATAGATATTCTCACACCTTCCATCATGTTACACACCACATGCTTTCTTCTGCATAAATATTTACATGAACTCCTCCAGCTGCAGCCCTTATTGATTTTCCTGCTGAAATTGCAGCTTCTTTTCTGAGTCCCAGACCTTGTTCAGCCTTCACTTTTTCTTGCCATTTTGTCTCCTGCTAGATTCTTTCAATAGATTTATTTAAATTTGCTCACTTGCAGCTTTAATAAATTCAGAGGCTTTCATGATTCTGGAACCTAAGTCTAAATTTATTTTCTGGCCCTTTCCCTTGTTCTTTGCACATTCACCTGGTAGTGTACGAAAATGGTGATGCAGTTGGTAGGATATGGCATTTGAAGATGTGTTCACTGACCTTCAAAACCTCTGTGAGGTTGTTTCTCTTGCCCTTGGGGCCAGAGTCCATATGTTGACTTCCAGGGCTATTTACGTTCATTATAGTATCTGTCTGCAGGGACGTCTGGCCTCTACGGATCAATCGCCTCTCTTATCTTTTAAACTTCCTATACTAAGACATACAATGTGGCCTCAGCTAACATAAAAGCCATGCTTGGCATGTTTGGCTGCATAACAGCAGTGAGTGCACATCAAATATAGGTCATCAGCTTTTACAACTTTGGGTCATCCTAAGATACTATGCAAATTCCAGTTCTATTTCTTTCTGTAGCCTGATGCATCATCCACTCCTTTACTTTTAGGTCCTGAGCTTCAGTTCAATTTGAAACATAAAATTCAAATATAGCTGATGAACTGGCAGACATGCTGTTTCCCAATATGTCATGTACAACACAACATATTATCGAGGCCTCTCATTCCAGATGATTCAGTAAATGGAATTGTGCTTTCTGGACTGTGATGTTTCTGGTTAAAAAGAACCTGATTGTGTCAGTACTTTCCAGGTATTATACATAGGTTTCATTGATTTTATTGTTTCTTCTGACTTGAAAAATAAGTTATGCTTTAGTGTGCAGCACGGTGGCACAGTGGTTAGCACTGCTGCCTCACAGCGCCGGAGACCCGGGTTCATTTCCCGCCTCAGGCGACTGACTGTGTGGAGTTTGCACGTTCTCCCCGTGTCTGCGTGGGTTTCCTCCGGGTGCTCCGGTTTCCTCCCACAGTCACAAAGATGTGCAGGCCAGGTGAATTGGCCATGCTAAATTGCCCGTAGTGTTAGGTAAGGGGTAGATGTAGATGTAGATGTAGGGGTATGGGTGGGTTACGCTTCGGCGGGGCGGTGTGGACTTGTTGGGCCGAAGGGCCTGTTTCCACACTGTAAGTAATCTAATCTAAAAAAAAAGACAGTAAGGAAGATTTTCCTGGGTGAGAATAGACAGCAAATATGTGGCAGTAATGAAGAGAGACTTATTTGGTTTGGGATGGTGATCCAGGAATCTGAGAACAAATAATACGTTTCAATTGATCTCCAATTTCAATGAAAAATTGACAATCAGCAGAGCAAACTCACCAAAACTACACTCCCAATTCTGAGACATGTTTGACAGGAACACAATGCAACAACATTATAAAATCAATTAGTCAACTTGCAAGGTCATTTAGTGAGATATAGAGCCCAGATTGTGGTCTCTATAAATTCATGTTATACTCTGAATTCAAAAATACTGCTAACAATTTTCCAATAAATGTCTAGTTTCACTTATTCAATGAACATAAATCGAAAGTCATGACAATATATTCGATGTTGCATTGCTAAGTACAGCATCTCTTTCAACTGACTGTGAGAAAAGCTGTGGGAGATCTGCCAGGGCACACATAGATTAAATGCATCTCAGGTATTGAGACTGAAATTTGCCACTGAGCATATCTAAGTTCAAATACTGGTAGATGCCAAGACCTGCACTCAGGCCTGCAGCAGAAATGTAATATGTTATTGTCAAAACTAGGCCACCATCTGCACATGCATTATGAAAGCCAGCTCCTGTGCTTTTACTATTTACATCTATAACAAAACACTACTGAAGTGCTAATCACACAGTCTGTTGCATAGTCCACAAGCTACGTTTACCATAAAAGATCCATTTTGCCTTTCCTCTGAACAGTAAACTACTGTTGAATGGTTCCTTTTCTCTCATTGAAAGTGAACTAAGGAAAAGGCGTTGATAAACACTGGAGTTGAATTTCTGCAGGATTTATTCTGATCCCAAAGTTTGACAGAAACCTTGGAGAAACAACATAAACAAACAAGTTCACCATGGTTTCCACCCATATCCCGTCCCGTTACAGTGAGACACGAAGAGAACACCTGCAAGAACTGCACCTCACTGTATTTAAGAGGAATTGGCCATAATTGAAATGGGGATCATGGAAAATAGATTTCAGGTCAATTGTGATATCCCATCAGCATGGTGTGACACGGTGGCTCAGTGGTTAGCAACTGCTGCCTAACAGCACCAGGATCCCAGGTTCGATTCCAGCCTTGGGCTGTGTGGAGTTTGCACATTCTTCCTGTGTCTGCGTGGGTTTCCTCTGGGTGCACTAGTTTCCTCCCACAGTCCAAAGATGTGCAGGTCAGGTAAATTGGCAGTGCTAAAGTGCCCATAGTGATAGGTGCGTTAGTCAGAGGGAACTGGGACTGGGTGGGTTATTCCTCGGAGGGTCGGTGTGGACTTGTTGGGCCGAAGGGCCTGTTTCCACACTGTAGGGAATCTAATCTAATCATCAAGGTTGAACAGCCACAGTGTGAGTCTCATACCTCTGGCTAAGGAGTCACAGTGTAACCAGTCCCTATGAAAACATTACTCAACATCCCACACGTGTGAGAGAGGAAGGCTGGAAACAGAACAGATATTAATATTAAAGCTAAAATAGAGGTAGAATATGCATGAGCAGCAGTGGTACCAGGAATATGGAGGGGTGATAGAGAGTAACCATCATAGTACCCAAATATTTCTTCAGCTGAAATAAAGCAATGTTTGTGATGAAGCACAAATGAAACAGTGTGTGTATTAGATACAAGAATTCACTACTAGATTGTGGGTATCTAAAATATAAACTAACATCTGCACTTAAATGATTATTTTTTAAATAAAATGCCCTTTGGTTTCCACAGTATTAATAAAAAATGAGTTCTACACAGTCTGCAAAAAAGAGAAAAGAAAGTAGCATGATAAATGCCTGCACTGCACATTTGGAATTCAGGACAAAGCATTCAGCTGTATAACAATTTAACTGTTTTCAGCTTCATAATTTATTAATAAAGGCAAGGATGAACAACCAAATAATCAATTATGGTTGTGTTTTATTTCAAGTGAGCAATAAATAGTTTAAATCCAGCCCATAGCATAACTTAAGGACTGTTTCTTTTCAGTTCAACATTTTTTAAGGCTGATATGTACAATATAATTTCTGAAAAAGGAACACTTTCTAGAATGTAGTTTTTATTCCTGATCTAACAATTTTGGGATTTTTCACATTCTTTGGTGTCTTCAAACAAATCAACACAGCAGATATTTGGTTGAGCAGTAGTCATTAAACTGGGCTATGTAGAAATGGGAGTTTCTGTGTTACACTTATATAGCATGCAAATGAATAGTGGGCAGAAGCACGTGAGGTGTGAGCCTGGAGCTATGAGCAGAGTGTAGCCACTGCACATATAGGGAAAAGTAATCTGACTGTTTCACCTCCATAAGGGACTGAACATGAAGGAGCACTGAGAATGGCAGCAAGGTAACCAAAAGACCATAAGATATAGGAGCAGAACGAGACCGTTTGGCACATCAAATCATTCCATCATTTGATCATGGCTGATATATTTCTCAGGCTCATTCTCCTGTTTTCTCCCTATAATCTTGATCCCCTTACTAATCAAGAACCCATCTAACTCTGTCTTAAATACACTCAATGACTTGGCCTCCAAAGCCCTCTGCGACAATATGTTCACAGATTCACCACCCTCTGCATCTGAATTGAAAAGGGTTGTTATGCCTTCAGGTTCTAGTCTCTCCTATTAGTGGAAACATCTTTTCCACACCCACTGTGTTCAGGCCTCTCAGTATTCTCAAAGCATCAGTGAGATCCCCCTTCATTCTTATAAAATCCATTGAGAACAGACCCAGAGTCCTCAACCACTCCTTATATGATAAGTTCTTCATCCACGGGATCATGTTTGTAAACCTTCTAAACAGCCCCTCCAGCGCCAGCACATCTTTCCTTAGATACAGAGCCCAAAACTGCTTACAATATTCCAAACGCGGTCTGACCAGTCTTACACAGCCTCAGCATTGCAGACCTGGTCTTGTATTCTAGCTCTCTTGAAATGAATGCTAACATTGCATTTGCCATCCAAACTGCCAACTGAATCTGCATGTTCCAGAACTAGGATTCCCAAGTTTCTTTGTGCTTCAGATTTCCAAAGCCTTTATCCATTTAGAAAATAGTCTACGCCTCTATTCTTCCAACTAAAATGTATAACCTCACACTTTGCCAACTGTATTCCAGCTGCCACTTCTTTGCCCAGTTGCCAAGCATGTCTGCAGCCTCTCCACTTCTTCAACACTCCATGTGGACCCAGTGCAACCAAGACTGGTGATGGGCACCCAGTGAATTCTGATTTGTTCAACAAATGGAACTTTTCAATAAATAAACTCCTCAGTAAGGGCACTAGAATATATGTTAACATATGTTCTATGTTTATTATAACTTAGTTTTTGGAATTCTGTGATTAAATATCAATTTGAAAATGAGCTCATCTTGATATCAAAAGGCTTAATACATTAGATGGAAACAAAAAGTCTTTGCTGGTTGGGGAAACAAGGACCAGACAGCAAAGATTAAAAATTAAAGCTCAACCTTACAGAAGTGAACTAAAGAAAGGGAGAAGTTTAAAATTGCTTTTCTACAAACAGCAATTGATGCAAGATCAATTATTAAATTTAAATCTGAGACTGATGTTAACCAAATTTAATAAGGCTATGAGGCATAGAAAGTGAAATTAGGTCATACATCAACCATGATTTTATTGAAGGCAGAACAGGTTCGAAGACTTAAATGGCCTCTCCTGCTCCTAGGTATGCTTCAATCTGAAAAAATTGAGAACCACTGGTGAATAAGTTCAATTCTATTACTTAAGCCCAGTGAACCTCGTGAAGAATAATAAAACAGAGGGCTTTAGAACCTCAAACTCTTCATTGGGTAGTGAAATTTTACCAGCTAAAATCAACACTGGGCTTTGAGAAGATTTACATTGCTTGTCCAGCCAGGACTACCCCATCCCAATAGGGGAATGCAAGAAACAAAATACTGTGCTATTTTAGATACTAGGCTAGCAACCCAGAGATAGTGTGCTTAGTTCTCAGTGTGTGTAGTAAACTGAAAAATTGCATTGAATAAACATGTGACCTTGCATGAAACAAAAATACAGTTATCAATGTACAGGGACCAGGCTTGTCATGATTGCACGGTGGGTTGAAGTGGTTTATAGAAATATTCAGGTCCAAGAATACTCAGGTACAGAATCGAGAGGAAGGCATGACACCTTCAGGCAGATCGAGTGAATCCTTAGAAGAGTATAAATGAAGTAGAAGTATACTTAAGAGGGAAATCAGGAGGGCAAAAAGGGGACATGAGATAGTTTTGGCAAATAGAATTAAGGAGAATCCAAAGGGTTTTTACAAATATATTAAGGACAAAAGGGTAACTAGGGAGAGAATAGGGCCCCTCAAAGATCAGCAAAACGGCCTTTTGTAGAGCCACAGAAAATGGGGGAGATACTAAATGAGTATTTGCATCAGTATTTACTGTGGAAAAGGATATGGAAGATATAGACTGTAGGGAAATAGATGGTGACATCTTGCAAAATGTCCATATTACAGAGGAGGAAGTGCTGGGTGTCTTGAAATGGGTAAAGGTGGATAAATCCCCAGGACCTGATCAGGTGTACCTGAGAATTCTGTAGGAAGTTAGAGAAGTGATTGCTGGGCCTCTTGCTGAGATATTTGTACCATCGATAGTCACAGGTGAGGTGCCAGAAGACTGGAGGTCGGCAAACGTGGTGCCACTGTTTAAGAAGGGTGGTAAAGACAATCCAGGGAACTATAGACCAGTGAGCCTGACCTCAGTGGTGGGCAAGTTGTTGGAGGGAATCCTGAGGGACAGGTTGTACATTTATTTGGAAAGGCAAGGACTGATTAGGGATAGTCAACATGGCTTTGTGCGTGGGAAATCATGTCTCACACACTTGATTGAGTTTTTTGAAGAAGTAACAAAGAGGATTGATGAGGGCAGAGTGGTAGATGTGATCTATATGGATGAGAGTAAGGCATTTGACAGGAGACTGGTCAGCAAAGTTAGATCTCATGGAATACATAGAGAACTAGACATTTGGATACAGAACCGGCTCAAAGGTAGAAGACAGAGGGTGGTGGTGGGGAGGGTTGATTTTCAGACTGGAGGCCTGTGACCACTGGAGTGCCACAAGGATCGGTGCTGGGTCCTCTACTTTTTGTCATTTACATAAATGATTTGGATGCGAGCATAAGAGGTACAGTTAGTAATTTTGCAGAAAATTGGAGGTGTAGTGGACAGCGAAGAGGGTTACCTCAGATTACAACAGGATCTTGACCAGATGGGCCAATGGGCTGAGAAGTGGCAGATGGAGTTTAATTCAGACAAATGCAAGGTGCTGCATTTTGGGAAAATTGCAACATTTAAAAGGCATTTGGATGGGTATATGAATAGGAAGGGTTTGAAGGGAAATGGGCCGGGTGCTAGCAGGTGGGGCTAGATTGGGTTGGGATATCTGGTCTGCATGAACGGGTTGGACCGAAGGGTCTTTTTCCATGCTGTACATCTCTATGACTCCAAGTCTCTCATTATATGGAGCTGAGAAGAAAGGATCTTGGCACTTAATGACTGGTTTACCTTTTCGGATCCCATTAGTATCCCAGGCAGAGTGAACAGTCAGGTCAGCTATTTCACTGCTGATTATGGATTTATCTGGGTCAGATGTTAGATTACAGCATCTACCATACGTGATACTGATAGACAATCTCTCAGTAAACATGATATTATTGTCAAAAAAGTTGAAGAACTGTCTATACTGGACAACAGAAGCAAGAACAGCAATTGCTGGATAAACTCAGCAGGTCTGGCAACATCTATGGAGAGAAAGCAAAATTAATGTTTTTGGATCCTACTCAATTCTGAAGAAAGATCACTGGACCTGAAACATTAATTTTGCTGCCACTGATGTTGCCAGACCTGCTGAGTTCTTCCATGCAATTTCTGTTAATGATCCTATTGTTATTAAAGAAATAAAGTCATATTTTGCTCCTTCGATAATATCCAAGCTTGGGTTCGAATTTTCATTTGGAAAAAGTATCAAGCAGCGCTGCTCACCATGAAGCGCATGAGTATTAACTGTGGCTTAGCAGTTGCTGTCTTGTTGCTGAGTCAGAAGGTGAGGATTTAAATTCCATTCCAAAGGGATGAACATAAAATCAAGCTTCACATTTCAGTGCAATACTGTGGGAGATGTGCATGGTCAAAATTCCAGATTTGTTTTTGATGAGACATTTTGGTGAAGTTCTGACTATCCCCTAAGACAGGGACAAAATGTCTCATGACCTTGTTTTGAAGATTAGGAAATTTCTACCTGGTATCGTGACCAAATATTTATCTCTCAACCAACGTTACTAAAACAGATTATCAGTCACTATTAAATTGCAGCTTGTGGATCTCAGCTGTTCACAGCTTGACTGCAACATTTTCCACCTTTACAACATTATCTACACTTACAAAAAGTACCCTGTTCAATGCAAGTTGACTTGCAAATCCTAAGGTCATGAAAGGTAATATATAAATGCAATTTTCTGTTGTTGTGTACCCTGTCATACAGGAGAAGAAAAGGGAAAGGAAACCATGTTAAGGCAAGAAATGGCATCTCTCAGCACACGGCAGAGCACTGTGACTCTGACTTCCCCTTCAGAAATGCACATTCTAGATAGCAAATGGAGTCGAATGAAAGGAGGTATGTCTGGACTGTTACCTCTGAGTACACTGATTGAAGGATGAGTTGTGCTATGGCTATCAGGAGGTGAGATCATATAGAGCATTTTCTTTTCCAATATATTGAAACAGATATACACAGCGATATGTTTAACGGCTAGTGGTAAGATAAGAATAACTGACAGTATCAGATGGATAAACATAATGTATAGCCTGACAATGTATTTCTGTTTTCATTGTCAAATGAAATACCAAATGAGCTTTACCAAACTGACAACTTTCAATAGGGCTCTTGGCTGCAACTAGTGTTCCCTAATTTTGAAAAATACATTAATAGAATCATACAGCACAGAGGCAGACCCTTCGGTCCAATGAGTCCATGCTGAACATAATCTCAAACTAAACTCATCCCACGCCAGCTCCTGGCCCATTGCCCTCCAAACCTTTCCTATTCGTGTACTTATCTAAGTGATTTTTTAATCATTGTGCAAGCATCCACCACTACCTCAGGAAGTTCATTCCACACATGAACCACTCTCTGTGTAAAAAAACTGGGAATGCTTACCATGGAGAAAAAAAAGAAATAGAAGTGGTGATCATACATTGATCACACTTTCATCTGTACATGGCCAACACAATGCTCCAACTGAATAACAGGATTATCAAATCAGGTGATCATGTCATCAACTGGTCGTGTCGCTCATATGTTGTAAGCATGTTGCAGTACTGTATAAAATTTATTAATATCCTGTAATTGCTTCCATCAACTCATATCTCTATAATTAAATGGAAATGCTTTGAAAGCGAATTAACCCCTAAACAATTTTACAAATGTGAGGAAATATCTAAGTAAGAACATTACACTGAAAAAGGTACTATTAACATTAAATAAAACCTTCAAAGAGCAACTGGAGAGATGGAACTTCCCTTGAAATCATAAAAACTGAGCACACCAAGGAGAATGGACAAACATGGTACATAAACAATGAACTTTGAATGGTCTTCGTCTAAATAATTTGGCTTTGAATCTTGGGCTTAAAGGTGTGCATACATGAAATGGGCTGATAAACTTCAGAGGTTTATTTATAGAACAGTCAAAATTGCAGGACCATTTGCAATTTTCAGGTTGTCTACACACATCTTTTGATCTTACCCCATTAACATCCCCTTTTGCTCTCCATCATCACTTCTTCTGGCAGTTCATCTCTCCTGCCTTACATAGACCCACTTTTGCTTTGTCTCCTTCCTCCAATCTCCCTAATCTATTCCTCCATTGGACTTGCTTCAACCTGTCACATCTTTAACATTTTTCCATTCCAATGTAAATTCATCAACTAGATCTAGTGAATGCAGTATAACGTGGGAAAACGTGAAATTTTCCATTTTGACAGGAAGAATAAAAGGAGCATATCATCTAAATAGTGAGGAAGTGCAAAGCTCTTCAATGCAGAGCGATCTCTGTGGACTTGTATATGAGTCACAAGATGATAGCATGCAGGTACAGGAATTAATAAGCTGATAGAATGTTATCATATGTCACAAGGGGAATTAAATACAGAATTAGGGGGGGTTTAGGCTTCAGTTTTACAAAGCCTAAATCTGGAGATATTATCTGGAGTATTGTGTAGTGTATTGATCTCCGTACTTAAGGAAAGTTGGAAAATAACTGGAAGCAGTTCAGAGAAGGTTTACCAGAATAATGCCTGAACTGAATGAGTTGTCTTGTGAGAAAAGGTTGGACAGGCTA
This sequence comes from Chiloscyllium punctatum, assembly GCF_047496795.1. NCBI lineage: Eukaryota > Metazoa > Chordata > Chondrichthyes > Orectolobiformes > Hemiscylliidae > Chiloscyllium > Chiloscyllium punctatum. The sequence goes on from NC_092745.1 coordinate 79,903,285, forward strand.
AGCTTATTTCTGCTGGACTTTAGAAGTGTAAGGGATGCCTTGACTGAAACATATAAGATCCTGTGATGGATTGACAGGTTGATTGTAGAAAGGACATTTCATCCTGTGGGATAAACTAGAAGTAGGTGCCATTGCTTCAAAATAAGGGTCTCAATTTAAAACAGAAATAACGAGAATTTCTCAGAGGATTAAGCATCTTTGGAATGTTGTCAAACACAGTCTTTGACAAGCTTTAAGGCAAAGGAAGATGGATTCTTGATTATTGAAGGGGTGGGAGGCTATAGGGAGTAGGCAAGAATGAACTAGACTGGATTGAATGGTGAAGCAGGCCTGAAAGGCTGAGTGGCCTCTCTCATGTGTTTGTGAAACTGAACTGGAATGCTGGCCCTCTGGGTCAGGCAGGTGACCTAGTTCCAAGGACCCAACAAAGGAGGTAATGGGGTCCAGAATTAGATGGAAAGTTTCGAGTAGAACTCAAAATTGAATTGAAGAGGTTTATTGTCACATGTATTCATATGATAATAGACCTCTGCCTTTAATTTGTTACCTACCACTGCAGATGGCAGACATATTGTATGTGCCAACTAGTGCCAAACATTTTTAACACCTGCCCAGCTCTGTACTTGCCCCAAAGCCCATTGAGGCCTCAATACCTTATACATTAACTTGGAATCATCAGATCTACTCTAACTTTCCAATGGAGTCAGTCATTAACAGAGCAGCTGAATATTTTTCACCGAGGACACTGCTCTGAGTAACACTGCAACCTCAATAACTAGCACATTCCAATCAAGCACATTCCTTCTTCTGACTACAGCCCAGAATCCAATTGTAATTCCTATATGTAGGGCATCTAAGATGCCTCTTGGGATTTCTGTCAGGCTCAACTGGAGATAGATCTATATCGTAGATATTTCTGAGCTCCATAATAAGACCATAATACTGCAAGATATAAGAACAGAATTAGGCCATCAGCCCATCAAATTTGGTCCACCATTCGATTGTAGCTGATATGTTTCTTAACCCCATTCTCGTACCCTCTCCCTGTAACCCTTGAGCTGCTGACAAATCTATACTTGTTTGTGTCTATCTTAAAGACAATGACTTGCCCTCTGCAGCCCTCTGCGGCAAGGAGTTCCACAGATTCAACACCCTCTGGCTCAGGAAATTCCTCCTCATCTTAGTTCTGAAATGTCGTCCCTTCTCTCTGAGGCTGTGCCCTTTGGGTCCTAGATTCTTCTACTGATGGAAATATCCTCTCCATTTCCACTCTATCCAGGTCTCTCAATATTTTGTAAGTTTCAATGAGAACCCTCTTATCCTTCTATATTCTATTGAGCACGGTGGCTCAGTGGTTAGCACTGCTGCCTCACAGCACCAGGGACCTGGGTTCAATCCCCACCTTGGGTGACTGTCTGTCTGTGTGGAGTTTGCATATTCTGCACATGTCTGTGTGGGTTTCCTCCCACAAAAACAAACATGTGCAGGTCAGGTGAATTGGTCATTCTAAATTGCCCATAGTGTTAGGTGCATTAGTCAGGGGTAAATATAGGGTCGGGAATGGCTCTCTATGGAGGGGTGGTGTGGACTTGTTGGGCCAAAAGGCCTATTTCCATACTGTAGGGAATCTAATCAAATCTATATCCTCAGAATCCTAAAGCTCTCTTCATATGATCTGTTGCCATTGAATTGTGAGCCTGTCGGCTGAGGTTAGTTTCGGAAGGGTGGTGCCAATTGATTATTCTTGACTTCACTAATAAATGCAGTGAGTAAATGACTTGGCTTTTGGGTAAATATATTATTTGCATAATTCCCTGAAGCATCCATTGGTTAATATGAGCTGCCCTTGATCTGCATTAATTGTAATTGATTATTTCCACCCAAGTGAAATCCTTTGAAAGATTTAGTTCGAAGACAGACAAATCAAAACATGTCCATCCAATTTTTGATGTATGATACTGACAATACCACAGAAACAATGCAGTATGTTAACCTCAAGAAGATCCTTATCCTAAACTCTGCAATGAATTTCAAACTAAACTTAAACATTGATATTAAAGATATCTAGAAATTGCTTATGTCATACATCTTCCAGATCTGAAAGAAAATTCAATCTAACACATATTCACATAATCAATTTCACTGGAATGATGAAAAATATGTGTGAAATTAGATTTCAAAGGTCATCTGGCACCCTTCAATTCTCTGGGGCTATTTCAAACAATTAATTCCAATGTGTGCTGAAAAATCACACCTCCATTTTTTGATATTTATTAACAATCTGAGGCTTTAAGTATGTTCACTGCCAGTACAATAGAATGCCCTTAAAGTGTGAAAATGTGAAGATTACAGATTTATTTTATCCTATCTGAAAAATTCTTTTATCAAAGCAGTAACTGTCTGTTACAATACAATCTATTATCACCAAAGGCAGACAATAATATAGATATATTAGCAGTGTCTTTCCTGTAACATTGTTCACAATGAATCAGGGAAAGCTAAAATTGAGATTGAAAATTGAGAGCCTTATAAAAATGTTACTTTTCCCCCTTCCCTTTTCAGTGTTGTTCCTTAGCCTTTCTTATGTGGTATCATTTTCAGCAGTTATTTTGCTGCATCTTTCTACCTAATATTTGGTGGTAAGGCAAGTAGGGGCTAATACTAGGGGCAGGATTTTCAATCACCCATGAGGTCTAGTAAGGAAGCAGTTTGAAAACAGCACTCCCAAATGACCTGTCAGATTTCTGGGACCTTTGGAATATTACAGTAATATTGTCCAAAGCAGAGCAGGACAAGTCAGCAACCAATACTCCTCCAATTAAGTATTAGCTAAGCTCTTTGAGGAGCTTATCTAGATAATGAGTATAATTTAAAGTTATAATTTATATTTTAACATCATTTATTTTAGGGTTTGAGTTTTGAACTGGTTGACATATGAGTTTGATCTGTGCCTATGAAGGGGTTTAATGATTATTTTGTAAGTATTTCTGTAGCCGCAATGATTTTTAAAAAAAAATACTGTATGAGAGAAAAAAGACTTCCTGGACAGTAATGGGGTTTTGTTTTCACTGGAAGAGTTTTATGAGCAGACAGAGTGAGGAGTTGTGCATTAGGCTTCAGGTCAAAGGTTCCAGAAAGGCTTTGTTGGCTAACCCACACAGCTTGAGAATAGCCCTTTTGGTTTCAGATTTGCAGAAGTCTTGGATGAAGCTGGAAGGCAGTTACTCTTAAAGATGGAAGATAGTTTTGAACTATTAATAGATAGATTATCTCAGTGTAAGAAATTTAGTTTTAAAGTTACAGGCTAGAATTGTTTGGTTTAAAATCAGAAGAGTTTATTTAAAGTTGAGAAAGTCTATGCCCAGGCGAAAGTGAGGGGTCCAGATGCCGGAGATCAGGGTCAAGATTAGAGTGCTGCTGGAAAAGCACAGCAGGTCAGGCTGCAACCTGATGAAGGGCTCCTGCCCAAAACGTCAAATGTCTATGCCCAGTTGTACGAAGTCTCAAGGAAGAGGCGGTCATATTTTCATGTATGGGAATTAAAGCATCTGTTGAGATAAACCCTGTAGATGTGATAAACAAAGGAATTCTGTCTAGTGAGAGTATGATAAAAGTACTGTTAGGATGAATGGGATTGCATTTTACTGTTTGTTTTGAAATATTTAACCTCATATAGTATTTTAAAAATTGGTTCATTCTATTATAGCTTCATTTGTTTTTGCCGAATAAATTTCTGTTTGATTGTTAAAATTAAATCTGTAGCATTGAATACTCGTGTTTCAGTGAAAGACCATCTCAATAAGATCAAAATTTAACTTGCTCTTTCAAGCCAGATTTCAGTCTGGGGTCTGACTTATCCAGTAATAGCATCAGCTGGGATCATTAACAACTGGAAATATTTAAAAGTGGTCAGCATGCATTTTAGAAAAAGAATTGGTTGCAAAACCTGATAATGTTTGTTAAGAGGTGGTTGTTAACAGACATGCTAGATGGTGCCAATGCAGTCTCTGTTGTATATGAAGACTTTCAGAAAGCGGGTGACAAGGTCCCATATTAGAGGAAACTGGAGAGATTTAAGGGATATAACCTGCACCATAAGAAAATGGACATGTTAATGAGAATGTGAAGGCATGTATAACACGGTAGCATTATATAATAAAAACGTTGCTGAACCTGCTTAATTGCAAATCTTAGTCCTAATCACTAGCCAGAGAGCTGCAGTACCAACTTCACCCTGGCCAGTCTGTAGAAAACTGAAGAAGCAGGATCTGTCATTAAGACATGCATATTACTAGCTCAACATCTTAGTAAAATACAGAAAGGAAAGAAAAGAACACTGCTTCACTTATCAACTATTTAAACAACCCATTACCTGCCTGCATTCATATCTAACTTCACATAATAAACTCTCCATGGTTCACAGGAGCATGTATTAATTAGATACAGGAATTGGCAATAATGATTACCAAGAATTAAAAGCTGATAAGTGATAATTAATTGAAAGAGTTGAAAATCTATCCTGAATTGGAGAAGTTTGGATGAAATAAAATTGAAAATGCTGGAAATATTCTGCAGCTTCTGCAGCACCTGTGGACAGTGGAAAACAGAGCTAATGTTTCAAGTCTAAAAGCTTTCTTTAAAACTGGAAAAGGTAAGGGAACTAAGGAGCTAGTACTAAACAAATGTTGATTGAATGGTACTTTTTCACAAGCATAATGTTAATAAAAGCTTAAAGAAATTAAGCAAGCCCATTCATTACCATCAAAATGTGTTTGATCAATTGAAGTTAAAAGATGCACGTATCATAACTTCAGAGCCACAGATTGCAATCCCTTTGTCTCAACATTGTTTCTGCTTTTACCTTTTATACCTACTCTAGTATAAAGTAACACGATGTGTTACTTTACCTGTCCCATTACCATCACCTTTGCCTTCACCACCATTACTTTTAATCACTTAATATCTCCTGTCTTCCACCTTATCACAAATCTCAGCTTTTGTTCTTCCCTCAAGCTGTTACATCTTTCAGTTAGAACTTCTTTCAGTTCTAATTAAATCATCCTGAAAGGACTGATACATTTTTTTTTCTCCACAGATGCTGCCAAACTGTCTGATCATTTCCAGCAGTCTTTGGCTTTTGGAAAGTGGTCTGGTATGAGAAGGATTTGGCCATTCAAATTCACAAAAATAAAACTGAAAACACTCGGCCAAAGAAATAAAGCTATTAAAATTAATGGAAACAGAGTTTTAAAGGAAAAGATATAGAATATCAAAATAACAATGTAATGATTACATAGTATTTACAGCACAAAAACAGGTGATTCATCCCCGATCACACCAGTATTTATGCTCCACAAGAGTCTTCTCTCATCCTGCTTCATATAACATCAGCAAAATACCCCCTATCCCTTTGCCCTCATGATTTAATCTAGCTTCCCACAAAATTCATATCAGTTACTCTTTATGGAAGTAAGATTTATTCAGAGTCACCAACTCATATTTTCAGAGTCTGCATTGAGATTAGTTCTGAAACATGTTCCTCCTTTCACCAGACAGTCAATTGACAAACTAAGCCCCATAAATCTGCATTTGGGTCTACCTACACGGTATAATAGTATCTCAAAGTTCATTGGACTATTAATTGAGAGATACCAGCTAATGACCGGAGGACTCAGGCTTAAATTCTGCCATGGCAGATCGTGGAATTTGGAGTCAATAAATAATTGGGATTAAGATTCTAATAATGAACACGTAACCATTGCTGATGGTTGGAATAACCCATGAGGTTCACTAATGTCCTTCAGGAAAGGAAATTGCCATCCTTATCTGGTCTGTGACGCCAGACCCACAGCAATGTAGTTGACTCTTAACTGCCGTCTGGGTAATAAATGCTGGCCCAGCCAGTGACACTCACATCCCATGAATGAACTCCTTGGAGTGGTCATCCACAACAATCTTTCTTGGACTCTTCACGTGGACGCACTGGTTACAAAGGCCCAACAACTTCTCTTCTTCCTCAGGCAGCTGAGGAAATTTGGCATGATGGTGAATACCCTTGCCAACTTTTATAGATGCGCCATCGAGAGCATTCTGTCTGGATGTATCACGACCTGGTATGGCAACTGTACCAGTCAAGATCGGAGACGATAGTGGACAGAGAGTGGGGAACTTGGCCCAGACAATCACCAAGGCCAACCTCCCATGTATAGTATCCATGGTTAGCACTGCTGCCTCACAGCGCCACGGACCCGGGTTCAATTCCCGCCTCGGGCAAATGTCTGTATGGAGTTTGCACATTCTCCCCGTGTCTGCTTGGGTTTCCTCCCACATTCCAAAGATGTGCAGATTAGGTGAATTGGCCATGCTAAATTGCCTGTCGTGTTAGGTGAGGTAAAAACAATGACTGCAGATGCTGGAAACCAGATTCTGGATTAGTGGTGCTGGAAGAGCACGGCAGTTCAGGCAGCATCCAAGGAACTTTGAAATCAACGTTTCGGGCAAAAGCCCTTCATCAGGCTTTTGCCCAAAACGTCGATTTCGAAGCTCCTGGGATGCTGCCTGAACTGCTGTGCTCTTCCAGCACCACTAATCCAGAGTCGCGTTCGGTGCACTAGTCAGGGGAGAATGTAGGGGAATGGGTCTAGAAGGGTTGCTCTTTGGAGGGTCGGTGTGGACTTGTTGGGCTGAAGGGCCTGTTTCCACACTGTAGGTAACCTAATCTAATCTAATCTACCAGGCCCGCTGTCAAGGAAAGGCCGCCAGCATTCTCAAAGATTCATCCCACCCTGGCAATGTTTTACTACAATGTCAACCTTCGGGGAGAAGGTACAGAAGCCTGAATACATGCACCAGCTGGTTTCAAAACAGTTTCTACCCTACTGTTGTTAGAATACTGAATGGACTCACAAACTCTTAACATTTGCTGTACCTCTTTTTTTTTGCCGCTATTTACCTATTATTTACTTATCTATACTACTTAACTATGTGATCTGCCTGTATTGCTCACAAGCCAAATTTTTACACTGTGCCTCTGTACACGTGACAATAAATTCAATTCAATTCAATTCAATTCAATCTTCACTCTTTACCCATTATTACAATTATGGTATTTGGAAGGATTGAGAAAACTTCTGCTTAGCTTATTCTGTCGCCTTTGCACCAGACAGGAGAATCCACTTGAATTTTTGTGAGATTTAGTGGTCAACCCTGCAAAATCCCAAATGTTAATTTGCACAGAATGGCACTGTGCCTGGAGAATATCCTTCAGTTACACTACTACTGGGCTGAGGGAGCCAGGCCCGTATTAAATAGGTGCAGCTACAATTCAGTCACATACTCAGACATGTAATCTGTTTGAGAGCTTTGAAGAGTCTGTATACCTTGTACAGTCATTTCTGCCTTCAGAGACTTGTTTTCAATTTTTTCCTCTCAGTTCCACTTCTTGAATGATCATGTTCCTTTGGCCATCTCCTGATCTCTGATACTCCACTACATTACCACACACTCATCTGACCTTTACGTTTTATGACATGTCCCACTCTTTCTTCAACCCTCAATAGGACTCTGGAGAAGATAAATGCATTTCACATGGACATATCATACTTCAATAACTACCTGAATTTCCGTAATTACTTCAACACAGATAAATTTTCCAAGGTGCTTTATGCCAATATAATAAAAGAATCAGCAGCATACAGTAGTTAGGAAAGTAAGATATCATGTCCATAAGACTATAAGATACAGAAGCAGAATTAGGCCATTCAGCTGATTGAGCCTGCTCTGCCATTTGATCATTGGTGATCATTGCTTGCTGAACCCCATTCACCTGCCTTGCCCCTGTAACCCCTGATCCCCTTACTAATGAAAAGCAGAAGACTAATCACCCACTAATACTATACTGCAAGTGTGTCTATAGGAAGCAAAGGGCTGTTCAGGATTTGGATGGTCAGATCTATGTCAATGCTCCAACTGCATTTCCATGCAACCTTCTTTGTGAAGATCATGACCTTAATAGTCCTGCCTGCTGCCATGACAGTGACCCCTACGCTGATACTTTTGGCACCAAATTGTAAATTGGCACTCAGGAGGTTTCCACCTTATGCAGTGGGGCTTGCAGATATTCCTCTGACAAGATGCTGCCCACTAGTACTTACACACAGCTGGTCTGAGAACACAGAGTTCTTGTAAAAGGTATTTCAGATGATCTGAATGGTTAAATGGATTTATGAATATTTACAGCTTCTCCTTGCTGTCTCCAAGTAATCCAGACTTTAAAGACTGTGATATTCTAAACTATTATAATTTTCGAACACAACAATATCAGAATTAGCACGGTTTCAACTGTAAATTTGCCTAAAAGGAAACTTGTATGCAACTTTCTCTGCTGGCAAAAGGCATAACTATTCAGCATAATTGACATGGAAGAAAATAATGCTATTGTCATCATTTAAGAATAAGATATGTAGATGTATGAAGGAAATAGGAAACAGGAATTAGCTCTGGCAGGATTGACTGACCTGGTTCCATGTTTCCGATTTTTTAAAAATCATAACAAGCTTCTCTGTCATTGAAGGTAAAAAAATTTTAACTTGCTGGATGGATTGTTGCAATAATGAAACATACGTGATTTAATCTTGGTGTCTTTTCACACAATAGATCAGATAAATGTGATTTGTTCCATCACAGCACATTCATCCTAGAACATTCAATGTCAGTATCATGTAACTGATTAAACTGATTATTTTGTCAATGAATTCAAAGTCTTTGTTTTTACTACTCTAACAGGAAGTCCATTTCATAGATTGATCAGACCTTATGTGATGAAGATAAAAATCACACAACACCAGGTTATAGTCCAACAGGTTTATTTGGTATCACTTGCTTTCGGAGCACTGCTCTTTATGTGATGAAGAATCTGCCCCAAATTGATCCTGTCTTTACCTTAGCAAGTTTGCACTTGGGTTACCGTGGTAATAGATTAGGTCGAAGTAATGTACTAGACCTTTCTGCACATTTAAAAATGTAGAAAATAGAAGCAGGAGTAGGCCGTCTGGCCCTTCAAACCTGTTCTGCCATTCAGTATCATCATGGCTGATCATCCAACTTAGTGTCATTTTCCTGCCTTTTCCTCACTCCCTTTGACCCTTTAGCTTTCAGAACTATATTGAACTCATGCTTGAATACATTTGATGTTTTGGCCTTGATCATTTTCTGTGTCAGAGAATTCCACAGGCTCACCACTCTCTGGGTGAAGAAATTTCTCTTCACCTCAGTCTTAAATGGCCTACCCTGTATTCTTAAATTGTGACCCCCGATTCTGGACCCCCCCCCATTCCTTGGGAAAATCTTTCCTGTGTTTACCCTGTCTAGTCCTGTTAGAATTTTAATGGTTTCTCTGAGATTCCCCCTTATTCTTATAAACTCCAGTGGATATAATCTCAACTGAAGACATTCTCTCTTCATTTGTCAGTCTTGCCATTCCCAGGAATAAGTCTGGTAGGTAGACCTTTATTGTACTCCCTCCACTGCAGAACAATCTTCCTCAGATAAGGTTGTGTACAATTGCAGCAAGACATTCTTGCTCCTGTACTCGAATCCTCTTCCATGAAGGCCAATAAAGCATTTGTCTTCTTCACTCTCTGCTTGCACCTACATGTTCACTTTCAGCGACTGAAGTAACAACCACACTCAGGTCTCAATGCACTTCCCCCTTTCCCAATCTGTCTTCATTCTGAAAATAATTTGCCTTCCTTTTTTGCTACCAAAATAAATAACCTCACATTTAGCCAAATTATACTTCATTTGCCATGTATTTGCTTATGTACTTAACTTGTCCAATTTACATATCTGCATCCTCCTTATAGTTCACTAATATCTGCGGTTTCCCACTAATCACTGCCTGCCCCTTTCATTCCTAATCCTTGTTACCTATCTACCAACAAGTTCTCTAATGATGTTAGAACATCACACCCAATCTTACGTGCTTTAATTTTGCATGCATTTATTAATTTACTTCCTTATGACATTCCTTCCAGTTATCTCTTTTTGAAGACTGCTGACACAACTTTGCCATATTTGCTTTGTAACTCAGTATTCAATACCATAAGAGTTAAAATTATAAAAGGAATAGATAATGTAAATAAAAGCAGACTGCTTCAAGTAGTTAAAGGATTAGAATCGATCCCAAATTAATGCAATAAATTTAGTTCAGCGAGTTAGAGAAAATACAAGACATTATCAGTTTGTAGAATTAACTGCAGCTTTTGTGGTTAAGGCAAAAGCTATGTCAACATTCAAGATACATAGGGCATGTTAAAGTAATTATACCTACTCCCATGAAGGATAAAATATATATGCAGTCTGGCATGTTTCCATTTGTAATTTCAATTATTTCTATGCATACATTCTAATATGTTCTATAATTTAGTTAATCAGATTAAACCCTTTATAACTGATACAAATTACATCTTAATAGTCATTTGGCATTGTTATTGTCACCTATCCACTGCTTTAATATCTGAGTAACCAAAAATTGTCTTAACTCTCAAGTGGAGCAAAATGAGTGGGAGCTGAGTTCTGAAGAGAAAGCAGGTCAGAAATAATCCAAGCTCCAAAAGAAAGCAGGTCAAAAACCCTGAGCTACAAAACTGAGTGCGGTGCTGGTTTGCTCAGATTAGTGTACAGATTTTACGCAACACCTTTGACTGATTTGGCTCTTTTGTCAATGTTTATTTGTTTTGCTAACGACTGCTCCACATTGTTAAATCCGAAGTACTATTAACCCAAGCCTTTTTTGATGCTTCACCATTTATAAAGTGCAGCCTGACTATTTTATAAATCACTTGTGCCATACCTTATAGTTATCTGTACTGAAATTGCTAGCCACTCATCACACACTTAACAAGATTTAAGCTTGTTACACCTCATCAGACTCAACTGTTCTTCACTTCCTATTTATCCATCTAGACAATATTTCATAGATAATGAATGTAGAAAATGCTAGGGTCGGGCTGCATCTATGGAGAAAGAAAGAGTTCATTGCTAAATTTATGAAAGACTAATGGTGAGATTAACACAGCTCATTATTATTAAGTGGAAATCAGTCAGTTACTTGCAGTCAAGAATATTCTTGCCCTCTCAAAAGCTGTGCCACAGTGATATTTCATCACCAGATTCTCCTGTTGAATACATTAAAGACAATGGTGTTGTATTTACTTTATCTGATGCTAGCCAGATTTTCCCACCCATCAGAACCAGCAGGACTCACCATTGCTGCACATCCAGGATTTCAGGCATCCGCACCATTTATAAAGACCTGGCGTGCACCTGCTCAAGTGCTGGCAGTCCAGAGTTGCTCTGCTCAGTTAGTGACATTTAATCTGTGGAAACTGGCACCCCACTTTGGGGACAGGGACCTTGTGAACGTGGTGGTATGCAGGAGGACCATCTAGTTTGCCCAGAGGAGGGCCTGACACCAGAATCTGCCAACCTGTCCGGGTCAATGAGATCGCTACAGTCCAGAGGAATAGGCAAAAGTGAGGACTGCAGATGCTGGAAATCAGAGTCTAGATTAGAGTGGTGCTGGAAAAGCACAGCAGGTCAGGCAGCATCCGAGGAGCAAGAAAATCGACATTTCAGGCAAAAGCCTTTCATCAATCCAGAGGAATGTGCAGCAGTGCCATAGGGAGGTTCTTAACCATCTGCCTTCTGCCAGAATAACTGCTATCATCTTCTCGCTGCTATCTCACACTATCTCTGTTACTGCACCAATCTCTCTCCAACGTACATGCTTTGCCACATCCATTGTCTTATGCAACATCTTCCCTCATTCACACTCACTCATCCAATTCCCCCAGAAAATCATAGAATCCCTACAGTGGGGGGACAGGCCATTCAGCCCATCAAGTCTACACCGATCCTCCAAAGAGCATCCCACCCAGACCTACCCTATTCCTGTAACCCTGCATTTCCCATGGCTAGTCCACTTAGCCTGCACATCCCTGGACATTGTGGACAATTTAGCATGGCTAATCCATCTAACTTGCACATCTTTGGTCTGTGGGAGGTAACCATAATCCTGACCACTTCGACCATCCAAGTGACTGTGACTATGACCTCAATTGGTATCAGACCAAGTCCTTCACAAATGTATGGGAACTTTCAGGTGAGTTTCCCTGTTTCTCTTTCCTCAGACGCTGCCTGCTTGCTGGTCATCTCCAGTGTATTCTTTTTTTTTACTCATGTTTATCCCAGATCCTCAGCAGAAAGCAACTGTGTTCCTTCTTTATCTGGAATATCTTATGCTAAAATTGTATTCTGAGTTTCTTTATTAACGTCTTTACTCTTTATGAACTTTATCATTGCCTGAGAGAGATATTGCTAAATTATGCTTAGAACTTACTTCAAAGCAGCAGTAATAAGAGTAATTTAAAATCAAACCTATGAAGAGCTACTGCTCTACGTTATACTTATTACATTCAAAATTGTAGTCAGACAAAAGTGAGGTATTCAAGATGCCTCCTAGTTACATGCAAAACCTATTTTAATTTCTTAACAGTTTGCGTTTTAGTTTGTATTCATGACCGTAAGCGATATGATCAAAAATAGAATGCTTCTCCATTTCAGATATCCACACGTCTGCGGTTTGCTTGAACATAGAAATGTGTTAGGCCCTTTAACTCCTTTAACATTCAAAGTGATCATACATTATCGACAATCCAATTCATTCTGCCTGCTTTTGCTTAATATCCAAATCCTTTCATGAAATATAGGCATCCCCAGCAAGGACAGCATCTGTTGCCAATCCTTAATTGACCTTTAACTGAATGGTTTCATTGCCTTCTCATAGTTCAGTGGTAGTCTCCCTATCCCTAGACCAGGAGGCCTGGGTTCAAGTCCCACCTGCTCTAGAGGTGTGTACTAAATCTCTGAACAGGTTGATTAGAAAAATAGGTCATTTAAAAAAAAAAATTACTCGAATGGTTTGCTAGGCTATTTCAGAGATTGGTTAAGAATCAACCACATTTCTGTGAACCAGGAGTCACATTCAGACCAGACCACGAAAACTAGCATATTTCCTCTACTAAAAGGCATTAGTGAACTTAATAAGTTTTTACAAAAATGTTGATGATTTCATATTTGCCATTATCAGTCAGATTTTCAACAATTTGAAGTTAAATTCCACCAGTTGCCATGGTGGGACTTCAACTCATGCTCTTCAATTACTCAGTCCACAAGCTTAACAAAACATATTTTGAAATTACAATAAATGTAACATCAAAGTGTTCCTTGGTATTACCTGTGAAAGGTCTGGCACTATCTTTTAGATATTCAACCTAATCCTGAAGTCCAAACCTGATCTCTGCTTTCTCTTCCCCTTAATAGTTTGAAAAGTTTGAAAACTTTGATTGAATTATAACAAGGATGCGATTGCATTGGAGAGCGTGCATAGGAGATTTGCTAAGATGTTACCTGAGCTGTGAGGAATGAATGAATAGATTTGGTCATTTTCCTTGAAGCAGCAAAGGTTGAGAGGGGACCTTATCAAGACATGTAAGATTGTGAGGGTGGATAGAAAGATGCTTTTCCCATTATTAGAGGAGCCAATAATCAAAAGCAATAGTTTTAAGGTAAATGACTAAGAGAGGGGGTTGAAGAGAACTTTTACCTCTGTCTGAAGCCCACTGCCTTAAAGGCTGATCAAGTCATAAACTCTCATAATATTTAAACAGTATTTATATATTCAAGAGAGTTGCCATAACCTTTAGGGCTAAGGATTAAGAGCTGGAAAATCAGATTTGAATGGTCAGATCTTTGTTGACTGTTGATTGGAATGGACACCTTCTATGCTACAAATATCTATAAGTTCAGAAGAGAAATCATCTTAGCTTTGTAAGATGAACAGAACAAACCATTGTTTATGTAATTGCTTCTCATAATTTCACTTTTGGAGTTTAGTTATCATTTCAGTAAATCCCATTGCATTCCCACTGAAGCCATTATATCCTTCGGAAAGTGAGGTGATCAGAACTCCTCTCAGCACCCTTTGTGTAGTTTGACTAGGGACCTGTATGAATAGACCACAATCTCCCCACCTTTGTATTCTTGTTCTTAAGATGTAAAACCCAGCATTCCAATAGTCCTTTCAGTTGCTTTCTGTCCACGGTCACAACATGCTAATGGTTTGTACACCTGGGCACCCAAATCTCTTTAACCACTGGCCTTTCAACATTCAGAGAGTATTCTTCTTCTATACTTCTTTGGTACAAAATGGATGAGCCCATTCGCCAACACTGAAATCAATTTGCCACAGTTTTGCCTATTCATATACTCTACTAATATTGATCTGTTGTGCTTCTATCCTTACTGCTTACAATGCATTCTACGTTTGCGCCATGGCCAAAATTAGATTTGTGGCTTTCTATTCTATCAGCGAAGTCATTAATATATATAATGACTGGTTGAGATCATGGTAAATATCCTTAAAGAACACTACAAGACACATCTGACTAATTGGAATAACTGTCTAACATCCCTGCTCTTTCACCTGCAGTTCACCTATTATGTTAAAAATTTGCCTTTATTTCTACAAAATTGGCCTTCAGCCAATAGTCTTTTTTATTAGACACTTTACCAAATGCCTTCTGAAAGTTCATATAAAAATAGTGCCCATATACATTTCCTGTCCCCTACTTCTGAATTTTGTTTTGAAAGGTTGTCACTCAGGTTCACAAAATATGATGTCATCCTCCACGCCAGCTCTCTCTGAATAGCTGAAAATTTTCAAGTAGCTGACCCATTCTATTTTTAATTGTACATTTCAGCAATTTCCCCAGGGTTCAACATTAGGCTAACTGGTATACCATTCATTGGTTTGTAGCTTTTGTTAATTGTGCATGATCAATGTGATTTTCCAGTAAAGAACAGTTATGATCTTGGTAGATATCATTGGTGCTTTTAATATTTTCATTTATTTATGGAAATCCAAAAATCCAGCTATCTACTAAAAGAATGAACCACAATGAGAGTCTCTGAACCAAACATCTTTACTCACCTTTCCTTCCTTGTCCATTTGACTCTCACTCACAAACTCACAATATTTACTTTTCAAAAATTAGAAGACTAATTCTGGAATGATGTTTCAAAGATTCACATAAGAATTAAGATTTCTTGGACCTTCCACTTACCTCTGGCCAGTTTTCCCTTCAAATCTCCTCTAAGCACCCCAATATTGCAGATCCCCCATTTAATACAGACATTGCTAGCATCTTAAGTGTAACTTTTGATTTATTTATTGTCACATGCACCCAAGTACAGTAAAAAGCTTTGTTTACGAGCAGTACAGGTAGATCATAGTAAGAAAAGACATACAGATTATAGGGTGAAAAAAAACTTAAGACAAACGCATACAGGTTATGTTACACAGGGTATGCGCTAGGCAAGATCAACATTAGCAAGATCAGCACTATTTGAATTTAGAGTGTCCATTGATCAATCTAATCACGGTTGGGAAGAAGCTCTTTCTGAATCTTCTGGGGGATGTGTTCAAGCTTCTGTATCTCCTGCCTGACGTAAGAGGTTACTGTAGAAGAGCATTGCTATGGTCCATGATGGGTTTTTGATGATGTTGGCAGCTTTTACGCGGCAACAGGCCATGTAAATGGAGTCTATGGATGGAAGTTTGGCTTCCGTGATGGTCTGTGTAGTTTCTTATGGTGCTGGGTGGAGCAGTTGCCATACCAGGCCGTAATGTGCCCAGACAATATGCTTTCAATGCTCCATCTGTAAAAGTTAGCGAGGGTCCTCATGGACATGGGAAATTTCCAGAGCGGCCTGAGGAAAAAGAGGTGTTGTTGTGTATTTTTAACCATTTCATCTAACCACCTCAGGTCTGAACTCTCCTAGTTCTAATAGTCTGTAACTCTAGAGTTTGCATCTAGAACTATTCTTCCCTTCTCAGCTTGGCTATCTCTGATGTCCAATTCACAGTGTCTTTCATTTAGTTGCCCATTGTTGGCTTTTTCAATAAATAGAGCTCTTGACCCTTAAGACTGTCAATAAGTACTGTCTCTGAACAAATTATTTTTAAGTTTCCCCACTAACTTTCTACTTTATCCGTTACTAGTTTTTCTAAGTTTACTGTGGACAGTCTCATCCCACTGAAGTCAGCCTTCTCAGACGTGGAGCCTTTGTATTTGAAATATATAACAGTGATTAAGTTCAACATGATCATAATCCCTGGACTGCATCTTCCAAATCCACTTCCATCTGGAAAGAAAAGGGCAGCAGATACATGGGAGCACCACCAGTTGCAAGATCCCCTCTAAGCCACTCATCCCGACTTGGAAATATATCGCCGTCCCTTTTGTGTTGTTGGATCAAAACCTTGAAATTCACTCTGTACCAGGACTGAGGTTTGAGCTACAGCATATTGACTGCAGCATGTTCAAGAAGATAGGTCACCACCACCTTCTCAAGGGCAACTAGAAACCAGCATTCCCACTTACCTCAGAGGTCCGTGTATTCGTGCGTCACTGTAACTTCTTGAACCAGAAGTCAATGCCCTATTAAGGGACTGTAGTTTGAAAGCCTTTACTCAGGGAGCGCCAGCATACTGAATTTAAGGCAGCCTCCAGTAACAGGCATTTGGACAAGGTCAGTCAGCTGCTTGAGATGGTCAAAGTCAGGATGCTGTTTGCACACAGGGTGAGAAGCCAAATGTCAGGCAACTGACCACCCACCTTAAAGCTTCTTGTCCTCTTGTGGGCTGTTTCTCTCTTGGAAGGAGACAGAGGGAGGTATTTAAAGAGGTGAAAACGAGATCTCAGTTGTTACTGCTTGTGCAGGCTGGTGTGGGGTGGTCCTGAGTGATTGCGTGGCAGTGCAGAGGGCACGCAGGGTCAGTTCTGTCAGGGGCTGTTGTGGATGACAGTGAGTGCAGGATGATATTGCAGACAATAATGAGAATGGTAGAGCATGAGCCTTGGAGGGAGGTGGGTAGAAGCAGGAATGGAGTAAGAGTGAGATATCGGAGAGCAGATCGTTACTGGTGGAGTGGAGAAGGTAATTGATGTCCTTCTGGTAGCCCTGGCTGTCCTTCCAGATGGCTAAGACAGCACTGACTTGGATGGCAAGCTTGGATCAGGCTGGCTGGTGTTGTGGTCTCCTCACTGGTCCAGGGGCAGAGTTGGGGGGGGGGAGCGGAAATAGAGAAAATCCCACCTCTGTACCAGCTCGTTCATTGGGACCTCCAGGTCCATGGCTGCAAAGCCAAGTGCTTATTTTTCCTTCTCTGTCATCATGGGGATAAATGTCAGGAACTGTGTTGTGAGGCTCCAATAGCACAGTGGCCTTTTCAAGATGGCTCTGATGCCAGTGAGGTTGGCTCCTTTTAAGATATCCCAGCAGTGGTGAATTGTTCTGGCTATAGCTAGTATTTGAATAGGACTAGAATCAGACCAGAGGGGTAACTATATGGGCAGTGTTAATGAGGCAAAGTTGATAAGTTACATTGAGAGAACTCCCTAGGCCTCAGGGAGAGAAACCCTCCATGAAACATGATAAAATGGACATAGTCATAGTAAGACTTAGCCCAATGTAACCTCTTCTTATATCAGGTTTCACAACTTCATAATGTATTTAACTCTTTTAGTTTGTTCTGATTAGGCTGACATTTTTATGCCAATTCATCACTGAGTCATGACATTACTATGACATGCAACAAATGTGAAACAGATTCAACTCTGCTGGAATTGAGCAAATCAGAACAAATCTGTGAGAACAAAAGACAACTTTAATTTTGCATTCTTACTAAAAATGAGGAAGTGGTAATATAAATGTCAGTGTCCTTGGGAAATAAGACGTTTGCAATAGCCTGTGACCTTTTAAGTAAATAATATTTATTGATGTTCTTTTATTTCTTCTGACTAAGGTAGCTTCTTTTTTACCGTAGATATCAGCATATAAATCAACCTCTAAACTTAAGTAAAATATTGCTTTAAAGATGGGGTGCACTTATCTGCCAAGTACAAAAGTGAATTGTTGGTATGGGTATGGGTGGTCACCATTTTAAAATGTTATCAACAACTGATACAAAGCAGGGAGAGGGACTGTCTTATATGTGTGCCCACTTGATTACTTACACCAAAGAAGTTAAGTATGCAGTTCAGGATGTAAAAACTGTGGTTGAGAGTTTAGCATATCATGCTTGAAAATATCGGTCAACTCATTCACTGAGTGTATACAAAAGCACGGTTTTTGGCATTGGAAAAATGAAGTCATCATATTCGCCATACTTGTGACATCCAGAAGTATGCGATTGCTGTCAAATTTATCCAGAAAATATGGTAAAACATCTTCTCTCTCTTGAGAAATTGATTCAAATTCTGTAGCAGCTAACACATTATAATAATTTTTTGAATACCATCTCATAATTCATTTGAAATTTACTAAACCCTTGTCATTGATCCCATGGGCTTCCTAGTGGCATACACTGGCCCATCTGTTGAACTTATTCTGCAGTGCCTGATAATCTCATTCTAATGCAGAGCACTTCCTGTAATATGTTAGCAGTTGATGTGCCAAGCAAACACTTCAATATGAATACATACTCCTGTAAAATATACTTTACAGATTTATAAAGTGTCCTTTGTATTTTGTTTTGGTGATGCCTGTTTCATGAGTGGTGTAAATGCACCATATTATAAGTGAGTTAACTAGGTAGTTTGCACAAATCAAAACATTTTAATCTAGCATCTACACAAACTGTGAGGTGAATTAGAATATTTAGGCCAATTTAGTGAAATATTGTGAGATAGCTACAAACCACAAAGAATACTTAATAAAAAGCAAATACTCGTTCAATTCTCAGTGTAGTATGAGCTGTGTTGCTAAACTATATGAATCAGGAAAGATCTTTAGCTTTGTTTTGTTTGTTGATCCAAGTTGGAGGATTTATGCGAATGACAAATAATCTCAGGATTGCTAGTCCTAATTTTGCCCCATGAAACCTGCTAGGAAAAGTCACTTGTCGACATTAATTGAGAGAAAAACTGTGCGCAGATATGAAAGTCCCCACTCAACAATGGGCCGCTCACCACTAGCTCTGAACCTTAAGATGAACTATTAGTGGGATGAGAGAATTAGCAAGGACGAAAAGCGGTGGGGCGAAAAGAAAATGATCCACAATAAAAGATAGCTGTACCACGTGAAATTAAAACAAATCTCAAAAATTAGTATCTTAAAGTAGACGTCAGTTAGGAAACATGAAATAAAAAACTCCAGTAGAAAAATGGAATTCATTTCACTACAGAATTGATATCACACTCCCCATAACCATAAACTATGTGACAGGTTAGACAACAGAATCAAATGAGCAGAACTGCCTTGACTTTATCATGCTTATAAGCAACTTGTCATCCAGAACAATGACGATCATTATAGTTTGCAGCAGAATAATTTGATTTCATCACCTGCTTTGTGTCATAGTTCACTGCTTCAAATGATTGCCACCGAATTTGGTAATAAACCCTTAAACCATACATTATTTCAGTCTGCTTCACAATAGACTGATTTTTCATTAGCTAATTTAGTTATTCACAGGAGCAGTTTTATGCTTCTATAAAAAGTTCTTTTTTTAAACATAGTTCTTAAACTACTTCTATAAGTCTTTAATAAAACAGCCCATAGCAGAAATAGAACAATGGCCAACAGGGCACAGAAGAAACCATTTGGAGAGAGATCATCAGCTTTGACAAAGAATTGAGTTTTAAGAAAGTCTTGAAGGAGATAAGAGAAGTTCATAGATTCAGAAAGAGAATTTCAGAGTATGGAGCTTAAATGGATAAAAGCCTGTCCGGATGAAGGGTTAAGCCTGAAGCATCAACTCTCTTGCTCCTCAACCTAACCCGCTGTGCTCTTTCAGGGACTACACTTTATTGATTCCCACTCCATGGATCAAAGCATAGCTATCAGTGAGTAGCAAAGGTAGGAGGAATTCATTCAAGCCCTTTGATGAGGGGAACTGATTGTGACTTTGGTGCAGATGATGCATAAAGCTGGATGAGGTCAGAGAATCAAGTAGAGACAAGGTCATGAAGGGTTTTAAAAATGAGGATGAGAATTTTAAACTTGAAACTCAAGAGGACTAGGGTAGCAGGCAAACTGAACCAGGTGAGAATTACAGGCAGCACAGTTACTGCAGCTTATATCGGGTGGGCAGACTGCCAAAAGATGATTTAAACCTGGAGGTGACAGAAATGGATGACAGCTTCACTGACAGTTGGGGTGTCATCATTCTTGGTTAGTAGATAGATTGTTTAAAATATTGCAGCATATTTTACTTCAAGTGCACCAACAGTATTGAGAATATATTTTACAACTACTTTAAAACCTTCAAAAACCGTTACGTTGATGAAAACCCAAGATGAAAATGCTTCCATAAAAAACATGTTTTCCACCCTGATAGTTACTGCCTTAGTCATGAAGATGAACATCAATGTCAGCTGCTGAAATCTGAATTGGGATGGGAAGGTAGGGCCAGGTTTGGGGTCAGTTTGGGAGGCAGTGGTGGTAATAGGGAAGGACAAGAACTTTAATAATTACTGTAAGCTGGCATGAGTTGATTAGTTGATCTGCAGTCAGGCTGACCAATCACTATTTCTGTTTGGCATAACATAATCATTATTCAAAAGAAATTAAACTGTAACCATAATTTTAACAGGACAATAGGAATCACTCACCCAAAGTGAGAAATGCTTCTAGAAAAGAAAACAATGGCATGATTCACTCAGACAGTTGTGCTGAAAATCCATAATGCTAGCAGGGTGTTGACCCATGATACAATTTCCACTGAGAGTCCTGGTCACTAAATAAAACCTGAATGGCAGTTACTGCAGTGAAATACAGCAGAGAAAAGCTGTGAAAATTGTAGGATGGTTGGAAGAAGATGGTGCCCAGGTTGATTGATCCTACCCTAGAGGCACAGTTGACAGTTGTGAGCTGGAAACATTTGCTGCAACGAGCATGGATTGATCAAAAATACTGAAATCTAAAGGTAGTGGCTTGCTGCATAGCCGGTAGTATGTTATCAGTACCACCACAGACCCAGGCCACTTTAGTCGGCAGTAGGTCTTTTTCTAGGAGACTGCAAAGGTTGGTGACTACCTGCTTGGTCAAAATCAGCTTCTTGGGTCACTACTCTTCAGACATGTCCAGCAAGGAGACTTTTCCTCCTTATCATTTATGAGATGCCTGAGGTCTCAGTGAGCAGTCTCATCTCCCGTTCCTCACTGGGACCTTCCTGAGGCTCTTATTTCTTCGAGTCCTCTGCTTCTGTTGCACTTGCTGTTCTTCCTCCTTCCCCATTTAGCTTTGTGCAGCAACAGCGGCACTAACAAACCGTTTTTTTTTGTCAGCAGTTGAGTGTGAATAAAGCATATCCATTCAACATGATACATTATAACAACAGGTCCATGTCTCAACATGGAAATGCACAGCAGGTCAGGCAACATCAGAGGAGCAGGAAATTCGACGTTTCAGGCAAAAGCCCTTCATCCAGCATCTGCAGTCCTCACTTTTGCCATGTCTCAACATGCCCAGCTTCAGCATCTCTAACTAATCTCAGTTGGTGCAAGTTGTGGTCTTCTAATAATGAAAAACAAAACAAAGAACGGTGGATGCTGGAAATCTAAATCAAAAACAGAAATTGCTGGGAAAACTCAGCAGGTCTGGCAGCATCTGTGCAGAGAAATCAGAGTTAATGTTTTGAGTATGGTGACTATTCCTGAACTGGTGAAGCATCACTGGACCTTAGAAATCTGATGATAAACATGTTGAGCTAATGCACAGGATAGAAGTGAGTGAGCATAAATATAAAGGGGTTCAATTTAAGAAAGAAATGCTGGACTATCAGAAGGAAATATTTGAAGAGGAGCTTCAGGACAAATGTAGAATAGTAAATGGTAGGGTAGTTAAGTTAAACCCGAACTGTGGAAGGTGATGACCTTGTGATATTATTGATAGTCTATTAAATCCACAGACCCACATAATGTTCAGGAAGCCTGGGTTCAAATCCCACCATGGCGTGAATTCAATAAAGAGTCTGGAATTAAGAATCTAAGTGATGACATGAAACCATTGTTGATTGTTGGAATAACCTGTCTAGTTCACTGGTTTTGTTTAGAGAAGGAAATCTGCTGTCCTCACTTGATCTGGTCTGCATGTGTCTCCAGACCCACAGCAATGTGATTACTCTCAACAGGCCTCTGGATCATTAGGCTTGGGCAATAAATGCTGGCTGAGCCATCAATGCTCCCAGCCATGAATGAACGAAAAAAAACTACTTTAAATTAGAAACCAGAATTATGGTTCAAAGAAGAGTGCAGGGGAGCATGTCAGGAGTAGCCAGGTATATCTCAAAACAAGATATCAACTTGGTGAAGTACAACACAGGGCTACATTCAACTTAAGGAGCTTAAGAAGCATGCAATACACCGAGCAACAGAATCCCACAATAACAGAGCAGATCTAAATTCTACAGTCCTACCACATTCTAGTCATGAATGATGGCTGACATTTAAACAACTCACTGGAGAAGTCAGTTCCACAAAATATCCTCATCCTCAATAATGTAGTTTGGGGGTGGGAGGTGGGCAACACATTAGTGCAAGCACAAGGCTGAAGCACTTTCAAGCATCTTTAATCTGAAGTGCCAAATGGGTGATTCATCTCAGCCTCTTCCTGAAGAATCACAGTCTTCAGCAATCCAAGTAACTTCACATGATATCAAGAGCAACTGAATACCACAAAGGCTATGGGTCCCAACAATTCCTCCACCATCAATGCACAGTGGCCACAGCGTGTACCATCTACAAAATGAACTCACCAACTCTCCAAGGTTTCTGAGATGAAACCTTCCAAAACCATGACTGTCACCACCAGAAGAACCAGGGCAGCAGACATAGGGGAGCACCACCAGAATGACAGAATTGTTACAGTGCAGATAAAGGACATTTAGCCCATTGTGTCTATAGCACATGCCAAATGAGCATTATGATTTGATGCTGTCATCCCATGTTATCCCCATAACCCTACACATTGTTTCTATTTCAGTAATCATCTATTGTCCTCCATAATACCTCAACTGAACCTGCCTCCACTCCACTTCCAGTTAGTATGTTCCAGACCAGAACCACTTGCTCTGTGAGATTTTCTCCCACTGCTTTTAGTTCTTTTGAAAATCAGTTCAAATCTGTGTCCTCTCATTCTTGATCCTTTTAAAAGCCAGAACAGTTTATCTTTGACTACTCTATTCATAATTTTGAAAACTTCGATGAAATCCTCTCATAGTTTTCTTCTCTGCAAGGAAAACAGTCCGAACGTCTCTGATCTCTTTTCATAACTTCAAGATTATGTTTCTACTATGGTTGCTGAGGCCCAGAAAAAAATCTGAGAAAAATGAGGAATGCATTGACTATGCCTTAATTCTAATACAAACAAACCTGTTCCTTATTTGGTGCCAGTTCTGAGGGACCTCGGCAACTGCATTGATTTGGTTAATGACTTCTGAAGATGTAGACTACTTATGCTTCTTTGATGTTTGCTCTTCAACCCTGAATAAATCCACTTTACCTATGTACACCTTAGCAAAAGTGAGGACTGCAGATGCTGGAAACCAGAGTTTAGATTAGAGTGGTGCTGGAAAAGCACAGCAGGTCAGGCAGCATTCGAGGAGCAGGAAAATCGACGTTTTAGGCAAAAGGACCGATGAAGGGCTTTTGCCTGAAACATTGATTATCCTGCTTTTCGGATGCTGCCTGACCTGCTGTGCTTTTCCAGCACCACTTTGATCTAAACTATGTACACCTTGGGCAGGAGCATCTCAAAATATATCAACCAAATGGAGCAGTTCTATCGCCCTGTCCGACAATGCTCTTATACAAACTAGAGGGTAGTAATCCAGCAGCCCAGGCTAATGTTCTGGGGGCATTGCTCAAATCCCACCATAGCTGCTGGTGAAATTTAAATTCAGTTGATTTGTCTGAATCTAAGCATAGCCTCAGTAATGTTGACGACGACAACTATCATTGATCGTTGTAACAACTCATCCAGTAGGATGCCATTCTTTCCTGGCCTGGCCTACATTTCACTCCAGAGCCACAGCAATGTGGTTGGATTTTAACTGCTTTCTTTAAGGGCCTAGCAAGCTTATCACTTCAAGGGCAATTAGGGATGGGCAACAAACACTGGTCTTGTCACTGACAACTATCTCTAATGCAATAATTTTAAAATCTCCAATATTTTATGATTCACTCTTGGAGTTTAAGCCAGACCATGCCTATTAGTTCTCTTCAGTACTAGGTGCCCCAAGATGATTAGAGGGTGACACCATGTTGACCTCTCTCTATATTTTGACCCAGGCAGGCCTTGCAAGCCTATGTCAGCATTTGGGGAAAAGGTTGGGGAAGGAAATAAGGATTTTTAAAAACAAACAAATTCATCTAGTTGTGTGGAAGACAAAAGCATCACTTTGCTGGATTTTCTGGTTTTCAGCCAAGTATGCCGTCAAGAATCTTGGAATACTTAGAATTCTCAAAATGTGGCAACAGCTGACAACAATTAGGGCCATAGACCCAATTCTCCACATTTGAACACCCTCCACTTTTACTGTACACAATCCTTGAGCTACACAGATCATTATTGCATTGACCCTTGCTGATAATGGGAGCCCTAGAAGTGTCAGTCTCCCTTCTGTTCACTCATATATACAGTTTTGACTGTAATCAATGCAAAATGCTAAGAGTTGCTCCATGACTATTGTGTTCTTATTCTGCAAGGTTTCCATCATGAATGTACAAGGTGGCTTATGCTTTTGATTGACAGCTTTAATCTAAAAGCACAGAATATGAATAAATCCTTTTTGTACAATAGAATTCGCAGTATAAAATTATAAAAAAAATGAAATTGAATTTTACTGGTAACTACGTGATTTCAAATAACATCCATTCAATTACGTAGTTGTCCATTTTACACTTCAGTGTGTGCTGCCATGCAGTCCCACTGTCAATCTAATGAGTAAAAAGCACTGCTGATTCTCCTAAGATTACAGGAGACACTGTTCTATGAATCTACTAGTAGGAGATTACCAAGAGATTGTTGAAGCAAGTACATTCAATGGCTTAGTAATTCAACTGTATTTTGGCCTTTAGAGGTATAGCAGCTCTAAGTGCAAACTCATTATAAGGCAATAGTGTGTGAGCTCCCATATTGGAAAATACTAGAAAATTGGCATGTCATACCCACGCCTAAAAAAAAGGCTTTGAACGTAAATAATCAAGGGGTTGTACAGCTCTTCGAATGCAAGATCAGTATTTCCTGAATGATATCAAGAATGATAAAGAGGGATGGCTTACCAAGGTCTCAGAAACATTGAATGTTATTTGTGACTTCACACAAGCTGTTACAATGCTCTGAATGGTGACAATAATTTCAAGAACTTTGACACAGCAGTCAAGAGTTTTTCTTTTATGGAGGATATGGCAATGTCTTTCTTGAAGTCAGAAGAAAATCTGCCATTGAGGAAGGGATCTGTATGTAATATCAATCAACATGAAGCCAGAGGGACTGATGACATAGACTGTGTCACTGACAAGTAATCCCGAGATCTGATGTGCTTTGGGGGCATATATGGACATTCTACAATGGAAGCTAGTGGAATTTCAATAAGAATAATACATATTTGTAACTGGAAGCTAGTTTCAGTATAGGTGACTGGCTTGCTTTAAAATCTATGTGATTCATTAATATCCTTCACAGAAGGAAATCTGCCATTCCTAAATGTCTGGCCTACATGTGCGACCAGACCAAGAATAAGATGAATTATTCTTAACTGCCTTCTGAAATAGCATAGCAAACCATTCTGTTCAAGGGCAATTAGAACAGGCAACAACTGATGGCCTTGTCAGCCACACCCACATCCCATGAAAATAATAAAAAGAATCAAAATTGGATGGTCAGCTAAAGAAGTAGGGAAGAGTAGAGGCAAATGAATGGATGGATGCTATTATATTCAAAGAAGTCCATGAGTTATCGAAACTTGCTTTTGGAACTGAGGGTTTGCAGGGCAGGGAATGGGCATTTACAAGATTGTAGCAGAGAAGAGAAAACGTGGACAAGAAATAACAGCAAGCCAAAGGAGAAATATTAGCACGAGGTCATAGAAACAGGTTTTGAGCAGCAAAGAGAGTTGCAGAGGCAGGTTGCTTTAGGGAAGAAGTTCCAAGGTTTAGGGTCAAGATCGCTGAAAGCAGGTTGACAACAATAGATTGAGAGTGTCAGGCAAAGCCACTAAAATCAGAAAGCACAATGTTCTCAAAAAGTGATAAATGTTAATGAGCTCACAGGGATGGGAAGTTTGAAGAACATGTCTGAATTCGAATGTGAAAATGGATGGTTTTGTTTTTAGAAAGGAGTCACAAAAATATATTTTTATTCAGGAAAATCCAACGTAAGTACAAAGAGAGATAAAAATCTGCAACACAAAGTCAACAGAGGCAGCTCAAGTATTTCCACATAATTTCACACATTGTACGCAATGCTATCTGAGGTCAATGTATTTCATTATGCACATTATGACATCCTGTGCCCCAGGAGCAGAAAGTGAGGAAAATGTGCACAGTCTTCAGAATGTCTGTGAAATCTACAGTTGGATAAAAATATTTGAAAAGGACTTTGAAGCGTTTCTAATTGAATCACCACAACCTGCAAGCTCCCCTTCAAGCCATTCACCATCCTGACTTGGAACTGTATGACCATTCCTTTACAGTCACTGAGTCTAAGACCTGGCATTCCCCCTTAACAACATTGTCGGTGACTCTACAACCTAAGGATTGCAGCAGTTTATGAATGTTACAACCTTCTCCAGATCAAGTAAGGATGGGAAGAACTACAGGCCTAGCCAGAGACATTCACATCTCACAGAAGAACGAAACAATTGTAATTTTTTAGGATGATGAAAAATACTGTTCATGTGACCTGTCACTTTTGTTTTGGGAAACAGATCCATTGGGAAGGAAGTTAACAGCCTGATGCCAGATTGCTGGCAAACACAAATGAAAGCCATAAGCAGATGAGCTGGAGGATAAAGGCAATCAGTGCACAGATTTAAACACAAAGCAGAGAAAGAGGAGAAAAGTAAGCAAATCACTCACAGGAAATGGTCAGTTTTTCATTTTGGAATAAAAAGAGATGAGAGCTCTGATGACAATGTGAAAACTGGCTGAAAAGGGATAAAATACGGTCAGCTTTGTAAATGCTCGGAAATGCTAAAGTGACAAATTCTTCCCAGAATTGAACAAATTAGTGGAGTGGTTGAAAAGAAAATGTGGAAAGCTACACTTTCACGCTGTCATGACCCAAAAGAAAAAAGGTGAAAAAGTTCCTTGATGATGATAATTTTACCCATGAAACTTAAACATATAAACTGTTGTCAGGCTAGGACTCAAGGCCTATGTCTTGCTTGAATAAAATGCAGCATCTTGTAGAACTGTGCATTTACATGGTGCCAACATTCTGGGAGAGTGATGCAAATACTTGTGATTGCCTAAGTTATATCTTTACTGTACAGGAAATTTGCTTTTAATTGCCTCGGACACATATACTGGAAGTTTTTCCCTAATCATCTTCACTTTCCACTGAAGAAGGGTCACTCGACTCAACATCCTTACTATGCTTTTTTTCTCCACAGTGCTGTTGATTTTCTCCAGCTATTTGTGATTTTCTTTCACCTCCCACATCTTCTTTAAGACAGACCATAAAGGCTGTTTCTAAAGCCAAGTTTTGGTTCACCATGCCTCACAGTATGCACCCATATACATCATGAAAGAATAGGAGATATTTTAGTGGAGGGTGACTTCATTATTGAGGGACATAAATGAAAAGTTTGCACTTCTCTTCACAAGAGAGCAAGAGGATACTGCCAATGCAATGGAAAAGGAGGACATACTTAAAGATTGTGGAAGCTAAAATAGAAACTTGGTTGTGATCAAAACAGAAAAGTCGTCTGGTCTGGATGGGTTTTCTCTTGAGCTGATGGAAGTATTAATGGTGGAAAAAATGCAGTGGCCATTGGTGACAATGTATCAATCATCCTTAGATCGGGGATTAGTGTGAGGATTGAAAGATTGTGAATGATAGACCCTGCTCAAAAAAAGGGGAGAGAGATAAACTTGACAACCACAGGTTAGTTATAAGTGGTTGCAAACCTCTAGAAATATTAATATGGACAAAATTAAATTGCATCTGGTTTATAAATGAAAGCTGGCATGAATCTTTTGAAGATAACTCATGGCTGATAAGGATAATTCATGATGTTGTCTAAATCAAAACTTCGTGCAAGTCCATAAAATACCATATAAATTCTTCTTATGAAATCTCATCATGTCATATTTAAGAAAGAAGATATGGAATAAACATAATGGTACAACTTTATACCTGATAAAAGAGAGATCAGGCGTGTCCATTTATAAGGCTTGAAGGCGGCTAGTAAAGCTTAGAAATCAAAAAGGCAAATGTGATCCTTGAGTTGTAGTAATAGAGACAAAATTACAAAAACAAGTCAATATTTTATAAAATTCTAGACAAGCCCAGCCTGGGCTACTGTGTTCAATGCTGAGCAATACACTTTAGTCAGGATTCAAAGTTTGAGATAGAGTGCACAACATGTTGCAAAGAAGTATTTTTAACCACCCTGTTCGTACACGGAATGACACACCTTTGGGCAAACATGAGCCTAGAACTTCTGGT
The DNA here is from genome assembly GCF_047496795.1 of Chiloscyllium punctatum. Lineage (NCBI taxonomy): Eukaryota > Metazoa > Chordata > Chondrichthyes > Orectolobiformes > Hemiscylliidae > Chiloscyllium > Chiloscyllium punctatum. The sequence goes on from NC_092745.1 coordinate 79,932,085, forward strand.
CACATAGGGCGCTGTATGTGTACCTTGGCTTTAACAGAACACACCTTCAAGGATTCCAAGTGCCGTGTGAACACAATATTATGACTTTGCCTGGCAGCTAGTCTACAGTTAGTTAGGGTTTGCAAGTTGCATTCATAGAAACCTGTCGGCTATTCTTAATGTATCCTTCTTAACTTATAATGTGTTTTACTGTTTTTAAATAAAATACCGCAAAGAGATAATCAATCCCTGATAAGTGATTGACTATTAGAAGATTATCATTAACGTGACACAGGAGATTTACTACAATGGTATCAGTAATGAAAGCACAACATCAAGGGCCGAAGGGCCTGTGCTGAGCTGTAATGTTCGATGTCCTATGTTCTATGAAAGATTTAAGTCACATGGAGAGACTAGAGGAATTGGTATTATTCTTTTCAGAGCAAAGAAGGCTAATAGGAAGTTTGAAGAGTTTTCAGTATATTAAATGGAGTTACTTCCAGAAACAGAACAGTTAGTGATCAGATAACACAAATTTAATGTTATTGGAAAAAGAATCTGAGTTGATGCATGGGAAAAAATTACATGCACAATGATCTAGAAACTACTGTTTAAAAGGGGAATGCATACAAATGTAATAGTAAAACAGGAATTGGATAAATAAGCAAAATGAGAGAAGTTGCAGGTGTATAGGTAAGAACAGGGAGGTGGGGCTAATGGGACAGTTTTCCCAAGGAGCTGGACAGTGTACAATAAGCTGAATAAAACCTCTATGTTTTATATTCTTAGATTCTATCATCTTATTTGGCTTGAAATCTACTTTTATCTATGCCTCTGTGAGTTGGGTATTTGGTTATACTTGAAGAAAGTTCAAGTTGTTGTAATATTACATTATTACAGGAGACAACTAAATGCCAGATTGATAGATTAGCACTAACCTTTAAATGATCGCTCACCATGATCATACTCACAAGCCTGATAACTATATGGCGTATGGCACTGCAGTATAGTCTGTCATGTATTAAGCTATTCGAAAGTAGCTCAATGGAACCATTTCTCATTCACTAGTTCCACAAACTGCTCTGTTTAATTTATGAGATGTGAAGAACATGAGGAAATACTGTCAGCAAAAGTAATGATCAGAACTAATCACAAAAAAAAATTTATATAACACTAGAAACAATTATGTGGAAGGTCAAAAGGTATACAAGCCATTGTTAACTTCCATCTTACACCTTTGCTAATGACCAATTAATTTACAGATGTTACAACCTGTTCCTGTGTTCTGATACACAGATCTAATTGCCCAACAACAAATTACAGCATTTTGAGGTGCAAAAGTGGAACTGTATATTTGTCAATTCAGGCTACAGCAGCAAGGCATGTAGATGAAAAATGCTTCTGAATGATGATGGCTTTCAGCCTTTGTTTTGATGATGATTAGTGCTGCGATTTACGTGGGTGTTTCAGTCGCTGTCTTTGAAGTTTTATTTGATGTAAAAGCAAAACTCTGCAGCTGCAAATGCTTGCAGAGTGTAATTATTCCAAACAGAAGCAGTTAGTTTGTGTTTGTCCCTTTTCACTCAGTTGGTAAAAGGATACAATGCATATTTTAACTGATTTTTGGAATAAGACAGAAAACTGCATGTAGCAATTCAAACAACAATGTTGTAAATACTTAAAATTGAAGCTGAATTCATACCATCCTTCCGCAATGAAATGTCAGAGCTATGGCCGTGGTAGTTGATGTAATTCTTATTTAAAAAGCCTCCTGTTTGATAATTCCCAGCTCAACAATCATTGGGGTTTGACTCTAGTCCTCTCCCTTGTATTTTGTACTCCCTTCTCCCTCAAAGGAAGCATGTCATATTGTAGCAATGAATTTCAATAAAGCATTTATGTGCATTTGACTATCACATAGATGTACTGAGTGGCACCAACATGCATTTGAGGATACACGCTAAAAATTAGGGGAGCTAACTGAGGTTGGATCATATTACATAAGGATTGAGGTGAGTAACAGTCCTGGATAGAGGAACAATGATAGTTGCTGAGAGATAAGTGAGGATGAGGAGTGTTGTGAATGAAATATGTTTGACAAGAAGATAGTGTGCAGGTAGGTATATCTGAAACTTTGTTCACCTCGTTTAATATGGCTAGATCATTGAAAAATTTCCTACACTGTTCAGCATTCTTATGACAAACTCTCCTGCTGCTAACCTTGAACAGGAAACAGCAAGTTTTGATTCTCATCATAAGGGTGCAGCAATTTTTTCCTCACTTTATTTCACACTGCAGTGTGCCATCTTATTAAAATGAGCATGGTAAATTGTTTAAAACCACACAACACCAGGCTGTAGTCAAACACTACAACCTGGTGTTGTGTGATTTTTAATTTTGTCCACCCCAGTCCAACACCAGCATCTCCACATCATGATAAATTGTGTCATGGGAATCCATGTCATGCCTCTCATGTGGAGTCAAGACACAAGACCAAGAAAAAAAACATGATAAAGAATTATCCTTAGTGAAATCAGATGCTCCACGAGAATGTGTGTATTGAGCGTGGTTGCGGCTGGCAATTGGAGAGTTTTATACCAAGAATGCAGACAAATCTGACATTCCCACTTTGGATGGAGCAGGGATTCATTTGGACACCAGCGCAAAGTCCATTTGCCAAAGTCAGAAATTAAATAATTGGAAGTGAGTGGGCACTTGTTGGCACTATCAAAGCTGTTAATGAGCTCTTTTTAAATTGGTTTTAACTTGGCTTCAAAATGTTTCACAATTTTAACAAATTTCCTAAGACTCATTACACTGACCAGGGAAACAAGGCAAATTTGAACAGCAGATCAAGTGACAGTTGAACTTGTTACTGTCCCATAAAATCTCACTTCTTGCAGCTGTTGTCTCAGTTCCATCCAACAAACTTAGATGTAGTGTTTTTATAAAAATATAGCTTTCTTCAACATTGAGGATTTCAACTTGACAACATTAGTATGTGTTGAAAATGTGTTGCTGGAAAAGCGCAGCAGGTCAGGCAGCATCCAAGGAACAGGAGACTCGACGTTTCGGGCATAAGCCCTTCTTCAGGAATGAGGAGGGTGTGCCAAGCAGGCTAAGATAAAAGGTAGGGAGGAGGGACTTGGGGGAGGGGCGTTGGAAATGCGATAGGTGGAAGGAGGTCAAGGTGAGGGCGATAGGCCGGAGTGGGGGTGGAGGTGGGGGTGGAGAGGTCAGGAAGAAGATTGCAGGTTAGGAAGGCGGTGCTGAGTTCGAGGGATTTGACTGAGACAAGGTGGGGGAGGGGAAATGAGGAAACTGGAGAAATCTGAGTTCATCCCTTGTGGTTGGAGGGTTCCTAGGCGAAAGATGAGGCGCTCTTCCTCCAACCGTCGTGTTGCTATGGTCTGGCGATGGAGGAGTCCAAGGACCTGCATGTCCTTGGTGGAGTGGGAGGGGGAGTTGAAGTGTTGAGCCACGGGGTGGTTGGGTTGGTTGGTCTGGGTGTGTTCTCTGAAATGTTCCGCAAGTAGGCGGCCTGTCTCCCCAATATAGAGGAGGCCACATCGGGTGCAGCGGATGCAATAAATGATGTGTGTGAAGGTGAAGGTGAATTTGTGGCGGATATGGAAGGGGCCTTGGAGGGAAGTAAGGGGGGAGGTGTGGGCGCAAGTTTTGCATTTCTTGCGGTTGCAGGGGAAGGTGCCGGGAGTGGATGTTGGGTTGGTGGGGGGTGTGGACCTGACGAGGGAGTCACGGTGGGAGTGGTCTTTTCGGAACGCTGATAGGGGAGGGGAGGGAAATATATCTCTGGTGGTGGGGTCCGTTTGGAAGTGGCGGAAATGACGGTGGATGATAGCTGTATATGGAGGTTGGTGGGGTGGTAAGTGAGGACCAGTAGTAGTGGTTCTGGGTTTGGAAGATGCTATTTAAAGGAGAATCTTTTCAGTGTAACTTGTACATTGCAATCGCCGAGCTGTTAAAGAGAATTAACCTATTTGTGAATGTAGTATCAATCAAGTGGGCTGCTTTGTCCTGAATGGTGTCAAGCTTTTGGGTGTTGTTGGAGCTTAATCATCAAACAAGTAGGAAGTAAGGAACTTGCTGCAGGATTTCGAGCCTCTGACCTGCTCTGACCTGACCAGCTGGTCCAGTTCAGTTTCTAGTCAATGGTAATCCCTCAGGATGTTGATAGAGGTGGATTTAGTGATGGTAATACCATTGAATATTAAGGGGTGATGGTTAGATTCTCGCTTGTTGGAGGTAGTTATTGCTTGGCACTTGTGTGGCATAAATATTATTTGATTTGTCAAACCAAGCCTAAATATTGGCCAGGTCTTGCTGCACTTTGGCATGAACTGTTTCAGTATCTAGGTAGTTGTGAATGGTGCTGAACATTGTGTAATCATCAGCGAACACCACCACTTCTAACCATATGACAGAGTGAAGGCCAGATCTGTGCCCTATAAACATAAACAGTGCTGAAATGTATAGTATATAATGTTTTCGAGCAGCTTGAAGATGCAAAAAGCAGAACTGAACATTAAGTGATACAATTGAGGCAGATTCTGACCAGCTCAGTTGCCTTTGAGGTTTCCTCCACCACCACTCTTTATAGAAATGCACACTTCCACCATAATCATGTGATCTCTGCTGTAACTTGCCACCACTTTACAAGTAGAAGTCATGAAACACAAAAGTGTCCCAATCAGCTTGTGTGAATTTTCACAGCTGTGAAAGAGCTAGCTACTGTAAGTAGAAGCAAGAGTTAGAATTGTACTGTGCAACTTTGGATTACTGAGTGACTCAAGCTGGCTGCAAATGTTCCAATCCCAACACTATGTTATAGAAATGAAAGCAATAAAAAATAAAAACAATTTCTTTCAGTCTTATAGGCAAAACTATGAGGTATCAATACGAAGTTTGAACAAAACAAAAGAGCAGCAACCCTGCTATCAGTGCTGGGGAATGAGTGCCACAATCTCTGTTGAATTGGAGTTCTCACTGTGAAGCTGAAAAGCCAGGCAGGGCAGCTTGCAAAGGCCCGGAAGTCGTTGGGGTGATTTTTATTAATCTCACTAGTTTAAGGATAAATTGAATGGTCATCAGACAAAATTTTAAAAGAAAATATCTCTGTGCAATTGCAGCTTCGAAATTTTCAAGTAACAGCTAATATTCCCTCTCAAAACAGATAACAACCTCATTAACATATTTAAGTGGGGATCCTAAAACACAGTTAGGGTATCAATACAATTCGCTCCTCTGAATATTGACCGAAATGGGATGTTTGGAGGCTGTTCCTGATGTAACAAAAGGTATGGGCTTTAAATATTTTTGTAGAGCCACAACAGTATTAAAATTTGTGTTGATGTCATGCATCATGTAGTTTCTTCATATCCTTGTTTCCTGCAGTTCCTCTTCTCTGCTTCTGGATTACCTTATAATAAGGTCAGCCAAACAGTAAGTATACTGCCCCAAGTATACTCCAGTACACCAGTAAGCTGCACAAAGATGATCAGTTTGGGTTTCACCAGGACTTCACTACAGCAACAGTCCAAGCATGGAGAAAACAGCTTAATATCAGAAATGAAATGAGAGTATCTGCCTTGAAATCAAGGCAGCATTTGACTGTAGCATCATAGTGCAAGGATAAAACTAATGTCAACGGGAATTGAGGAAAAGCTCTCCATTGGTTGGAATCATCACTAAGCTCAAAGTATGATGGGTATCATTGTTGAAGGCCAAGCATCTCAGCTGCAGGACATTATTACTGTAGGAGTTGCTTGGGTTAGTCTTCTTCTAGTCTCAACCATCCTCAGTTGCTTCATTTATAACTTTTTCTTCCAAGACAAGGGATCTTCACTGATAACAGCACAACATTCAGTTTATTTACCACTTCTCAGCTTTCCTATCCAAATGAGAAAGACCTGTACAATATTCAGGTTTGGCTGATATGAGGCAAGTAAAATGTTTGCGTCACAAGTGCTTGACGATGACCATCTCTCACAAGAATAAATCTAAGCATCGCTCTATGACATCCATAGAATTATAGAATCCCAACAGTATGGACACAGGCCATTTGACTCAACTGGACAACAGCAACCATTCAAACAGCATTCCACCCAATCTTTCCCATGACTAATGCATCTAACCTGCACATCTTTGGACTATGGGAGGAGATGGGAGCAGCCAACGGAAACCCATGAAGACAAGGAGAGAATGTGCAAACTCCACACAGACAGTTGCCACGGCATGGAATCGAACCCAGGTCCCTGGTATTGTGAGACAGCAGTGCTAACCATCACTAAACCCAATACCATCAACAACCTGGGGTCATCACTGGACAGAAGCCAAACCTGGACAAGTCATAAATTACTTTGCCTCCAACTACAGCTCAAAGGCTCAGTATTCTACAGTAAATGGCTCATGTCCTGACTCCCCAATGCTTTTCCACCACCGACAAGGCACAAGCCAGGAGCAGAATAAAGCACTCTTCATTTCCCTGGATGCAAGTAGCTCCAGAAACATTTAAGCAACATTTTAAAAGATTATGTATATTGATGGCAAATGGACATTGCTAGCAATAGCAGCATTTATAGTCCTTCTCTAATTGACCATCAGAAGTTTATGGTAAGCCATCTTCTTGACATTAGAGAGGTAACGATTCACAAAATTGATCCCAAGGATGAGGAACCTCAGTTATATGGATACACTGGAGCAGCTGGGAATGGTTACCTTGGAGAAGAGAAGATTACAAAGTGATTTGATAAAGGTTTTCAAAATCATTTTGGACTTGGGGAGAGGAAGAAGGGCAGAATTGGTGGAAAGATCAAGAACTAGAGAACTCGGATCAGTAAAAGACCCGATGTGTGCAACAGCCTGTTTTAATATGCAGCGAATGGTTAGGATTTAGAACCCATCACCTGGAAGGGTGGTATGTGCAGAACCAATAAGCACTTTAAAATAGTATTCAATAAATATCTGAAGAGATAAAAAACATTGCAAAGTTATGAGAAAAGTGACAAGGTCAATTGCTCTTGTTGAGAGTTGGCACAGGTGCCAAAATGCCTCCTTTTATTCTGTGACCATTCGATGATTCTATGAAGCGAGCACCAGCCCATTTCACGGAACAACTAATGAATTACCCACATTGCTGTGAGGCTGGTTCCTGCCTCACTAAAGCTGAGTAAGGATGGCAGATTTTCTCCTCTGATGGCTTTTGGAAGAATCAGCAGTTAGTTGGTCACTAAAACTGAAACAAGCTTTTCTTTAAATTTGTGAACTGTCTAATTAACTGAATGTAAATTTCTCAGTTGCTCTTGTGGGATTGGAACACATATCACTGGGTCATTAATCTAGGCCTCTGGATGCTATTTGAATAACATATTCACTATGCTACCATAGCTGGTTAGGATAGCTAGAACAAAGCAGCCTGCTCGCTTGGCATCGACCCAAACATTCAGTTCCTCCACCACTGTTGCAATATGGCTGCAGTATGTAGAAGTGTAAATATTGGACTGTTGGAAGGGCTGTCTTTCGGGTGAGACACTAAGCCACAGTCTCACCTGTCTGCTCAGCTGGGTGTGAAATATTCTATGCCACTACATTAAAGAAGAGCAGGAGTTAGACCAGGCACCTGACCAATATTTATCCTTCAGTCAATGACAGAAATCCAGATTATCTGCTCCTTCAGGAATAGTGCGAACTTGACACAAGCGGGTTGACTGATGTGTTTCAGCATTCCTGGTGAAAGGTTTTTGCCTGAAACATTGATTCTCCTGCTTCTCGGATGCTGCCTGCCCTCGTGTGCAAGTAATAGCTTCTGCTCTCGTTCTGGAGTTACCTGCCTTATTTTCCCAGGGATTCACCACCACAGAGCAGAAAAGCATACTTTTTGAGGCATTTTTGCCAGGTCAGTTTTGTGGACCTGGAAAATCTCTGGCCTCTTGGCTCCTGAGTTAAGAGAGAAATCCACTCTCTAGTGTTTAAAATCCTATTTCACTTGAATTCTATTTCAGTACATTTGATAATCATGAAAACAAAAGCATCTGTTGATATTTAGGATTATTCTCAGTGAATTGTCAAGGTAAGGAATGTTGGCACTAGGAACTGGAGCAGTTCTAACTTTAGCAGTGAGAATTACAAGATAAATGCAGGGTCAAGGCCCCTCCCCACTATTGCTCCCAAAAGAAAACCAGAAGTCTCCCTGGTCCAGACCTATGCCCAACCCTTGACCATAATTCTCATGTTCTGTTTCTCTAATCCACTTACCCTGTTCCGCGGACTGTTTCCTTAGGTGTTTGGCAGAGGCCTCCTTCTAGCTACTCAGCAAGAACTGATTGCCTGGTTGTTAAATCTGTGCTGAATTGATGCTGTGATATGAAATGCATATATTTTGTGATAAATCTATCTTCAGCTATATTAGCGTGTCATCATTCTTCCACTAGGTTAGCATTTTAAGTAAAACATTGATAGGTAAATGCATTTGAGCAGAAATTCAGGGCGGATGTAGGACACATTCCAAAATTGCTACAATTTTGTCTATAATTCACACAGTTTGAATTCCATGTCAAAGCAGAAACTCCATCCCTGTGCATTTCTCTGTAACTAGGCTTCCATTTTTGGAGTGCGACTTCATTAAATGCTCTCTAATCCTTTTCCTTCCTCATTTCATTTCTGTTAGTAACTTCAGCAAAAATCTTGCATCTGTGTTTGAATGTCAAGATTGTGTTGGACTTTCAGTGGCTGCAGGTTGAGAGCAATACAACATGATTACATATGTGTCATAATACAATTTGAGACAGGTAGGACTTGAACCCATATCATCTGGTTCAAAGGAGGAACACAACCACTACACCACAATACCTTGCTTCTAACTAACTGAAAACTTAGGGAAATACCTCCTCATTTTAGTTTGTAAGATGAATGCATCACCTTAAGCAATTTGACCTATGATTCCCCTTTAACTAGACTGGAGTTTTAACTAAAACTATATTAGCACTTTTATCCAACTAATTAGATCCCTTATTATGAAAATGAGCACTCAGTAGCTGTGTCATTAAGAAGCTGGGCTGTTGGAGAAGGATGATAAATTAAGTTCACACAAGACATCAGGTTGGTTCAACCTCCCTCCAGATATATCCTAAGTGCTCTCAGAACTAGCATACAGGGCAGTGGCAGTAAATCTAGGGGCAATAGAGGCATTAAAATCTATTTTGTTTTTTTGATTCTTCATTTATTGTTCTAAGCATATTTAAAGTAGGAAAAAAAATGGCTGTAACTGTCACTTACTTATGGAGCAGAATCTGATTGCTTTCTAATCAGCTAGGGACAGTGGAATATTTAAAGAATGAAACTGTTGTTAACCAATGGTGGGAATATGGTTGTTGGAAGTAGGAGCCCATGTGATTAAATCTTCTGAGATATATCCAATCAGAGTTGAAAATCCTATTCTATGGCCTTGCAGCAAAACGTTTCTGGTATCTTAGTCTTATAATGTCAGTCTTACCCTAGCTTTTCCTTGATCAATCATTCTTGTGGGTTATGAGAATGCAAATTACACGTCAACTTCCAACCACAAAGATGTTAAAACAACTAATTATAATTCATGTAGAAGGTTTTAGTGGCCAATGGAGCATGTGACTACCAGTGAGGTGGGTAGAGGGATCCAGGAGGTAATGCTAAAAGAGCCTCAGCCATGGAGCTTGTTTAACAGGTTTGAGATTCTTGCTCCCTTGTGTGGATGAGCTGGCGAGACTGTAGGGAGGATGAGCAAACTAACCACTGGAGATTGATACAGGGAGCCATTCAAGAAGGAGAAGAAGAGAGAAATGTAATTGTGATGTAAATGTAATAAGAGGTACAGTTAGTAAGTTTGCAGATGACACCAAAATTGGAGGTGCAGTGTACAGCGAAGAGGGTTACCTCAGATTACAACAGGATCTGGACCAGCTGGGTCAATGGGCTGAGAAGTGGCAGATGGAATTTAATTCAGACAAATGCGAGGTGCTGCGTTTTGGGAAAGCAAATCTTAGCAGGATTTATACACATAATGGTAAGGAGCTAGGGAGTGTTGCTAAACAAAGAGACCTTGGAGTGCAGGTTCATAGCTCCTTGAAAGTGGAGTCTCAGGTAGACAGGATAGTGAAGAAGGCATTTGATATGCTTTCTTTTATTGGTCAGAGTATTGAGTACAGGAGTTGGGAGGTCATGTTGCAGCTGTACAGGACATTGGTTAGGCCACTGTTGGAATATTGCGTGCAATTCTGATCTCCTTCCTATCAAAAAGATATTGTGAAACTTGAAAGGGTTCAGAAAAGATTTACAAGGATGTTGCCAGGTTTGGAGGACTTGAGCTATAGGGAGAGGCTTAACAGGCTGGGGCTGTTTTCCCTGAAGCATCAGAGGCTGATGGGTGACCTTAGAGAGGTTTACAAAATTATGAGGGGCATGGATAAGGTAAATAGGCAAAGTCTTTTCCCTGGTCGGGGAGTCCAGAACTAGAGGGCATAGGTTTGGATGAGAGGGGAAAGATATAAAAGAGACCTAAGGGGCAACTTTTTCACACAGAGGGTGGTGCAGGTATGGAATGAGCTGCCAGAGGAAGTGGTGGAGGCTGGTACAATTGCAACATATAAGAGGCATTTGAATGGGTATATGAACAGGAAGGGTTTGGAGGGATATGGGCTGGGTGCTGGCAGGTGGGACTAGATTGGGTTGGGATATCTGGTCGGCAGATGAGTTGGACCGAAGGGTCTGTTTCCATGCTGTACATCTCAATGACTATGACTCTAATTGTAATCGGGGATGGTATAGTCAGAGGAATAGACACTGTGGTCAGGGTCAAGAGTCCCAAAGGCTGTGTTGCCTGCCCAGTGCCTGGGTTCAGGGTATCTCATCTGGGCTGCAGAGGAACTTAGAGTGAGAGGGGAAAGATCCAGTTGTCACAGTCCACATTGGAACCAATAATATAGGTGGAAAGAGGTTCCACCGAGAGAATATGAGCAGTTAAGGGCTGAATTAAAAAGCAGAACCAAAAAGATAATAATCTCTGGATTAGTACCCCATTCACGAGTAAACTGGCACTGGGTCAACACAATTAAAAAGGTAAACATATGACTCAAAGATTGGTGTGGGAGAAACAGGTTTGAATTCATAAGTCACTGGCACCAGTATTGGGGAAGGAGGGAACTTTCTGATAGGATTCCCCCTGATGAATTGCATAATTAGGCTTTAAATTAAATAGTGGGTGTTGGGGGTGGAATTTGAATTTCAAGGAAAATTATGGAAAAAAAATTGGAGGGGAAAGGTCAGCGGATTATTAATGTTTCCAAACAAGTAATGGCATGGTGTGCAGAACAGATCAGGAATTTCATGTTAGGCATAGCAGATAAGGGATCAACTATTGACGTGGGGGGTGATGCAAGTCAATGCAGGACTAAGGGAGTTGTACTTAAATGCACACTGTATACAAAACAACACAAATGATCTTGTACTGCACATTTAAATTGGCAGGTACAATATTCTGGGTTTCACAAAGATGTAGCTGCAAGAGGATCAGGACTGGAAACTCAATATCCTAAGACACAAGTCCTATCGAAAAGACAGGCAGATGGTCAGAGGTAGTGAGGTTGGATTATCCAGATGAGATTGTTAGTTAGAAATGCAATTAAATTGATAGAAAGAAATGATATAGAGTCGGAAGGCACAGAATTTGTGTGGATCGAGTTGAGCAACAGCAAAAGATTAAAAGACCCTGATGGGAATTGTGTACAGGCCTCTTAGCAGTAGGCAGGACATGGGGAAGAAATTGATTCAGAAGGTAGACAAGGCATGCAAGAAAGGTACAATGACAATAATCAGGTGTCAATATGCAGGTGGACTGGGAAAATCAGGTTGGTACTGGATATCAAGAAAAGGAATTTATGGAATGTCTATGTGATGGTATTTTGGAGCAGATTGTGGTACAGCCCACAAGGGAACAGATTATTCTGGATTTGGTGTTGTATAATGAGGCAGACTTCATTAGGGAGCTTATGAAGAAGAAATTTATGGAGTGTGACCATAATTTGACCATACAATTTGGTGAGGATGCGTGGGAAGTCAGAAGATTGAGAAGCTTTAAAAACTAGCAGATGATAACTAAAAGAAGCAATAAAGCAGGAGAAGATGAAGTATGAAGACAAAGGCTTTGAAATCTGAAGCACAAAGGGACTTGGGAGTCCGAGTTCAGGATTGTCTTCAGGTTAATATGCAGGTTCAGCTGGCTTTTAGGAAGACAAATGCAATATTAGTATTCCTTTCAAGAGATAGAAAACAAGAGCATAAATGTACTGCTGAGGCTGTATAAGGCTCTGGTCAGACTGCATTTGGAATATTGTGAGCAGTTTTAGATGCTGTATCTAAGGAAGAATGTACTGATACTGGAGAGAGTCCAGAGGAGGTGAACAAGAATGACCTCGGGAATGAAGAGCCTGTCATATGAGGAGCTGTTGAGGACTCTTGGTCCGTACTTGATGGAGTTTAGAAGAATGTGGGGGGTTCTTGCTGATATTTAGAGAATTCAGAGGAACCTTGAGTATCCAGTATTTGATTATCTGAATTTTGGATTATCCAGATGAGATTGTAAGGTACTGATGCTCGGCTTAACTGTGTTATCTGGCATTTGATTATCCAAACATTCGAATATCCAAACAAAATACTCCCTGCCCATGTCGTTTGGATAATCGTGGTTCCTCTAAACTGAGATTCCTGAATAGTGTCGACATAATGAAATTGTTTCCACTAGTAGGAGAGATGAGGACCCGAGGGCAAAGACTCTGATTGAAGGGACGACACTTTAGAACTGAGAAGAGGAGGAATTTCTTCAGCCAGGGGCTGGTGAATCTGAGGAAGTCATTGCCACAGAGGGTGGTGGAGGCCAAGTCATTGAGTTTATTTAAGATAGAGATACATAAGTTCTTGATTGGTAAGTGGATCAAGGTTTATAAGGAGAAGGCTGGAGAATGGGGATGAGAAAATGCACAGCACTGGAGAAAGATCAATGACCTTCTCCATTATGCTAGCGTAGGTGGCACCATTCTGTCCAACAACTCTCACTTACTCCGTCTCTGCTGCTGTACCCAGCTCATACCAATGCTCATGTTCTACCACTCTCACTCTCACCTGCAACATTTTCCCTCACTTGCTGTAACTCAACCCAAACCTGAACACCACTAACCTAGCAAGCCCTCTGCATTACGTACTCACTCGTTCAAGAAACCTTCCAACCTGCATCAAAATTAACAGCTATTGCACCCACTTTTATCTCCCTTAATTCCTGCCTCTTCCTCATTCCAGTAGCAAAACAACCCCAACAGGACAGAGTCAAGATGGGAGGTGGGCTGCCTAATAATTGCCTCTTCACCCCTTGTCTGGGGAGCACCTTGACTCTGACCAGCTCAATCGGCTGACTGTCTGTGTCCAAGTGGTTGGACTGATATTGGATGATGCCCCTCACTTACAGTACTAGAACCCACTGAGCCCTGAGGTAATTATAATAATAAAGAAAAGCCTCCTGCCTCTGTATCTGCACTAAATGGCAAGGTAGGCAAGGCAGAAATAACATGAGCCTGGTATCTCTGGCCAAGAGAGCAAACTGCACAAAAGCAAAGCAGTGTGAGTCAGTAGGGTTATGAGTATCTGGGTAGGCTCAGAGTGTGTGTGATATGACAGCAAGTATACAGGCTGGAGATGTAGCCTGGTTCAGCCCATGAACTGGGTACATGCCCCTGAGCACAGTGTCCTTTGAGATTTTAGGCTTCATACAGGTTGACACTTGTCCATGGATGGTGTGTGCATGTGACCAGTTCCATTGGTATATGTCTTGAGATGTTGGCGTCCAATCTGTGAGTTCTTTGGAGAAAGAGCAAAGCTGAAGTTACAAGGTATCCACTCTAGTTTCGATGTCAATTTTTCTTGAAACCTGGCTTGTTAGGAGGCTAAAGAGGTGAGTTGGGCTTTTAAAAAGCAATTGTCCCCCTTAATTGGCAACTTGACATTGCCTAGTGAGAAACCTGCCTCTTGTCAAAAGCACAGATGATGGAGCTAGATGGTCCCTAAGTTAAGATGTGCCCTCATCCATTCTGCCACAAATCCTGCCATAACCCATTTCACTCAGTGCCCTATAAGATTCCACCTTAAATAACTTTTCAATACATCTGCCATTTTGTATTTTCCATTAGTAACTTCCCAGACTATTACTCTTTTTAAAAATACTATCTTATTATCCATTTTTATATTTCTGAAAGCTTTCTTTCATACCTAATTTTTCCTAGCTTTATTTCATCATCAGTCTTTGCTTTTTCTTATATTTGGTCCAATCTTCTGGCTGGCCACTAAATGTCACAGAATTTTTAAATATTTTCTTTCAACTTGGTCTTATTTTTGACTTCATTACTTAGCTACAGATTCTATCCATACCCAAGTGTCTTTCTTTCTCACATGAATGTTGAGTGCTATGAAATGTCTCCAAAAATACTCTCAGGTGGGCAAAAAGGGGACCAAGAGATAGCTTTGGCAAATAGGATTAAGGAGAATCCAAAGGGTTTTTACAAATACATTAAGGACAAATGGTAACTAGGGAGAGAACAAAGCCCCTCAAAGTTTAGCAAGATGGCCTTTGTGTGGAGCAGCAGGAGATGGAGGAGACACGAAATGAGTATTTTGCATCAGTGATTCCTGTGGAAAAGGACATGGAAGATATAGAATGTAGGGAAACAGATGGTGACATCTTGAAAAATGTCCATATTACAGAGGAAGAAGTGCTGGATGTCTTGAAACACATAACAGTGGATAAGTCCCCAGGACCAGATCAGATGTACCCGAGAACTCTGTGGGAAGCTAGGGAAGTGATTGCTGGGCCTCTTACTGAAATATTTGTATCATCGATAGTAACAGGTGAGGTGCCGGAGACAGGAGATTGGATCATATGGTGCCACTGTTGAAGAAGGGATGTAAGGACAAGCCTGGGAACTATAGACCAGTGAGCCTGATGCCGGTGGTGGGCAAGTTGTTGGAGGGAATCTTGAGGGACAGGATGTACATGTATTTGGAAAAGCAAGGAGTGATTAGGGATAGTCAACATGGCTTTGTGCGTGGGAAATCATGTCTCACAAACTTGAATTGAGTTTTTTGAAGAAGTAACAAAGAGGATTGATGAGGGCAGAGTGGTAGACGTGATCTATATGGATGTCAGTAAGGCGTTTGACAAGGCTCCCCACGGGAGACTGGTCAGCAAAGTTAGATCTCATGGAATACAGGGAGAATAGCCATTTGGATACAGAACTGCCTCAAAGGTAGAATATAGTGGGTGGTGGTGGACAGTTGTTTTTCAGACTGGAGTGGGGTGCCACAAGGATTGGTGTTGGGTCCTCTACTTTTCGTCATTTATGTAAATGATTTGGATGTAACATAAGAGGTATAGTTAGTAAGTTTGCAGATGACATGAAAATGGGAGGTGTAGTGGACAGTGAAGAAAGTTACCTCAGATTACAACAGGACCTTGATCAGTTGGGCCAATGGGCTGGGAAGTGACAGATAGAGTTTAATTTAGATATATGCGAGGTGCTGCATGTTAGAAAGGCAAATCAGGGCAGGACTTATACACCTTAACGGTAAGGTCTTAGGGAGTGTTGCTGAACAAAGAGACCTTGGAGTGCAGGTTCATTGCTCCTTGAGAGTGCAGTCACAGATAGATAGGATAGTGAAGAAGGCGTTTGATATGCTTTCCTTTATTGGTCAGAGTATTGAGTACAGGAGTTGGGAGGTCATGTTGCAGCTGTACAGGACATTGGTTCGGCCACTATTGAAATATTGCATGCAATTCTGGTCTCCTTCCTACTGGAAAGATGTTGTGAAGCTTGAAAGGGTTCAGAAAAGATTTACAAGGATGTTGCCAGGGTTGGAGGATTTGAGCTATAGGGAGAGGCTGAACAGGCTGGGGCTGTTTTCCGTGTAGCGCCAGAGGCAGAGAGATGACCTTATAGAGGTTTATAAAATCATGAGGAGCATGGATAATTAGACAAAGTCTTTTTCCTGGGGTAGGGACTCCAGAACTAGAGGGCATAGGTTTAGGGTGAGAGGGAAAAGATATAAAAGAGACCTAATGGGCAACGTTTTCATGCAGAGGGTGGTGTGTGTGTGGAATGGACTGCCAGAGGAAGTGGTGGAGACTAGTAAAATTGGCACATTTAACAGGCATCTGGATGGGTATATGAATAGGAAGTTTTGGAAGGATGTGGACCAGGTGCTGGCAGGTGGGACTAGATTGGGTTGGGATATCTGGTCAGCATGGATGGGTTGGACCAAAGGATCTATTTCCATGCTGTACATCTCTCTGACTCAATGACTCTAAATGCCTGACCTAATCCTTAATCTAATTTCCCATTCACTTTAGCTGGCTTTGGCTTCATTCACTTTTAATTGCCTTTAAGTGAACAACACTAATTATAAACCCACTCTCTTTCCCTTAAACTGAATCTGAACTTCAATCATTTTATTATCACTGCTAACTACAAGTGTCTTTCTGTTGAGGGTATTAATTAAACCTGTCTCATTGCATATTACCAGACCTAGAATAGCACCCTCTCCATGTACTCTATTCTCCTCTATCCCCATCATCGGCATAAATACTTCTTGAACTATTTTCAGATCTAACGAAGGGTCACTGACCTCGAAACATCAACTCTGCTTCTTTCTGTACAGTTGCTGCCAAACCTGTCGAGTTTCTGCAGACCATTCTACTTGTGATTCGGATTTCCAGCATCTGCAGTTCTTTGCTGTTATCTACACAGCATTAGTCTGCTCCTTTTGGATTATTTAATTCTTTCATCGGGTGAGGCACTGCTGGTGAGGTCAACATTTGTTGCTCATCACTAATTGCCTTTGAACCGAGCAACTTGCAAGGCCATTGCAGAGGGTTGTTAAGAATCAACCACATAGCTATGAATCTAGAGTCATATGTAGGCCAGACAGGTTAAGGAGAGCAGATTTTCTTCTTAAAGGACATTAATAAACCAGATGGGATTTTACAACAATCAATGATAGTTTCACAGCCACCATTCAGTTTGTATACTAGTCTTAATAATTGAATTCATATTCCACCAGCTTGCTAACCCATGTCCCCAGAGCATTAACTAGGCTGTCTGTATTACAAGTCGGGTGAGACATTAGCATAATGTCACCACCTCCCATGTCTCCCCAGTTAACTGAAGCTAGTGGGGTATCCCATGGTCTGTTACATGCTTATTGAGCTGGGAATCCTTAGGTTATAGTGTTCATTGTACTCGCATGGTGCAAATATGCAAAATGTCCAGAAAGCCAGCCTGAGAGTCTGCTTGCCATCATAATGCATCATCTGGAAACAGGTTAGAAGTGCTAATTTTGCACTATCTATTGTGGAGTAAAGGATTAACTAAACCTTTACTCCAATAATAGCTGCTGAGCATGTGTCACAGTGATGTCAGACCATATCGACTGAGAGCTGAACCTGTAAGGTTCTGGAGGTTTACTTTCTTTCATCCCTTGTTTAGAGCTAAGCTTAATAAATTATTAAGATCAGATGAAAAGAGGAAGTAAATAAAGAAAGGCCTTTTCCTTTCAAATTTCTGAAGTAAATGTCGTCTGACTAAGGCCTAGTGTTACCCCAGCTTCATTCCAAGTACAACTTTCTCTGAATTAATATTTGACATAAGTGGTTCAATGCTTGTACATTGAGAATGGCTGCCTAACATCAGTATTTACAACAGGACTTCCAGGTTGTAGTATTTTAAGGATGGTGCAAAAACAAGCAAATATCTTGTTCTTGATCTTGTGAATCTTTTTGCAATGGTTCATACACAGGGAAAGCACATTCCCTTGTGTAATATTTGCTTTTCAGGGTAGATTTCAAGTCCTTGTCATTAGTATCTCACCTATCATCAGCGCCTTTGCAATACCATAGTTTTCTGTCCATTGATTGGAAAATCAATCTGCATGTTTTCACATTCTCACACGAGGTGTGAGCTTCTGACAATTTGGTCGAGTCTCAGCAGGTGTCACTAGTATCAATAATTCATAGGATTTTAAACAGCAGGAATGTGGTTGTCACGGAGCATGTTCAAAATGATTCACAAATTGGTTCACATTGTCTGTGTTCTGTGTGAGATGTCTGCAAATTTTAAAATGTAAACCAAGCATTACAGCCCCATATCTGTGAATTTCCATTAACAGAGTGAAAAGCTGTTAGAGGCAAGTGCAGGCCACAAATTCTGTGTACAAACACCTGTGTTCTCTCACCTGGCATGTTAAAAAAACTATACTTTCTGGCATTAAAATTTGAAACATTTTATATGTATATACAGGACTCGTTCTGGATTTAATGACTTTTTTACCATCTTGTAAGTATTATCACATGCATTCAATTATTTTCTTTTCCACCTCCAACTCACCAATGGTATCTTTCATCTGTACCTGTGCACTAATATTCTACTTGTCAATGTGAAACAGATAGAGCATTTAAGGAATGGCCTGATGCAAAAAGCAAGTATCTGTTTTATAAATTACACTTTGGAAACTTGGATCTGTGTTTCTTAACATTTCCATTTATTTGCATTTTCATTGGTGCATTAATTTGTGTTGATTTTTAAACTTTTATTACGTAGCTCTACAAATATTTATTTCTAACTCTGTTCCTTGTTTGTTCCAATTGCTTCATATGGTTTTTTCAGTTGGAGCAACCAAATTTAATGCAGTGGAAATTCTTCAGATTCCAATGTAATCCTAGAACTGGAGAATGAGCAGCAGTTTGGAGAGATGAAGAAAATCTTAGGCAACTGTATCACACCATTACATTCAGAGTTGTCCATATGCATTGTCCTAAGCAACAAACAGAGGACTGATCTCATTTACCACCTCCTGATGGGCTATTCTGTTGTTCTCAGAATGAAAAGATTGCACTACAGAAATAAAATTCCTCAACCCCTATTTCATGTAGCCACCAATCAAGGTTTCAGATGAATTGCAGTTTCATCACCTTCTTACAGTTCCTCTTTCATGGTCGATTTGCTTCCACTTCATATTTGTCTGGCACTTCATCCCTTTTTCCCTCAAAGTCATGACATTGCTTTCAAATATTTGTCAGCCTATGTTGAACCTACAAATACCATATGCTCCTAGATGCAACATAGATAGCAAAGGAGTCACCTCAGTGTAAATACGAGTTGTTGGCCAGATTTTCTGCAATTTCCTATCTGTGAATCTCAGTGTAAGGCCACCACTGTGCTGAGAGCTTGCCAATTTTTTGATGATCCACATAGCTTTATACCCACAATCGCAACCATTCAACTTAATATCCTTTGGACTAGCTTTACATAGCCATTATGTGCATCATTTCCATTAGGGCACAAACATTGACTCAGGAGTATTTGATTCTTAAAAGATCTCTGTTTCTCATTTAGTTCAATGGATTATGATGTGAAGGTTAGGTTTATCCCCGTTCATAACTTCTTTTAGAGGTACGTGTATGGAATAAGCTGCCAGAGGAATTGGTGGAGGCGATTACCATTGCAACATTTAAAAGGCATCTGGATGGGTACATGAGTAGTAAGGTTTTGGAAGGATACATGCTGGATCCTGGCAGGTGGGACTAGACTAGGCTGGGATATCTGATCAGCATGGACGAGTTGGACCGAAGGGTCTGTTTCCGTGCTGTTTATCTCTAAGACTCCAAGCTAAACTCAAAGCACTCTTTCATCTACACCTGGGATTGGACTTAGCAATTTTTTAAAAGACAGGTGCCATAACATAATGGTTATATCAGTGTACCAAAGATCCAAAGAACATGAGATTAAATCCCTTTTTGACTGCTGGAGAATTTGATTTGATAATAACAAAGTCTGGAATATATGTTTTGTATCACTGTAATGCTATCAAATAGCTCTTAAAGAGAAACAGATTAGGTCTCTAACTCCATTGAAGGAGGAATTTCAGCTTTCTTTACTCAGATGGGGTCTCCACCCTCTCCTGAAGAGATCTAGAATGACCACACAGTTGCATCAAACTGCTACAAGGATCAAAATCCTGGAACTCCCAAACAACATTATAAGAGCACTTCTTCCATCATGTTGTCACGTGCCCATGTGTCAGCAAATTACATACGATTTTACGGAATAAAAAAACGACCAATCACTGTACAGACTGCAGCATTCCAAGATAAAGGCCACTTTGGATGGGCAATAAACATTAGCTACCAACGATGCTTATGTGCTGCAAATAAAAAAAACAAAATGCTCAGAATGCTATAGACAGGGTGTGATTGCAACTTTAATGAAGAATAATTGTGTTAAACAAGTCCATAACCTAGACAGTAAATCTGATTCTAATTTTACAACAACATCTGCTATTTCATAAAATAGCAGGTGTGGAGCTCTATAACTTTGTTATTGTCACTGCAAGTAAGTTGTATGCAATAACTCAATTTAGTTGAATATGTCCGAGGATTCTTCACTTATACAGTAAAGCAGAAACCTCATGGGTAAAAAAGAGAAATGACAATAACCAAATTAAATTTTAAAAGGTGCAATTGACATGATCATCCAGATGCTTCAAGTCCCAATGAAATGTGTTTAAAATTATAAACCAATTCATCATGATTCAAGTTAAATCACCCAAATATTTAGTAAGTAAACTTCAATTTTCTAGGTTATAGCAGCCACAGCAACTGATACTAAGGACATCAGCTTTTATTATTTAACTCTCTTCTTGTGCAGTCACAGGTTATGTTTATCCCTATTCTTTAATTTGATTATAGATTGCTGATGAATTTGCAGAAAACATAAATTTACGGAGCTAAAATATTTTAGCTTTCTGTGGATCAAAATTTAATATAATAATATGCAAATCTGTCACCAGAATTTGAATCCTTTTAGTTCCATACATTTTTATATCTTATCACTTTGTTCTTGTGACAGGTATTTCTTGAGTCACAGCATGTACAAGAAGATGAAGGAATTGATCTTTTTCTCATTTAAAGAGAAAACTTTGAAGCAACTCAATGCAAATTTCTCATACCAGGAAAAATATTGACCAAGATAAACAGGGTGATTTTAAACTGTTTTGCCTGAAGAGTTATGCTTCTTGCCTGAAGAGTAGGTGATCATCAACTGAAATTCTGGGATTGCTTAGTCCAGCCCATCATACCCAAGGACTGTCTGACTTTCTTTCAGGGGACTTATAGACGCCATGCAGTTGCCAAACTAGTCCTCACTCTCAATAGCTTTTTCCTCTAACACTTTCCATTTCCTCCAAGTCCAGGGGGTGGCCATGGGCACTCTAATGGGCCACAGCTACACCTGTCTCTTTGTCAGCTACGTTGAACGGTCCCTCTTCAGTACCTACACAGGCACTGTGTCCCAACTCTTCTGCCATTATCTTGATGACTGCATCTGACTGCATCAGACTGAACTGGAGCAGGTCATCGACTTCGCCAACAACATCCACTCAGCCCTTAAATTCACGTGGTCTATCTCGGACACCTCCGTCCACTTCCATGACCTCTCCGTTTCCATCTCCATGAACTGGTTATGGACTGACATTTACTATAAACCCACAGAATCCCACAACTACCTGGACTATACCTCCTCCCACCCGGTAACCTACAAAAACTCCACCCTGTTTTCCCAACTCCTCCGTCTCTGTTGCATCTGCTCAGACGAGGAGACATTCCGCTCCCAAGCATCCCAGATATCTATCTATTTTGAACAAGGTGCTTTTCCTCGTTCTGTCATCCAGACGGCCATCCACCACACCTCCTCCATTCACCTCTCCTCTGCCCTAAACGCACTCCCCTCAAAAACACAATAAAGACAGGGTCCCCCTTGTCTTCACCTACCACCCCACCAGTCTCCGTATCCAACACTCCATCTTCAAACGTTTCCGCCAACCCCATTTAGACCTCATCACCAAGAACATCTTCCCCTCCCCACCCCTCTCTGCCTTTGGCAAGGACCATTCCCTTCGCCAATCCTTGGTTCATGCCACTCTCCCCACCAATCTCTGAGTTTCACCTGCCTCTCTTCCAACCTAGTTTACCGTATTCGGTGCTCCAGATGTGATCTTCTATAATTGGGGGAGACCAAACGTAAACTAAGGGAATGTTTTTGCCGAGAATCACAGCCGGGCCCATAAGGGCCAGCTTGATCTCCCGGCCACCGCTCCTTTCAAGTCCCCTTTCCAATCCCTCTCCGATATGTCCATCCTCGGCCTCCTCTATTGCCACAGTGGATCAGACCGCAAATTGGCCGCCTGGGCAGCCTAGAGCCTGGAGGACTCAACATAGAGTTCTCCAATTTCAAATAACCTACCCATCCATCCCCCGACTCCTTTTCCAGCCCCGCCTCCTTCCTTGCATTCCTCCAATTGACCCTTCCTTCCAACTACCAACCGGATTGATCCCCCCCATTGACAAACTAGGCCGAAACCCCTACATGTGTTCACCTATCACGACCTTACCACTCTGCCCCCTCCCAACCCAGAACCCCAACCCCTTCTCTGCAGCTCCCCTTCCCCCCACCCTGGTCCTGTGGAAAGGTTATACCCGAGGAGTTGACTTCTCCACCTCCAGGCTACCTGCCTGGTTTGCTATGTTCTTCCAGTATCCTGCTGTCTACTCATCTGTTCCAAGCCGTAAGGGGCTTATACCAGCTGTTTTTGAAAGAAATTATAGGAAGCCATTCAAAAATAGCACAGGAAAGTTTTTCTTTAAAGAGAAAGTAAGGATTACAGCACCAGAATGGACAGCTGCAAATTCCAAAATATCCACAGTAAAACTTTATATAGTAGGACAAATCCTACAAACTTTCAATTTCACAACCTCATTATTACAAACAGAAATCAACTTTGCTGTGACAGAATAAAAGATCCAATTAATTACCATAATCAAAGTAAAGGAATTAAGGATGGACTCAGCTGTGAGCACATTTGGATATGGCTTGACACTGATGCTCTCTATAGTGGCATAGCCTGACTTATTCACTTTCAAGGGTCACACATGAATTAAGACCATTTTAGAATGGAAGGCACTGTCTGTGAAACATAACCTCAGAGATGACAGAAGGTCAGAGGGCCAGAGGATAAAGTAATTATGAGCTGCCAGAGCCATAAATTAAGTCAATCCAATAGATAAAATTTTTAAAATCCACAGAGTCTGGGAAGTGATTCCCCATTTGGAATCTATTTCAAAATCTTCCAGCTGGCCCTGTCTCTAATCGATTGAAGTAGCAACAAATGCTGACAACAACAATTAGTACTTTCATTTGGTGAATTTGTTTTTGAGCAAATGGACGTAAGTATTGGGGAATAAAACATTTTTACACTATCGAATTTCAAACTGCCGTTGTAGGATCTGAACCTCCAAGTGTCTGTACCTCTCCACTTATCTGCTTATAATTATACATGCACTCAAACTGAAATGGTACCTCACTCTCGGATAGGTTTGCTGCCACCATTATCTTTAAATGTATAAATCTACAGACCTGCTTGATCTAATGTGGTGGAGGAAACTCACTAACTGATCGAGCTAGATGAGTTTCTTGCTTTGAACAAATAGTGTATTTCATATTGCTAGTTACACGATTATGTCAGACATTGTTCGAGAGACTACAAGGAGGTTCTGAATATTGGATCATACTCCTTCAATATCTTAAACTGCTCAACTCACAAATCCACATGACAACATCATTGTGAAGGGTGCTTAAGGCATATTTCAGTATTAACTCTTTCAGACCATTATATCATTATACAGCAAATCTCTCTCAAGCCTTTTTGTTTTGCTATTGTTTGTATACATTTGTATTATTCACTTGCCTCTGGAAAGTAGGCCCTCAACATCTCTGAGCCATTCAGACACAAACTGCACAACCAAATCTGCAGGACCATTGGATGCTTTGTCTCTCCATCCCAGCTACAGAACCTGGGACAACACTAAGGCAGCAGAAGGAAAAGAATAGCGTTTTGAGGGCACATTGGTTGCACAGATGGTAGTACAGTGTATATGCATTATCAAGTTTTGTATTACATTCATTTGTTTGAGTCTCTGTGTAGTCCTGAATGTAACTGTGGCAGCAGATACCTAACTTCACATCTATACAGCCAGGTTCACCAACACACAGATCATAGTTGACTGACTGATTGCAGACTCTATGAAACACCATATGGTGAATTCTCCACAGTGTGCATGTCAATCATCATGCTGCAGCAGGATTGGCACTTCCAGAAGTTTCACAGCTAGTGCAAAGTGCATGCTCAGCTGTACTGTTTCAGTTTGGTTCAGATAGACTGTCATTTCAGGGTAAAAGTGGATTTTGTGAAGGAAATGCCAAAAAAAGGAGAAATGTACTAGGAGCAGATGTGTGAAGGCAATATATTACAATACTACAAACACAAAGGGCTAGACAGCTCATTATATCCCTGTGGATTCTCTGCATAAGGAGCTCAGTTAGTCTTGCTCCTGTACTCATTCGCTGTAGACCTGCAGGTTTCTTTCTTCAGCTGCTTACCTAACAAATCCATGCAGAATGAAGAAAAATTACAGAGAACGCTGCTACACTCCACATCTAATATTTGAGAACTGCAAGCTAACCGGAGGTCCTGGAAATGAATAGCCACCTCAAACGTGACCTCCCATGTCTCCACACTTTAAATGAGTAGATTCTCACCTTTAATGAATGTTGCTGTTCAAAACCTTAATAAATGATTCATGTTTCCTTAATGACTTGACTGAATGAAACAGCTACGTATGGCTTTAATCAATGTTTTACAAAATGACTCCTGCTATTTGAAGCTTTAAGTGATGAACTCTGCTTCTTCCACAATTTTTCATGAACGTTTCTCGCTTTCTGGCTTTGAAATAAGTAAGTCCCATCTTAAACTTTCTTTTAATGAATGGATCTCCTATCTTTTTTGCAGCTTTAATGAATTCTCCAAACATTATCTTTTCCAGGAAATCAAAGAAGCTAACACTGTAATTGGAATTTTAACATCCACAGGTTGCCACCTCAATTTAAATTACTTTTATGGTCTTTGATTTGCCTTGCTGTAGCTATTCTTTGTGGTGCCCACTCACTATGGCCACAACATTCAATGTGAGCTAAAAGCACTTTTCTTACTTACAATTTTCCCACCCAGTTATTGCACCATTTTTAATGGAAGAAGTTTTTATTTGCCATCCAGTGACTTTAAACTCTACTTATGAAGACTCAAAGTCCATTCCAGAAGAACACTCACACAAGGCTGCTCCTGCAGACCACATCTATGCAATACAGCCCGCCTCTACTTTGGAGTTATTAATTTTCCTTCTTCAGGGAGTTCTGAACTTTTTTACTGCAACATGTCTCTCTCAAGATCAAAAATTCACCACATTCGCATTTCTTTCTTATTGAATCTTGCCAGAAGGATTTCTACTTTAGGTTTCTTTCAGCTTCAGCTCTTACCTGCACTGACTGTGCTGTAGAAGCAGGTGACTTTAGCTGAATCTGAAGACCCCACACAACAATTCAGTATGCTGTTGGAGTCAGCAAAATGAAATCCATACTCGTGCTTACCATGTTGTGTATACGGTCAAAACACCTCAGCACCTCAGCGTGGGGTAGGTTTGCTGCCACCTTCCTCTTCAAGAGTAGGAAGCTACAGAGTTATCAGTCTAATGTGAGAGAGGAAAACCACCTTTTGGTCTAACTAGAAGAAGTTCTTGTAGTTTATTAAACATTAGCAACTAGTTACAGGTTGCATTGATATAACAGATATTGCTATGGACACTTTGAAGAAGATCCAGAGGTTAAGTATTACTTCTTTGAGATCCCAATCTGCCCATAAATCTATTTCATAACATCAAAGTGGGTGGTGCTTAAGGAATTCTTTCACACCACTGCACCATTTCAAAATACTCAGCTCCCTACAAAGTTTCTCATCTTCATCATCCACTCCCAGATTAGGCTGTTATTGTTCCCCCCTACCCAACTCCATTTTCACCAAGGTCTCTGACCCACCAACCAGGACTGACGTCCCTGCCAATAGGATCAGTCCTACCTAGTGATGATGCAGAGCTGACTAGTTCTTTACCTCCTCCAGAACATGCCCCCACATAACTGATAGACAAGCCAATCACTCAGCCGGCATTCAGCTAAAACAAATCTCTTGCGGTATCACATGCACTGTCTCCCCCACCCAACAATCTCTGGATTATTTGTTCAATGACATACCCAGCAGAATATCACACTCCAAAATTAATTGAAAGTTTTGACAAGTTGCTTGCTATTAAATAGCTCTGCTTTCCTGTTACTAAATTTGATTTCAGATTGTTTAGCTCTTTGCTTTGTCGTGCCATTTTTAAAGGAAATCTTGGGTTGGTTAATTTGTTAGTAATGTAAGGATAGATCAATCATGCCATTTCTTTGCAAGAGTTGATTTTTTGTTTAATTTATGTGTAATAATTTCCATTTTTGTTTTGCTAACGGAGGTTATTTATAACTTTTTATAGTTATTTTCTCGATATTGCATTTGCAGGATCTTTGTTCTTTCCATGCTGACAGATGCTTGGCTCCTGTGATTGCAAGTAAAGCACATGGGGCTCTTTCTCTGTATGCCTGCAGCTGCCAACTGTCATCATCAGGAGGCTGATACTGAAAAGGGACTCTTGATTCTGGTTCATGGGTGACTATAGCTGTGCCTCTGATCCTAAGGGGAGAGAGATAGTTGAATGTTGTTTGTTTTCACTTTCCATTTGTTTCCAGCTTGTAGAGAAATGGGAATTCGTGGATTTCTGATCATGAATTTTATGGATCTAGTACTTATGCCATTTATAATGCCATATTCTATAGATTCTTAAAGGTGGCTACATATCTCAATGAGTTAACAGAACCATTCAGCTCATTCTATAGCGAAGTATGGTTCCTGCATTTTTGACATTCAGTCAAACGGTTAACTCACTTCTTTCACTCATGATAAGAGATCTTGCTGTCTTAGGTACTTTGGTTTCATTAATGGATCCTTGTTATTCATATTTTATATCTTAATGTTTATATATTATTATTCCAGGAGGGTATGATTGTTATAATTTTTTCCAGGAGACTTACTTCCCAGGGAGTAAGCCAAGCTTTGTCTGAACGGGTGGGTTTTTGCAGTTATACCTTTCACTCTGCTATCGAAACCAAAAGTGTTTATGCTGATTCATAAAAACCTACCAGTTGAGACTCAGTAGCATGACAGACAAGCTGATCACTATATTCTAATCTCATTCTGGCTTTCCCACCCCAAAATCTTTGCTCTGAACACCAACTCGGTATTGCTTTTAAATTTTTATTCTTGCTTCTTCATCATATTCACTAACTATTGTGTGAAATAACTTCCATCCAGGTCAATTCTTTTCTGATTTTGACCTACATTGTAGCTTATGTTCCAGATACATGGCTTGAATACAACCTGGCATTAGGTTTCTGGATTCAGTTTTTGCATATCTTACTCTGGGATTTATTATCTCTTTGTCCTTGAATCAATTAAGTGCTCTGTTCATTTTCACAAGATTTGCCCTATTGAATTCACAGGTCACAGTTCGACTATTCTTTTCCTTGCTTCAGCTGGTATTCCAAAGAGATCAAGCAAATTGCACCTCAATTTCTCCCTACAGGGAGAGTCGCACCTTATGCTTTGTTGTAACTATTATCCAGCACAGAAATACACTCTGGACTACTGTCCCCCACGGGAAATAGCAAAGCTCTCCTGTGAAATCAACATTATGCCAACTTCTCAAAGATGAGAAAGGCCCTTTGTTCTCAAAGGTGACCCAAACAGGAAATTTTTCAGTGAGCATATGTTGATAAGATTTGTCAGATGGCAAAGGACACACATGCCTCCTAAGAGCCCAAAGAGAATTAAACTCCTTTTTCTTTCTCTTGTAGAGATTCTTACTCAATTCACACTGGCTCAAAACACGGTGAAGCAACAAAACATAATTCCTGTGGTGAACTGGAATGGTTTAGTTATCATTTACCCTCAGGAGATAATGAATTTAACTTTTTGCATTCAGAGTCTAAAGTCTGAAGTTTTACAAAAGAAAGCAAGTCCCAGGGTTCAATATGGGTCACAGTCATTCAATTGACAGGATCTCCACCAGTATATTACTATATGCAGCTAATGAATAACCAGCAGGGATGGAGATCCAGGCAATAACAGGTGGGCAAGCAGGCAGAAACTCTGGCAGGCTTTACATTTAAGTGAACTCAGCAGCCTTCCTGCAGTTGGACACAAGGAGGATAGATAAAAGGGTGCCAATGGCATGGTGTTAATGTCAATGTACTAGTAAACCATGTCATGATCTGGGCACCTGGGATCAAATCCCATTGAAGCATTCTGTGAAATTTAAATTCAGTGAACTCAAGCTGGTAATTGGGACCAGCACTGATCATCATAGAAAAAGTTTTTTAAAACCTGTCCTTACCTGGTTTGATCTATGTGAGGCATGGCTTCAGTCACACAACAATGTGTTTGACTCATAAAAGGCCGAGCCACTCAAGGGCAATTAGGATGGGCATCAAATACTGGCCTTATCGGCCACAACCACATCCCATGGCTAGAGAAAGAAATGAAAGAGGACAAGGAATTATGTGTTGAACAGGGAATTTGATAAGTAATGGCTGGAGTGAGTGAAGGGTTATTGTAGCAAGTTTTATTGAATTCTCATTTGAGTTGCTGCTGCAGGCAGCAGGGAATGGAGAGAATCATTCTTCCCAGTGAATGGGAGAAAATGGTCAACAGGCCTTATCAGGAAAACATGGCAGAAAGTCACCAAGGATGGCAGCAGCCAGAGGATGGTTGCTCCAATATGGGATAGGGTGCAACAAGCACTTCAGTCCGCTGGCCTGTCTGGCAAGGTGAGTTGAATGGAAAATACAAGTATCTATCCTTGCCAGAGGTACATTTCCATTAGCAATCTGGTGTTAGCTTTCCTCCAAAAGTTGTCTTAATTATATCCTCCTCTCCCTTCAGTGTTACTCTAATTGGGAGAGCTAATTAGTGTAAAGTACAGAGTACCATAAGATGTATCTCTTAACTCACATGAAGGATTCTCATAAATCCATCCAGGCACTGAACGTCATTTTCAGCAGATGCATCGTCTTTGTAATCACATGGCAGTAGCTACACAGCTCTGGTTCTTCACACATCAGGAGCTTGACATTAGTATACTTATGGGCAGAAGTGGTTACTGCAGATGCTGGAAATCAGAGTCTAGATTAGAGTGGTGCTGGAAAAGCACAGCAGATCAGGCAGCATCCGAGGAGCAGGAAAATCAATGTTTTGGGCACCTTCTCCCTCATCTTCTTCTATCTATCACACCTTCCCCCCAACCCCAACCCCAACCCCAACCCCAACCCCAACCCCAACCCCATCCCATTTGTCTCCCAGACCCCCGGCCCACAAGCCTCATTCCTGATGAAGAGTTTTTGCCTGAAACATCGATTTTCCTGCTCCTCAGATGCTGAATGACCTGCTGTGCTTTTCTAGCACCACACTCTTGACTCTGATCTCCAGCATCTGCAGACCTCACTTTCTCCTGATTATATGTGGATGTTTGATGCACTGCAGACTCCCTGGAACCATGCACACACCTGCAAATTTTTTTGTGATGATTACAAACTATTTGAACATTGAGTAAACTAATCTCTTTCCTTTTCACCAAGACTTCTTTAAGTAGCCTTGATGGCCAAGTACTTATAATCAATTACCTGAGGAATCAGCTGTAGCCCCATATCTGGGTGTGATATCTGATGGAGTGCCCTGCCTTCTGGTATTGTGGCAGTTATTAGCTCCTTGAACATCCAAGGACATAGCTGAAAGAGGTGGCTGGAGACCAGGGTGAAGTAAGAGTTGGTCACAGTGGGCTTGGCGCAAACCAAGGTGTGGTTGATGCACAACAAAAGGTCCATAGTACTCACCCTTCAGGAAGGATGGCCAAAATAACTGTGCTGATCAGATCTTTAATGGTCACCAGATCTTTGCTGTCCTCTGGATTGCAGTTCACTTCAGGCAGACAGGATAGGTCTTGTACACCTAGTGATTTTTGATGCTGTGTTGATGCAGAGGGATGAGCAGATGCTGGTCCAGGGAGAGGTGCAGCAATGATCAGAAGGCCAACAAGGGATAGCACCAGAAGGCCGCACAGCTGAGGATGCTAGCAATCAGGGGCCATTGTGATGCTGAGCAATTGTGCCTAATTGAATATATTATCCTTGCTGCTACTGGAATATGGGCTTCAAGCTTTTACTGTAGATTTCTTAACAAACCCTTACTTCGTCTCTTTGGTAATTGTATAAATGTGAAAGGAGCTATCATCAAAAAGAAGCTCGGAAAAAGATGCTGCTGTTATGTAGCAACTTTCACCTGTACAGGATGTCTGAAAATGCCGTGGAGTCACTGAAAATCTTTTGAAGTGTTGCTGTTGTAATGTAGGAAATATGATAATTGAATTGCATGATATCAAGGTTTCATAAACAGTAATATGATAATGACCCAACAATCTGTTTTAATGGCATTGATTGATTAATAAATGTAGGTCAAGTCACAGGGTTTCAGTTTAATGTTTCATTTAAAGCATGACTCCTCCCAGCAATGAAGCACTCCCTCAATATCTACTACTGTGTCATCCTAAATCTTGTGCTCAAATCTCTTAAATGGAACTCCAATCTTCAACCTTTTGACTCAGGCAAGAGTGTTACTGCTTGAGTACTGGTCTGCTTCATTGCCCCATTCCCAGCCCTGACAATTATTAGACCTTTAGCTAAATGCTTCCTCTGCTGTTTAGAGAATCTGAACAGCTGTGGAGAATACAAAATATACTTTATGTTGCTGTTCTATATCATTAGCCTTCTCATTCCTCTGTTGCAGAGCTCATTCAGCAGTATCGTCCCTTTGGGTATACAGTCAATTTTACCAAGTTAGAGCCCATGAATTTCGATCTATCTCTGAAATTGTGGAGTTCTAATAAGATCTCCCCATCCTCAGTATCCTAAAGCCTTCTCTGAGCCCATTTTGTTTTGCCTTAGAGTTAAATCACAACATACATCACTAAGTTGCAAAACACACAAAAAAAATTGAAAGATGATAAAGCATACACCCAGAATAAATTTTATTCCCACAGAGTTCACCTCCCAGTTCGAAAATGCCAAAATCTGACAATGCAAAAAACGCATTTTTGTTCATTGCATATTTTTATTAACTATATAATAAATCATGTGGATGCAGCTACAGTCAAGCAGGTCCATGTCCTATTCATTCTCATTCTAATAGCTCACAACAATAACATGTATTTAGGTAGCCTGTTTAGCAGTAAAATATCTCACATTTCTTGATGTGTTATCAAAAAAGAATAACACCAAGTCACAGGTAAGCCATTATGGCCAATGCAGGACAGTGAGCACGCAGGGTGATGAGTGAACAGAACTTGCCTAACTGAGTGAGGATAGAAGTGACAGAGTTTGGGATAATCTTAACTTTATGAAGGTAGACTGTGAAAGGGCAGCCATTGCAGTTAACGAGTTTAGTCAAAGGCATGTATGAGTGTTTCAACAGCAAATCAACTGAGGCAGGACTGAACAGACAATGTTACAAAAAAGTGGTAGGTACATTATCTCAAGATTAAATATGACATTGAGGCTTTAAGTAGTGTGGTTCAGCCTCAGCCTCATGAAGTTGGTGACTAGGAAACAATTTGTGGGAAATATCTGCTCATTTAGTTCTCAGTGGCAGACAAACTGTGTCTGAAATCAGGTATGAAGGAACAACTGAGAGAAGTGAAGGGTGATCCAGATTTGGGCGTCATCAGCAAACATACCCAATCAGGCATTAGGTTTTTGAATTATGTAACTGAATGTCAGAATGTAGTTGACAAATAGGATCAAGAATAGATCAGAATAGAACTGTAGACATTAGAACTCTAAAATTTAAACAGAAATTCTGGAAATAACAGATCTGGCAGCTTTGGTGGAGAGTGAAACACCAAGTAAACCAATATCCACTGTAACTCCAGTTACATTGACAACACTTTCACATACTCAACATTTGGTAAGGATTCTAATCAATTCTCCCAGTTTCACTCTCTTTATGATGATGCACTTTTCCATACCAGTGCTTCTGGTGAGTGTTCTTTTTCATCGCCTGAAGTTGCTTTCTTGGTCTTCCACCACACCTTCCAAATCTTAATCATGTTCCCCTTATTTTCACCATCCATGCCCCAGTCTTCACATTCAACAGATCATTCCCTGCCCTTTCTACCATCTCTGCACCATATTAGTGCCAAACACCACTCCCCCTCACCTTTTCACATTCCAAAAGACTGTGTCCTCTGCAACTCCCTGGTCCATTCTACAATAATTCCCAATATCCCTACCTCTTCCCATGATATATTCCCAAACAATCACTGAAGCTGTCATATTTGCCTTTTTAACTCTTCCACACTCACTGCCAAAGGGCCCAAACACTCCATACAAACAAAGCAGCCACCTATTTGTACTTCTTTCAATTTGGTATACTGAATTAAGAGCTAACAGTAAGGTTTTTTGTACACTGGGAAACCAAATGCAGGTTGAGTGACTGTTCTGCAGAGTATCCCCAGTTAGTTTGCAAATGTGGCCCCAAGCGTCTTCTAATTTTCTATTCCACTCCCTGGACCTTTCAGTGAAGCTCAATGTAACTTCAAATAACAGCACCTTGTCTTTTGGTTAGTCACTTTATAACCTTCTGAACTTAATACCAAGGTCCACCATTTCAATTCATAATCTCTAGCCTCATGTATTACTCTTTTTCTTGTTCTTTTGATTTTTGATAGCATTAGTTGGTGATGTCCCTGCTTTTCCATTCATATATCCTTTAGATAGTGTTTTTTTAAACTTGTCTCACTACCATCCTCTTTCCATAGTTCCATCATCTCTTTTGTTTTTTAACTTCTTTTGCCTTCCATCATATCACAAATCTTGCCTTTTGTTTCTCCCGTCTTGCTCTGCACTGGTGACCACTTTGAAGTTGTCCCACCCACGTCCTTGTGGATTGTTACCAAGGACAGGAACAAAGGTTTCTGTATTCATTCCATCTAGTTGGAACTTAAGTTGTAGGATGTAGCACTAATCCAGTCTGCCAAATTTCCACTAACAGTATGGCAAAAACTAGAAAGTCATTGACTTCAAAGCTTTCACTGAAGTGGAGAAATATCCCAAAAGATCGTCTACGCTACCAGAGAAAGATAAAAGTTACCACAACTGACAAGAATCTGATATCAATCTAAGTCAATACATTCTATGGCAATAATGAAGTTCTTGTTTAATTTAACAACTTCCATGGACTTAATAGTCCAAATAAAACAAATAATTTACTGATTAAGCCTTGTCATGCATTGATTCCTATTGTTCAAATTAAAGATTCAAGGAGTAGTACTAAACTGAAAAGGTAGTTCTTCAAAATTCTTAACATTTCTTGTGATTTAAGTCTTTTGATCACCCGAACACTTTTAAGCAACAGACAAATGGCACAATTCACGTTTTACATCAACTCGTAGTGATTTTGTTCTATATGAAAACAGACTTTGTAGCACCACTCAGTGCAGGATCATCAAGAGAGTACAGTAGCCTCACCACACTTCAACCTTGGAGTTATCACACATGGAACAAAGTGAAGTTGCAGGAGATTCAAATGACTGTGTGACACTTCTAACCTGTGGGAAGGCAGTGTGGGGAGGTGCAGATAAGGGAATAAATGCCTTCAATGTCTTTGTTTTAGTCCAATATTAAAACAGGTTTAGCTGTTACCTTTTCTCTCTGATCAGACTGAATGTAATTTCTGGATTTCTACCATATCTACATCTAGAAATTTTCACAAAAACATCCATAAAATCAGTGTAAAATTGGGATGTAACATCATGACTTCTCGGACATATCTGGATGTAATGCTACCTTCAAAGCAATTTCAAAATCAAGGTCAGCTTCCCATAATCCATCTGAATCCTTCAAGGAGAAATGCGAGGTGCTGCATTTTGGGAAAGCAAATCTTAGCAGGACTTATACACTTAATGGTAAGGTCCTCGGGACTGTTGCTGAACAAAGAGATCTTGGAGTACAGGTTCATAGCTCCTTGAAAGTAGAGCCACAGGTAGCTAGGATAATGAAGAAGGCATTTGATATGCTTTCCTTTATTGGTCAGAGCATTGAGTATAGGCGTTGGAAAATCATGTTGTGGCTGTACAGGACATTGGTTAGGCCACATTTGGAATATTGCGTTAAAAACTGGTCTCCTTCCTATCTGAAGGATGTTGTGAAACTTGAAATGGTTCAGAAAAGATTTACAAGGATGTTGTCAGGGTTGGAGGATTTGAGCTATAGGGAGAGGCTGAACAGGCTGGGGCTGTTTTCCCTGGAGCGTCGAAGGCTGAGGGGTGACTACACAGAAGTTTATAAAATCGTGAGGGGCATGGATAGGGTAAATTGACAAAGTCCTTTTTCTGGGGGTGGGGGAATCCAGAACTAGAGGTCATAGGTTTAAGGTGAGAGGGGAAATGATATAAAAGGGACCTTAGAGGCAACTTTTTCACGCAGAGGGTGGTGCATGTATGGAATGAGCTACTAGAGGAAGTGGTGGAGGTAGTATAATTGCAACATTTAAAAGGCATCTGGAAGGGATTTGAATAGGAAGGGTTTGGAGGGATATGGGCCAGTGCTGGCAAATGGGACTAGATTGGGTTGGGATATCTGGTCGGCATGGACGAGTTTGACTGAATACAAGATCTGTATCCATGGTGAAAATCTTTATGACTCTAGAATCTATGAGTGAGTTCGAGAATGGTATTTGCAGCTGAATGGCGTTTAGCCTTAATATGTATTAAAACATAAACTCTTTGCAACATTTAATTAAGTTGTCACCTAACACTTGATTGGTACATCAAGCCCTGTGAGATAAGTTCATAGCTGACGATTTGTTGACTGCTGCTCCTAATCATGAAGATGTGCTTTGGGTAATTCATGCCTCTGTTGTTGGCAACTTTATTGCTCAGGGTTAAATATTTCTTATATTTACATTTTTATTCATCTTAAAAACTGGATTCTCCTCTAAAGTTGTATTTACATATTTAAATGACATTGTTTGAAAGTGCTCCCCTGATCACACTGCAGATTTGCATTACTAGTGTAGCACAGCAGCATCCCATAGACCATGGCGACTCAGATTGAAGCACTAATCTATGCCAATTAAATTCATCTCTACCAGGACAGCAGTAGGAGTGCTTAACTGTGATTACAGCTGGGCTCAAATGACATAATTTGGCCATAAGAAAGACACCCAGATGTTGAATGCATACAATATGTGTATCATATTGGAACCTCCATTTTGGAATTTTGTATTCATAGTTAATACAGAGACAGGAGGAGAAATTAATTCAAACTGGCAGCTAATGGAAAATGGGTGATGCCATCCTAAAACATGGATTTGAAGGTTAGTGAAATAAATTAATTTCATTGTGAACATAAGTTTGCAAGTTGACACAAGAATGACTCATTCTTAGATTTATGCTGAGAGGTAATCACAGATGGACAGCAGTTAAGCAAGGGAGTTAAGGATTTGCTTAGTATTCTGGCGTACATTTCGTGGGATACTGAGTCCAAGTTTCTGACACACTGATCGTACCACTGGCAGGTGCAATCCTGGCATAAGTGCTGAGAATTATCAGGGTCTCCATGTGATAAAGCTGAGCAAAAACAAATACAAAAGAAAAGATTCACATCCACTTGAACTAGGATTGGGATAGAACATTTAAATTCTGAATATTTTCTGGCTGTTTCAGACCTACAGATAAGGTTGGTTAATTTGGTGTACTGTTACTATAAAATGTAAAGGGGGAAGTTCATTTCATTAGGCATTCAAAAATGGGCATATTATTGTTGTCATATAATGACAAAGCCATGAGAAAACTTGGGATCTATTTTGTATCAGCTTTTGAGACTAACACGTTTAGGTAAGTTTAACAGAGATCAAATAAGGAATTGGACATACATTTCACTTGACTAGTTTGACAAGACTGTGCTGAGAAATACCATAGATGTCTGACTTCATAGTAATAGGTAAAGAGATAAGTCAAATGATTCAGAAAGTTTTGAGGATCTGTAACACTCCACCTGAAAGGGTAGAAGCTTATCCGTAAATAATATCAGTACAGGTGCTTGAAGAATTTCTAGTGCTATAGACAAAAGCTGGGGACATAGGACTAAATAGAGCAGCTCTTTCAAAGACCTAGCAGTTACAGGTCAGCCCTGAATGGTTTTCTTCTGTACAACACAAGTTCATGATTTGATCATTCTGAGCTGTCATTAATTCCATCAACAGCAACATATACTAATGGATCTAAGCTTAATCATTAAAGAGCTCTTGATACAAGTTGAACATTCAGGATTTTGAAGTTCAAACAGATAGCATGTACAGAACATAGGAAATACCCCTAATGGATTATAGCCTCAAAACGCAAACGCTGCATAAAACTGGGTCCAGGGCTAGATTTGCTCAGTGTCCTGACACTGAGCAAATCTACACTAGCAGCTACAACATGAGGAGTTGCGAACTTATAATTATCAGGCCTTTCCTTCCAGCTTCCATTTTCACCATGTTGGGAAACATGGCTCATTGTGACTTG
Organism: Chiloscyllium punctatum; assembly: GCF_047496795.1. Classification (NCBI taxonomy): domain Eukaryota; kingdom Metazoa; phylum Chordata; class Chondrichthyes; order Orectolobiformes; family Hemiscylliidae; genus Chiloscyllium; species Chiloscyllium punctatum. Next base: position 79,968,797 of record NC_092745.1, read on the forward strand.
ACATGCACTTAAAGTAACATTATGATCATGATTTAAGTGCATGCTCCAAAACAGGTAAGTGAATTCCTGAAGCTGTGGGAATCTTGTGAAGTGAATCAGTTTGTGAACCTTGACTAAGGGTTCCTGTTGTGTCAAGAATCTTTTGACAAGTGAGCTTTAGACCTCTTGCCAACTTCAACCATCATAATTAGATGATTCTGAAAAGTTAATATGTTATTAATGCAGTGATTTACCAAAAGACTTTGTCCTTAAAAGTTAAAGGATCATTGAATTGATCAGTACTATTTAATTGGTTTAGAAGCATTAGACTACTTTCCCTAGTACTTTATCCAGTCATCGGCAGTCAACAGTCAGAGAATCAGATACTAATGTACTTAATGTATCCTATGGTCTGATTTTCTCATTGATTTAATGTCCCAACATCTACTAAACTTTTAAAGCGCTTTTCCAGTGTCCAATAGATACAGAATCAATTCCATATATGTACACGGTCAATTATTCAAAATGCACATGAAACAAAAGCAAGCTCCGCCAAACAAAATTTGCTTGAAAAAAAAATCCTTATTACAAGCTCAAAAATTGTCAAACACAGCTATTTGTACTCCTATTGAAACAAATATTTAATATATTTAATAACTGATCATCTTGTATCAATAAACAAGCAAGCATTGAAACACCACCTCAAAGAAAGATAAATGTATTATAGGCTCAAAAAAGTAACTGTAGTTCAATGAAATTCAGAGGTCCCATTTGCAGCTAAGTAAGCTTACCCCACAGGGCTGAATCCCTTCAGCCAAGCTTTCAAAATGAAATTCCACCTTGCAGTTTATCAAGAAAGCGGGCTTAACAGACAGTCAGATATCTGTTTTGCAACATGGCCATATTATGAGTGCTTGGCGCAACTCCAGCCCAGATCTAAATAGGAGTGAATGGACTCACTCTCTGAAGTTGGGAATGACATTTTGGAAAGTGGCACAATTCACATGTCCCAAGCCAAAGCCCAAAATTCCTCCTCCATAACCCCCTCCCACCTAGCCCTGCTGATGTCATATGATAAAATTGTGAGAAGAGCCTTGTTAAAAGGAAAAATGACATAAAATCATCCACTGGATATAACAACATGGGTCATCCGGAAACAGAGATATTGCAAGATGTTATTACCTTAAAGTAGTATTACCATGCTTTAGGAAAAAATATATTGGGATTTTTGTTAAATGGAAAACTGCAGATAAAGGTCAAAATTGGACAACAAAAGAATGAATTCAGGAGTAGTGATTAAATGACTAAGCATTTAAAAAGTGTATATTTGTAATAAAGAATTAGCAAACAAAAGATAAGCTGCTTCACAGATTTGTGGCAGATGGTGTAGTCTGTCTTAATACAGCCAGAGTGAGAATTCAGGAAAAAGGAACAGTATGTGGCTATAATGAAACAAAATCATGCCGGAAAACTCTTGCACCATTGAACAATATGAAGGCTTTATAATACAAAAAATAATTGCGCAAAAATCCAAAATGCTATAAACAAAAAATGTCATATCAATTGTAAGATGGTGAACCACCCAAACGTTCTACCATTGCTTTTTTATTGCTTGTTGCTGAAACCATTGCTATTGTAATTGGTTAATTCAACATTAGATATAGCTGCTTGAACAGCATCAGTTTCTCCACTGATTGTTTTTTCAAGATACTTGTGCAGTTCAAAAAAATGAATCACAAGTAAATGATAATGCACAGTGAAAAGAACTGGTCTCACAAATTACCTTGAACAGCAAACTATTCGACTGAATTGTTTCTCATTACCTAAAGCATTGCTTGAAATAATCACTGTCTCCATAAGGAGGTAATGGGTTGGTGTTTCACAGAGATGTGGAGACTCCTTGGATGATTCAAAATGGAGAATTGGATCCAGATCTGGAAGTGCCATCTCTATTGCTGCCACTGATTGGGATATGGAGGCAGAGTGTGATTGACATGAATCAAACATCAAACTCAGTAGGGCCATTCAAAATCAGTGCTGAGTTCAAGCGAACACTATTTTCAATGATTTGGAGATGCCGGTGTTGGACTGGGGTGTACAAAGTTAAAAGTCACACAACACCAGATTATAGTCCAACAGGTTTAATTGGAAGCACACTAGCTTTCGGAGCGATGCTCCTTCATCGGGTTATAGTCTATCACCTGATGAAGGAGCGACGCTCTGAAAGCTAGTGTGCTTCCAATTAAACCTGTTGGACTATAACCTGGTGTTGTGTGATTTTTAACTATTTTCAATGTGGGAGTCACAAATTTACTAAGGAGATGTAAGTGCTCTTCTGCAGAACTGTCAAGTTACTTAAATCCCTAATCCTTTAAAATGAATACAACAGCCTGCCTGCCTCTATTAGTGAGAGTTGAATAAATTCAAGTTGTGAGGTTATTTAAATCCTTAGCCCAGTAAAAAGCTGAAGAAGCAAACAGAATGACTGTTGTCAGTGATTGGTGAAAGTTGTTTGAATGGTTACTAAGGCACATGCTGACATTAATCCAAGGGCTATCAATCTGTTATTATTAATGGGTAATTGCTTTCCACAACCTGTCTTTATCGCAGCATTGAGGGTTGGGTGATCTCCGTTTGAATTACAGCTTAAAAAGGTGATCAAAGGATTAGCCAGCTTTTATGTGGGATTATGAATAAAATTTAGTTTGTTTTTATAAAGAATGAAGTGCTTGAGAGGCTTTTGAAATTTTGGGGTTTCACAGACAGTTGCATTTCATTATTATGGCAAAAGCTGGAATAAACATTTGGATAAAAGCAACATATTATGAATGCTGGAAATCTGAAATAAAAACAGAAAGTCTTGGATAAACTCAGGTCATGCAGCAGTTGTGGAAAGACAAACTCTCCGTAAATATCTAGATCTTTGTTTTATTCCATCACAATATGGTATTTGGTGAGTTGGCATTGAGGTTGCAATGTCAAACGGTGGTGGACGGGGCACTGGGTGACAGGGGTGGCACTGTATTTCTGTTGATCATAAAGAACAAAGAAGATGAATGGGATATGAGTCAACAACAAGTTTGCATGGAAGCCAAAAGGGGCCACAGAGCATAGGTGGGCAAGCATAAGTTTGCATAGAGGATGTGAAGGACCACTGAGATGTTTTTAGATCAGCCAGCATGGGCAAAGCTTGGGACATGGATGGATGATGGAGTATGAAAAGTGAGGGCTAGAGGACCTAGTATTTAACAAAAGAGAGATGTCCCAGACAGTTAAATTAGACCGTATAAATTGATTATAAAGAAGAAAGAACAAAGAAAATTTACAGCCTAGGAACAGGCCCTTCGGCCCTCCAAGCCTGAGCTGATCCAAATGTATAATCTAAACCTGTCGGTCAATTCCTAAGCATTTGTATCCCTCTGCTCCCCAGCTACTCATGTATCTGTCCAGACGCATCTTAAATGAATCTACTGTGCCTGCCTCTACCATCTCTGCTCGCAACGTGTTCCAGACGCCCACCACCCTCTGTGTGAAGTGCTTGCCAAATATATCCCCCTTAAACTTTCCATCTGTCACCTTGAAAGCATGACCTCTCGTTATTGAATCCTTCATCCTGGGAAAAAGCTCGTCTCTATCCAACCTCTCTATACCCTTCATGATTTTGTAAATCTCAATCAGGTCCCCCCTCAATCTCCTTTTTGCTAATGAAAGTAAACCTAACCTACTCAACCTCTCTTCATAGTTTGCACCTTCTATACCAGGCAACATCCTCGTAACCCTTCTCTGCACCCTCTCCAAAGCATCCACATCCTTTTGATAATTTGGCGACCAAAACTGTACACAGTATTATCTTGGCACTTAACTGCCCGCTGGCCACCTCTTCAGGCATCACCTGTTCCCACCTCACAGTGAAAAATCAAACTAGTTAGGACAATTTTCACCTCTGTCTGAAGTGTGTGCAGTGAACCTGAAGATTCCCAACTTAAGCCAGGAACATAAGCAGAGCTGTTGGGTATGGTCAAGGTATGGCATCTTCAGCCACATACTTCGATCACAGGGCAGGAATTCATGATGGGCTGTTTTCAGGCCCCATAACCAAAGAGATGTAGGCAGTGTACACCCTACAGGGGCAGAGAGAACTAAAAATTGGACTTCAGGCCTTGTTAGCCTCACATTGAAAAGCAGTACATGCCTGTCACGTCCATCTCATTTTTAAAGATGAATGTCAGTTCATTTGCCACAGGGACAGGGGCCCAAAGATGGATCTGGAAAGGTCAGTAGCATGTTATGAGTTGGAGAACCAAGTGAGGTCTATCCATTATAGGTGATGAGAATCTGATAGGGTCCTGGCAGTGAGCATGAAGAAGGTGAAGTTGATGATTGTACAGAACAGTAACATTCAGGCGCCGACTAGCAGCCTTTCAGGGGCATGCTCTGTTTTCAAAGTTTTCACTCTCCAATCCCACTTCAAAGGCCATCCATAGCTGAGAATGTATTATCGCCCCATGGCAAGGAAATTCTCTTTCCACTAGCAGCTGCAATATAACTTAGGCATTCCTACTTCTTGGACTCCTAACAGAATATCCAAGGAAAACCTATGTTTATTTTTCTTGGAGAAAATTCAGTAATAAATCAGCATCATGAAACCTGGGATGAAACTTCTTAGTTATAAAAAAAAATGGGTAATCTTGTTTTTTTATCGTAGATCAGGAATTTAAAGGATCAGTTGGCAGGTTTGCAATGCGTAATGACACTAACAGCATGTGTTCAATTCCCACATCGGCTGAGGTTGTGATGACAGACTCTCCTCCTGAACCTCTCCACTCGTCTGAGGTGTGGTGACCTGCAGGTTAAACCACCAGCAGATGTCTCTCTCGAATGAGAGAACAGCCCTGTGGTCTGGTAGGATTACCTTTTAATTGTCAGAGCAGGCTACACTGAATACATGGAAGAATCATGTTTCTACTTGTGCTTTGTGAGATAGAGTGAGGCTGCATAGATTTAGTAGTTGCTGTAGGCTGTCAATAAATCTCTGGATTCTGAACTGGTTAGGAGGCAGTAGGGGGCTTTAAAAGGAACAGAACCTCCCGAGGAGCATATATCAGCTCTTCTAAGGTGTCTCGATCAGTTGTGAATCTTTGCCCTTCATTTAATCCACTATCCTTTCATTGTTTCTCACATTGCTGCTTTCAGTCCTTCCTTGTTTGAACTAACTACCTGATCCATATAATTCTTCCAAGTTTGCAATGCTGTCAGTTGTTGTTATTCTTTACCTTCCACTTATTCCATAGTATTCCACATTACTTTCTCAGAATACTGATGTTAAGAAGTCATACTCTCAACCCCAGATTGTTCCCTCCTTCTGATCAGCTGATTTCAAACAGACTTCCAAATTCAACATTTAAAATATTTGCTGGAAAAACTTATCATACTAGAAGGAGGGAAGAGGTCTTAATGCCTTTCTTGAAAGTGTAGTATTTAGAATCTCAATTCCACTGAGAAATTGACAGTTCTCTTTTGCAACTGTTATCAAAAACCATGACTAATTTGTGATATGTTCATACTGTCTCTCACTTTACTACACTTTAAGATTATAGAAAATTAAGTTACAACTATGGAATTAGAAGACATTTTACTAATCTTTTTCTCACATAAAGAATATCATCTGCAAAAAAACATAAATTTTATCTCAATAAAGATTTTTGAAATGTGCTGTCTTATTTCCAAATCAATTATTAAAATAGAACTATTGTATAGAGCCTGAAAGAAGTGAAAACAAAGATTATCGGCATAGTTAACAAGATGCTTCTGATACATCTTGGAAAACTTGTACACCCCCCAGCAATACCTAGACGATACGATCACAACCCAATTCACAAAGTTGGTTGTATGCAGCACTATCAAAACCCAAATCCAGGCTTTTGGGAGACAATGAGATCTTCAAGTAATGAAGGCATTAAAGCACAAGACAATGAAATGGATGCATTTAACGTAATTATGAAATATGTTATTACTTTGATTTTAAATGTTATTTGATACTTAGCATCAACCATTGCTATGAATGTTAAAATGTTCAGTCCATGAAGAAAAGGATGGATTCTTAAAACACATGCTAATTTTAAAGCTATTTTTGGGATTCTCGAATATAATGCTATCATATTAATGCAAGTTTATAGAACAGTTTCCAGCCCTCCCACTATGGTCATACAGAAATAGACAATCGACATTCCTGAATTTGTGAGGAACAAATTGTAGGTGCAATACATCGGGTACTCTGGCTTACAAGTAAACTGCATTCATTATTTGGCACCCTGATTTTATGAACACTGATTATTTTCTAATTTTTGAGGATGATTGCATTGGTACCAACAACAACTGAAGTTCAGCTTCAGCAGTGAAAGGTGGGAGCTAGTGAAATGCAGTAGGTTTGGCTTTATTTATTGCTTTAATAATTTTCTGTGTATTGTAAAATATAACACAAAAAGTTTAGTTGGAAGTGACTTATGATCCATGATATTTTTGTTGAATTGGGTAGAGTTGTTATTTCTCATTGAGGCCAATACAATAGTCACATTACAATTATTTTTCATTCAATCATTAGCTATTCTTAAATGTTTATATTCTTTTCTGTGATTTCTTTAATTTATAAAGAATGTTATTCGTCTTATACCAAACAAAAAGCCAGATATCTTGATGATAGATTGAAACTCAGCTAAGATAATTGCACATAACATTTGCAAACAGTGAGCAAATGCCATGTTATTAAATGTGACATGATCAAATCTCTAGGCATACATTAAAGCAGAGGTAGTGACCTTACTTTGAAGGAAGCAATCACACATCCTTTACTTGTCTCTATTTCCTTTTGTGTTCAAAAGTAAATGACTGGATGGCTATTTGATTAACATTGTAAACCAAAACAGCCCTAACGCAGAGCATCAATGAAATGGACTACCAAAGTATCAGGCTAGATTTGACATTTTGCAATAGCACAAGAGGTGAAATTAGGATGGATTACCCGATCCCATTCGAAACACATTACTGGTATGGTTACACACAGTATATAATTGATGCATTTTAATTTAAAATAGCTGGAGAATATATCATAATGAATCAGTTTCAGATTTGAAGTCCATTCCAAACCTAAGTTTTTGAATGATAAGTCTAACACTCCATCCTCCAAACTGATATTTACTCTGTTGGAGTCTTCTAACAGTGAATTGATCTAAATGTAAAATTACAAAATGTAAGAGAAAGAAAGTAATGAAAGAGGGACTAGTTCATAAGACCTATATGCCAGATGCAAATGAATAGTTCCCTGTTCTTAGCACAATGACCTCCTTCTAAAGATGATCAATTTGGATATCAGCTATGAACACGACACCATTGGGATCTGACACCCTCCAGCCGTCATGCTCAGTGTCTCCGTATTGTTCCCCTTGCGTGGGGCACAATAGAGTTTCTGGGATAAATGGGACTGTAGTCCCATTATCTGATTATACTCTCATGAAAACTGAGGAGGTAAAGAATGCTTGATGTAAGTGGAAGCCTGTTACTTTTAAATGAACAACTATTTACTTAAATTGTACAGATAGAATTTTCTGTGAAAAAAAAATAGGTTTTGTTCTGTGCTGAATCAAACACAGGCGATGGACTAGAATGTGGGGAACGTTAACAGCAGGTATGGATTGGGCAGAGTATAGGAAGTTAGAGCCATGCTAGTGTGTTATTCCAAAATTTAATACGACAAGAGTCGGCCAGTACCAGCAATGACTGAGCACTAGCAGTGAAAATGAAGGAGGTGTCACAGCTTCTCTTTGCGCCACTTAAAGTACTTCTACAATATTGTCATCTGTTGTCTGCCAGACACTCAGATCCATTCATTCTTTTATCCAATTTATCCTAACAGGTTAGCAGGACTTGTTTACTCCCACAGCTTTGCAAAGTCTATTTTCCTCTGTGACAGATTCTTCCAGGCTCATTTCTGTGAGGTCTGTTCAATTTCTAGTTAGGATTGAGTTGCTGTATTATATGATTGAGTCAAGCACATTCCAGAAATTGGTTGATAAAGCATTTTATGCCTATTGACAAAATCCATCACCGGCCTACCCATTTCCAAATGTGAATTTTTGTGTAATTGATCATGAAGTAGAGATTATATAGCATTGGACAGCAGAGAAGCAGGCCTTTCTTTCTGGCCCACTGTACCTGTGATAATTGTTTTGGAAGAGCTGAAGAACTTCCCTCCTTAGCTTGCAATCTCATGAACCACCAACCATGACTAGCTCCCTTTAAGCTCCTTCCTAAAATCCATAAACAAGACTGCCCTGGTCAACCCATCTAATCCAGCTTCACTGAGCTTATTTCTTCATGTCTTTACTCAATTTTTTTTCTCATTTAGTTCCAGCGTCTTTCTACCTATGGTATACCTCTTCCAATGGCCTACCTCACTTCAACAGTTTCCTAAGCATTTTCTCTTTACAATGGATTTCTGATTCCTCTTCACCTCTACTCTCTACCAGGATGGTCACAGAGCTCTCCAATTCTTCCCTAAACTATGGCCCAAACCATCCCAATTGTTAACACCCATCAGGAAAGGGCTGATTCCTTTCCTGATCCCAGTGTTTAAATGCCTACAAGATTTGAAAATACAAAGGAAGCTGGTAATACTGACGTTTGTGACTGTATAAAGTTCAGTATCAGAAAGGAGTTAGCCAGATTCTTCAAATAAAGCGTGCGATTATTACAAAAAAAATGCTCAACCAAATATTATTCATAAAATGGCTTGAAATGCACACTCACAGCCCAAAAAAAAGAATAAAACTCTGCAAATTCAGCAAAACATTGTTTTTGTTATAGGTTGTCCAAATGCTGATCTGAAGCTAAAGCTGCTTTCCACACAAACTAGTGTTGCCATTTTCTCTCAGATCAGCTATGGCTTTTTCTGGAAGCGATAGCGTAAATTCAGGTGTCTCTTTCGAGAACCTTCTATATGGTGATGAGATCTTCAATTGAGTCTTCAACCTACAAGATTTAACAAGAGAGTTTTAGAGAAAAAGAGACAGTAAAGGCTGTTGCTCCTGTGGCAATTCCTCTTTGTGCTTATAACCAATGGCCTAGTGGTATTATTGCTACACAGATGATTAAACCAGAAACTTGGCTATTGTGCTGGGGACTTGGGTTCAAATCCTGTCATGGTAGAATTTGAATTCAATAAAGAATCTGGAATTAAAGTCTAATGATGACAATGAAGCCATTGTTCGAAGAGTTAAAAATCACACGACACCCAGGTTAAAGTCCAACAGGTTTAATTAGAAATACACTAGCTTTCGGAGCGTCAAAGGAGCGACGCTCCGAAAGCTAGTGTGCTTCCAATTAAACCTGTTGGACTATAACCTAATGTTGTCTGATTTTTAACTTTGTACACCCCTGTCCAACACCGGCATCTCCAAATCATTGTTAGAAAAGCCCATCTGGTTTGCTGATGTCCTTTAGTGAAGGGAACTGTCATCCTCACCTAGTCTGGCTTCTGTGTGACTCCAGGCCCACAGCAAAATGGTTGACTCTTAAGTACCCGATGGGCAATAAATGCTAACCTAGCCAGGGATGCCTACACCTTGTGAATGAATAAAGTAATATATTTTTTTCCCACAAACTGAGTCATGCAACTTCTCTTTGAAAATGTTGCAGACTTGTCACCACCCAAGCAGTTTGTTTTCTTGTAAATGCAACATTGTTGTTGCTGTAGCAACTGTCGATTGTTTTTAAAAGTGTTCTTTATGAAAGGTTCAAGGTATTTTGGAACGCACATATTCATAAGATCACCCATCACCACAATTCTCTGCCTAACTGAACTTGTTCTCACTCTGAGGAACTTCTTTAAAGTATACTTGTGTAGGTCCTAGCTATGCTGGTCTTTGTACTGCAACATTTATTACTGTGGTCCTATGCGGGACCATCTTTTTCCAGTCTATTGATGCCTGTATCGGTGCCACCTGATAGACATACATGACCTGTAGTTATATGGATGACTGTAGTACATTGCTCACAAGGTTTGAAAGTCATTCTCAATCTCTTCAATTCTTCAAGATTAGGCCTGTGCTTAAATCTTGTCAAAACAAAACACTGAATAACTCAGACCTGGTCAGTCAAAATTTCCACCTCCCATATATGTCGAAGGGAAGACTTGGAAACATATTGAACACTTGGAATACCTAGTCAGCCACCTCTCTCGACAGGCCACCATTGACAAGGAAATCAAATTTCCGAGAGGTTGCACTAACTCAGCCTTTTGCAATGTATGGCAGTGAATATTTGACAACAAAATCTTCTGCAAATCAATAAAAGCCCTAGTGTACAGAATATTTTTAGTCACTACACCTCTGTCTTAGCAGTGAGACCTAGACTGGAGAGAAGGAATGAAATTTGACCAGCAGTGCCAACACTGTAGTATCCAGACTCAGTGGAAACGCTATCAAACAAATGCTCCTGTCTTCCTTGTAGTCAGCTCTACTCAAAACCAACTATGATGGCCTGGACACTCAGGCCAATGAGAAGCATCATCTTCACTAGGCCTGTCTTCTCAACTCTCAATGACCAACATTCTAGAGGATGGAGATTTTCAATGAAGCATAGAACAATTAATATCAGTGACTGAAAGAATCTGGCCACCAATCATTCAATATGGTGACAACAGGTGCACCATGCTGCATCTTGCTTAGGGTTTAACTGTTTTAAAGGTGAAGCAAAGCAATATCACAGAAGGAAAGAAAGGGAGTATCTAGTCTGGATCCCAGTATCTCATGGGACATTTTGCCCCTTTAGCTCAAACTTCTGTGGGTCAAGAATTGGTCTAATCAGTTGCATGGAGAATCATAGGACAAATTCATGACCCTGAGTAGAGCCCATCCACAAATCAAAGAACAGTGGTGAAGGGTGCTACCTCCAGCTTACACTCTGAGCCTTACATTTGAATCTTACATTTTTTTGGCTAAATGCAAGCTGTGCTGAATTTTTATTTTTGGAACATTTATCTCTCCAAGACCTAGCAGGTTTCTTAATGTATCTTAACAAACCCACTTCATTAAAACCAGACCCCCACCCTGTCCCTACGATGGACTTCATGCCCAATTCCCACTTCACCTTACCATGCAGCATTCTCCAGAATAAGTCGGTGACATCTCCTAAACCTGTGCTATCTGTAAAAACACACTATGTACCTGATAGTTTCAGAGTGAGTGAGATGTAGGATGGCAAGCAAACACTCCAGAGATGTAGCATGGTCCAATCCAAGAGCTGGCTGTGTGTCTCTGAGCACATAGTGACCTTGCAGCATGACAATGCTTGCTGCTGGTGTAGGTTGAGGTGCAACATTGGAGTACAGAAGCTTCTGTAAGTGATTAGAGATATGCTAAACAGTTCTTTAGAGGGTGGCACACATTGAACGTCAATATCCTTTGATGTCCTTGTACGTGTGGCCAGCGCATGTGGGATGAGATACTGATGTCTGGTGTCCAACATATAGGTCCTTTAGAGCAAGCAGCCAGCTGATTTTGCCATGACCCTACTCCATGTTGGACTTCCATGTTGGGTTTTCTCCTCATCTAGCCTGTTTACTTTCCTAGGCAACAATCTGGTCCTTACAGTCATCATAGCTCCATCACCCTTCCCTCAGGCATCTTTCCTTGCAAGTGTAGGAGATACACACCTGTCCTTTTCCCACTTCCCTTCTCATTATTCAATGCCACAAAAACTCCTTCCAACTGAAACTCCTATTCACCGGCATTTCTATCAATTTAGTATTCATTGCTTACCCTGTGGTCTCCTCTATATTGGGGGCACCAAATGTAGACTGAGGAACATCTCTGCTCAGTCCACATCCAAACCCCAAGGCTCCGTTTCTATGTAATTTAATCATTTTGATCCATGGCTTGCCACAACAAATGCTACACAAGCTCAGGAAGCAGCAACTCATCTTTCAATTCAGCCCTCCACTGCTTTCTAGACTTTCTAATATGGAGTTCAACAATTATAAATCATAACCTATGCATTCATTTTGTCTTTTTTTTTGCAAACATGTTTCTTTCTTTAGTCTTCCAAGATGGCTGCTACATTCAGGCCTCAGTTAGACACAACCTTTCTTGCTTTACTGTAGCTGTTACCACCCACTTTAGTTTTTCCATCATGAAATCCATTGTTATTTAACTTCTCCTGCCCTCCACCATATCACAGATCTTTCTTTACATTATTCCTTTGTTCAATTCTGATGAAAAATCATCAATCTGAAACAGGGTTAACTCTGCTTCTCTCCCCTGATGCTGACTGATCAGTTCAGTATTGACAGCGTTTCTGTTTTTGTATCTTTGAAAAAGCTAGCAAAAGAATCCCACTCTCTGCATATTATCCACATCACTGCATGTGTATATTGAGTTCAATTTTAAAAGTTACCATTGGATCAGATTCCCCCTCACACTCTTTCCAGGAAATGCAAATGACATCCATTGGAATATGTACAAGTCAAACAATTTCCTTCATGGTTGATGGTGCTACACAGTAAGCTCTGTTAACAATCTTATTAACAATTTTATATCTACACAAATTAAAAATGTGTTGTCAATTTTGTATGTACACACATTACTTTTTTCTATTATTAATTCTTGTATCTATATTTTACTATCATGTTCATAATTTGGCCAATTTTTGATAGTAATTACGTATTGCTACTATTTTTCTCAGTAACTGGAATTTCTAAATCTGAAAACAAAAGTCCTATCAAAAGCAAATGTTCATATTTCACCATGACATCAAATTCATTTAACTGTGTCTTTTAATGCCCTTACTATATTTTTAGTTTAAGTCCTCAGCCTCTAGTAAAAACTAGAAATTGGACTTGATAAATTTGCTGAGATCTGTGACTGTTAGCTGGATTTATATATGGAATCTGAGTAGGTGCACATTCCTAAGATGTATTAAAATCATTTGGTGGAATCTTTTGATATCTTGGCAAAGTGTTAATTTTGTTCAGTTTCATGGAGGACTTGTTGTTGTGAACCCTAGCAAGATTTTGCAGCATATCATCTCAAACATGTCTCATTGACTACCTACCCCGCCCCATGACACCCTCCTAAGTCCAATGTTAGCTTAATTCTACAACTCACTTTAGCCAGAAGAACTCAGCTTGCCCCGGGTATACCAGAATAGACTGGCATTCCTGGCACCAGTG